>NW_026889783.1:1390000-1990000 GCF_033153115.1 Saccostrea echinata
TACACTGGTTGACCTTGAGGGTTCGTATAAATGCAGGAAGTTTGGAAAAAACCAATCTACCGATCGAACCTAGGTTGAAGCCCAAGGTATCAATATATTTTGAGATATTTCAAAAAGTGGTGACATTCTGGTCGTGGGACATAGTATGATAGACTTGGGGGCGACAAAAATTATTTCTGTATGTCTCTGCCACGTCAGGAAAAACAGATACCAAAGATATTCAATAACAATTGCACTGATCAATGCATTATAAAGTGAAATAAACACAAATGCAGGCCTAGGTTCAATGGAATAAAAAGTTTACAAAAAGATGATGTAAGATATACATGTACTACACACAGCCGCATAGGAGATAGGAAAACTAACATATTGTATGCATTTACAAGTTGTATTCAGCTTTAACGAGGTTCATTGTTGAATGTGAAATAGTGTCTATAGAATAATTTTTCATTATCAAGTAAATCAGTTCTCCTTTTGTTGTTGAAAACAAGTTTGTTTTTTTATGAAAATCTACTCACTTGGGACATCAGCTAGAATATAAAAAAACACATAAAGTAACAATTTATTTCAAAATTTTAACAAATATGGCAACTGTAACAAAAATTGTCACTTATGCAATGAATAAAATCAGCTGATAGCAAACTACTACAACAATGACTTTAAATGAATATGAGGATCTAATGAAGCAAAACATTCTTAACTACCGTGGTACATTCAAAAGAAACATATTCAATCTAGTATACAGATTGTAATTCTGACAATTAATATCTGAGTGTTTGTCAATACTGACCAAACCACTCTTTCTTACATTCTCTTGTGAAAATTACACAGTCTTATAAATGATGAAACCTTAAAAAAAAACACCCCAAATCAAGACTAAACACAGCTGACTTATGCCACGCAACAAAGTTGAATATAAACATATGATACTAATGGACAAAAAAAAACAGTTGTAGGAATAAACAATCCTTTACACCATGTATTAAAATACTGAAAATCATAATAATGTTGACAAAACTTTACAAGAAACTGATAATATGTACTACTTGTGCTCAAAATAAATAACATGCATTCTACTTCTACAAACCAAGATTCTGATGATTCAGCATGATTTTGAGTCTGTTCAGCAGCAGTCTCTCCTAAATAATTCAACATTCAGACCTAAGCAATCAAATCACAAAGCTGTATAAACATACATCAGTGCACAGATCATGAAATTATTTTACGAGTTTGAGAAGTTAATTCTGTGACGCCCCGCTCTACTGGCATGAGCATCAAACAAAAGACGGTTAATGTCAAAGTAGTATGGATTTTCTACTTCCGTCAGTTCAGGGTCATAGCCCTGCATCAGCTCCTGATAATACGGATCACCCTGACCCATGTTGCAGGCCATGCAGTTTGGATTTTCAGAATTCAGATTGTTGTTGGTGGACGTGGTTGGCTGGTTACTTTCTGTGTGCTGATTGGCATCGTGTGAATTAGAGCGTATCCGCAAGTTGCGACATTGTAAATGTAGGTCATCTGACTCACTGGGATGAGTTTTTGGAAGACAAACCCTGCATAATATGAATGTATAACTGATTCATGGATGCATTTTTATGTGCAAAATGAAATAAGAAATAATTTTGAATATGAATTAGAGGTACATTTATAAAACTTACAGTATATCATGAAAGTGGTGTAGTGTAAATAATTAACAACTCACCCCATGTTCTGAGCAGGAAGTGCACTGTTTTGATTTGAAACTGATCTAAAATAGGGCAAATTATTAAATAAAAGAGATTTTTAAAACAGTAATTAAAAGTTAGATTAGGATATTTGATGATCTTAAAATAAAAACATTTTGAAATACAAAACGTGAAATGATTTTTTTTCAGTCAACAACCAAAGTTTCATACCAAGACTACAAAGAAATGTGTTACAGGAACTAAGAGCTCCAAGCAACTTCTCTTTGTTGACATGTTTTATAAAAATGTATGAATACCGTAATCAAAACAAGAGGCCCAAGGGCCTTAACGGTCACCTGAGTATAATACAACAATTTAGAGGATCCATAGAGTATAAAATGAACTGAAAGGTGAAGCTTTGTTGCCCAAAAGCAAGAAAAATAGGGTGATCAGGATCAACAACATAATTAGTCTAGTATTCATTAATAGTTCATAAATTAGGTTCTAATCTGTTCCCCATTTATCACTCTCACCAGACAGTATATACACAAACTATTAGTGCTTCTGTACTCTTTTAATTCCTTGTTGAAGTCTCTTACATTGGCCTCTCTTGGTCTTGGATGAACATTTAATAAGACAAGTTATTTTTGTCTCATTTTTATTTATCTATTACTTACAAGTCTACCTGATCATTAAAACTATGAAAGTACTTTTTGTATTATACAATAAAAATTCTTGCATAATTCTCTTATTCTAAATAAATAACCTTTCAAATACATTATTTACAGTGATTAATTATCACAAGTATATGGCAAAGGGGAATAACTCCTCTCAGTAGAATACAAATTAATAGAGCCCTGGCCTGGACTAGAACACTTGACCAAATGGTCCTGATGTTCAAAAATCTGGTAAAAATACCCTTCCTTATTAAAACTTTTACTCTTTTTGCCTCTGATATGCCCAGGTGCAGAGAGAAGATTTTTAAAGCATTTAATGCATTTTCACTATATAATAAATAGATCCCCGCCCTAACATCAGAACCTCTGATCCAGGGTCATGAAATTCACATTTTGGAAGAGGCATTCTTGCTTATCATAACCCTGTATTTGTTTAAATAATACCCAGGAGTAGAGAAGATTTTCAAAGAAATAATGCACTTTCACTATATGATCTATATAGCCCCGCCCTAGCACCAGAACCCCTGACCCTGGGGCCATGAATTTCACAATTTTGGTAGAGGGCTCAATGCTTATTACAATGATGCCAACTGTTTGACTGCTTGATGTCCAGGAGTAAAGAAGAAGATTTTTAAAGATTGCATTAATTTTGAGGGTTTTGGCCCCACCCCTCAGGCCCCAGGGGGGCAGGGGCCACAAATTTCACAATTTTTGTCCCCCTTCACCCATAGATGCTATATGCCAAAATTGGTTGAAATTGGTTTGCTGGTTCCAGAGAAGAAGTTGAAAATGTTCAAAAGTTTACGACCGACAAACGACGCACGACGACGGACAAAAAGAGATGGCAATAGGTCACCTAAGTAACTCAGGTGACCTAACAAAATTTAAAATCTTTTTAAATTTTTTTTATTATCTCAGAAATTCGCTTTAAAAAATCAGTGTAACTTGGTCTTGCTTCTAATTTGTTGTATGAATGACTATAAAATGAAACAACTAATTCTGATTGTTAATTAGATCAATTTAAAAAATATAGGTGAATAGAAATACATGACTTAATTGAATCTACACTACCTGAGGATGCTTTGATTTTTCAACAGTTTTCCTGTCTATTCCTATGTAAAACTTGATTGCCAATTTTGGCCCCACCTTACACCCCAAAGGTCACGATTTGAACAAATTTGAATCTACACTACCTGAGATAGCTTCCATATAAATATGAATATTTGAGGTATGACTTTGCTGTTCTTGAGGAGAAGATTTTTCCAAAGTATTCCTATGTAAATAAATTGTGATCGGCCATTGTGGCCCCACCCAATCCAAGGGGGCATGATTTTAACAAACTTGAATCTACACTACCTGACAATGCTTCCATATAAACATGACTGAGCATGGCTTTGCTTTTCTTGAGAAGAAGATTGTTAAGATTTTTCCTATGTATTCCTGTATAAAACTTTGATTGCCTATTGTTGCCCCGCCCTAGCCCAGAGGTCATGATTTGAAAAAAAAAAAAATAAATCTACACTATGTAAAGAAGCTTTCACATAAGTTTCATGTTTTCTGGCCCAGTGGTTATTCAGAAGAGGATATTTAAAAGATGCCATTAAATTATCAGTAATTCTGAATTATCTCCCCCTTAAAAGAGACATGGCCCTTCATTTGAACAAACTTAAATCCCCCCCACCCAAGGATGCTTTGTGACAAGTTTGGTTGATATTGGACCAGTGGTTCTTGAAAAGAAGTCAAAAATGTGAAAAGTTTACAGGTTTCACACAACAGATGCTGGACACCCTTTGATCAGAAAAGCTCACTTAAGATATTTTATAGCTTCAATGCAAGACTTAGAGACACATACCATTGCACATTAATGAATTATAGAACAGGTTTGCCTTTGATAAAAATATAATTCAATATGTAATATGTAAGAAGTTCAAACATTGAGAGACAGAAGTGGATCACTTCTATTTTGGATCTAAGTGGATTACTCTACCTGTGTCTGTTGATACATTAAGAGATAGGATTACATTCCACAGTCTATGGAGTATAGATAACTTGGTGAAGACTTAATCTACCTGTGTCTGTTGATACATTTAGAGACAGGATTACAGTCTATAGAATTCTATAGAGTATAGAAAATAGAGAACTTGGTGAAGACTTACTTTATCTGTAGGCTGTTGATACATTTAGATATGTGATTACATTCTACAGTCTAAAGAGTTCTATAGAGTATAGAGAACTTGGTGAAGACTTACTCTATCTGTAAGCTGTTGATACGTTTAGAGATGGGATTACATTCTACAGTCTATAGAGTTCTATAGAGTATAGAGAACTTGGTGAAGACTTACTCTATCTGTAGCCTGTTGATACGTTTAGAGATGGGATTACATTCTACAGTCTATAGAGTTCTATAGAGTATAGAGAACTTGATGAAGACTTACTCTATCTGTAGCCTGTTGATACGTTTAGAGATGGGATCACTACAGTCTATAGAGTTCTATAGAGTATAGAGAACTTGGTGAAGACTTACTCTATCTGTAGCCTGTTGATACGTTTAGAGATGGGATCACATTCTACAGTCTATAGAGTTCTATAGAGTACAGAGAACTTGGTGAAGACTTACTCTATCTGTAGTCTGTTGATACGTTTAGAGATGGGATTACATTCTACAGTCTATAGAGTTCTATAGAGTACAGAGAACTTGGTGAAGACTTACTCTATCTGTAGTCTGTTGATATGTTTAGAGATGGGATTACATTCTACAGTCTATAGAGTTCTATAGAGTATAGAGACCTTGGTGAAGACTTACTCTATCTGTAGTCTGTTGATACGTTTAGAGATGGGATTACATTCTACAGTCTATAGAGTTCTACAGAGTATACAGAACTTGGTGAAGACTAGTTGCAGAACTGTAGCTCTCTGCTTGAGAAAATTCGGACAGACAAAGCACAGAGCTACAGATCCAAGCGTTGTAAAAACCTTCGATTTACGCCGCTGCTTTTTTGTCGCTCGCTCTGACTATTGATTCTTGTATTTAATGCTTTCCCCTGCTTTAAAAGTGGTATCCAATAATTATCCATATATTTTACTCCTATTCCTGACACTTTATTTACCTTTCAACAGTTCCAGACAGCCGTAATATCAGTTTAAAAAATGCATTCCAACGTTGACGTTGGTGTCCTCCTGAAACAACACGCCCGAGTTTTATTTATCTTATTTCTTTTTTACATACATGTTGTATTCTAATCTTTATAGACAATATACATGATATTTAAACCTCCTGAAATTTTTATTTACATTTTCTTGACAAGTATATGTTCTTTGAATTACTTCTTTTCGCACAACCCCCAATAACATGGACGTCGGAATGGGAATTTTTTAAACCAACTTTCAAAACCATAAAGGGCTGTTTGAGACTGCTGAAAGGTAAATAAAGTATCAGGAATAGGAGTAAAATATATGGATAATTATTGGATACCACTTTTAAAGCAGGGGAAAGCATTAAATACAAGAAATAATAGCCGAAGCGAGCAACAAAAAAGCAGCGGCGTAAATCGAAGGTTTTTACAACGCTTGGATCTGTAGCTATCTGCTTTGTCTGTCCGAATTCTCTCAAGCAGAGAGCTACAGTTCTGCAGCTAGGTGAAGACTTACTCTATCTGTAATCTGTTGATACGTTTAGAGATGGGATTGCATTCTACAGTCTATAGAGTTCTATAGACTATAGAAAACTTGGTGAAGACTTACTCTATCTGTAGTCTGTTGATACGTTTAGAAATGGGATTGCACTCTTCACAATCATCACTCCTTGGTCTCTTTTTACCCCTAAAAAGACATTGCACATGTTATTAAAAAGGCATTACTAATTAATATGTACCCAAAATGTACTATACAATTCGGGTAGCTGCATTCCAACTGAATAGACAGTCATAAAGAAATAAATAAATAGCGTTTAATACTGAATACCCCTACAGCCAATTTCATCAATAGACAGCTACCACATATCCCATAGACACTATACATCTGTGAGCATGAATATACCCATATACTTATAGATATATACTTAAGCAAGGTAAAACAGCTTGAATTGAACATGTAATCGGGACCCAGTCAATCTGCACCAATTGGTGGCATCATCAGGAGACCTATGTCTTGGAGAATTCATATGACAAAGACAAACTGCAACAAAAAATCTGGGTAGGTGACTTCACCATGCATCGGACACATCTTGCTTCGGACAACTTTAATCAATAAGCTAGCATTCAATATGTAGCTCCAGTAGCTCAGTGATAGAGCACCTGCACAGTTCGCGGGAGGTCCTGGGTTCGAGTTCCAGTCTGGCTGGCATTTTTCTCCATCTGTTATAGTGTTTAGACTTGTTTTTGTCTTAAAGCCTGATTTAAGCCAAAATTTTAAACTTCTTAACAATGACGATTTTTATTATCATATGGTTATAAAAATACCACTAGAATGGCCTTGAAGTGACCATCAAAGGGTGAGTCATCAGGATATATGATTTTGAACATTTATAGAGTTGTAATGAAATGAGCTGATTTGGATGAGTTTTGTTAATAATTATTTCTGACATAGAAAATTTCAAGAAATATAACACAAAGTGTGCATTATTTTACTTCAAGGAATTTTTCCTAGTATGTCCATTTCATCATACATCAGACAAAAACTATTCATGTATTGGACATTGTCTGATGCATGGGTAATGAAATTCCTTTTTCAGATAGAAATAAATGTATAATACACAACTGAAAGCTTTTTGCAGAAATAAAAAAATAAAACTCAACACATTCAATGAAAATACAAGTAATCAACATTTGACAATTATAGAAATGGGCTCTCTTTATTTCTTTAAATTAGGTCTATGATAACCCCAAAGAGCAAGGCCCAGTTGCCATATGACGAGGCATTGCAAGACTTATCTAAAATGAAGTGATACATCTATATTTTATTTTATCTCTCCATATTTACTTTTTGTCAATCAATCAAATTAGAGTAATTTTTTTTAAAGAAGTAAAGAAATATTTTCATGTCACTAATTTACGTTTAACTATAAGCATTTAGGGTGTTTTTAAAGCCACTACGGTAAAGGTAGGACATTTTTTAAGTTAGTTAGAATAATCTAACTGTGTCTTAGGACAGGCCCTCACCACACTTAGAATGCTTCCCATATACCCACAATGTAGCAGAAAATTGCAGAATCGCTCCGAAACGATTTTGGAGAAAATAAATATTGAAAATAACTATCAAATTAATCATAACAAATCTTTTTGAGATTGTTGATACCTTTCACCCAAAAATTTAATCTATATAATGGAAGAATTCAACACTTTTTTTTAATGTTTTTTTAACTTGCTTCAAATTTACATGCCATATGTTGACGTTTGGAACCCTCTGGATTTTTCATAGTAAATGCACTGAATTTGAGGTATTGCCCATGTTTGCTTTGCTACACTGCCAATACATGGAACACATTCCATCATTAAACTGGGTCCTTAGGACATTTTAACAATAGAATATTCTATCTATTTTCAAGTTCAATATACAGTTTGTCTGATACATGGTGAATATTGTCCCTTCCATGGTGAATTCTGGTTCATTCCATAAAATTCATTTTTTTAATGATATTTTCTCGACAAATATAATATAATTGTATCACAAATTCATACTTTAATCACATAATACATGTTAAACTCCATTTTAATAGCGAGCACAGCGAGCGGCGCAGCGCCGCTCGTCACTGCAAGCTCTTAAAGCAACGCCTGGGCGAAGAGAAAATTCGGACCGTGCACATTGATCCCAACAAATTTTTTTCCGCAGTAACCTGTGGTCCCATAATGCTTTGCGAATTGCATCTCGCCGAAAACAACGTTCTCGCGGTAACAAGAAGTTCCAAGATAAATATAAACTCACCTTGATTTGATGGATATAGGCCTATATATAGTAGATAAATAGTAGATTACCTTCTCTATTAAAATTATCACTGTTCAGACTTCGTTTTGGTAATGCAACTTACAAGCGACGTCACGTGACGTCAGAGTCTAGACGTACTAAATGTCACGTGCGGTTTGAAGAGCCCGATCTAAATTAAAATTGAATATAGGTATCTGCACTCGCCCTAACGGTCGCACCGTCAACATATTAATATTCGATCGATAACTTTATCACTAGACTTAGTAAAAGTACAAGGCCATGGTGTCCAATGCATGGTAAACTCACTCATACAAATCATCCTGCAAGCCAATTTTTATGTCTAATATAACATTACTGTACAAATACTTTAACAGCCCCGCCCTTGGCTCTCTAACAGTTGTGCCAGTTTGTTAATACATGTAACACTAACAGTGTTATATATGATTATTTATCAATGATTTGACAAACAAGGACTTTTAACATTCTGCTGTATTGAATCCTTTTCATAAAAACACTTTAAAAATCATACCAGTTTCACTATTAATACGTTTGATTTAGTGTTGCTGTACTGAGTGCTTAATTTTGTTAGTTTCTTTCAAC
The DNA here is from genome assembly GCF_033153115.1 of Saccostrea echinata. Classification (NCBI taxonomy): domain Eukaryota; kingdom Metazoa; phylum Mollusca; class Bivalvia; order Ostreida; family Ostreidae; genus Saccostrea; species Saccostrea echinata. The sequence continues at coordinate 1,398,864 of NW_026889783.1, forward strand.
ATTAAAACATCATTTTCTCAGTACACTGAGAAAATGAATAGTAAATATACCTCTCGGATGTCATATGCAGTAACTAAGTCTTCGGGGTTAAAAGATATAACAATTTTTTCCTCTAGAAAATAATTATTATCATAAATTGAGAGAGAGAATATTAACCGGATGTGCTGGGATGATTGCTAAACGTTCACTGGTCCGGGATTTCAAATGCTAAAATTTACATGAATTTATTCTTTAAAAAAAAAAACAACAACAACAACAACAAATCTTTGACAAATAAAAAAGGGGAAAGTAAGCAAATATAATGTCAAACTATATAGAGACATTTAAAAATAATAATAAAAATAATAATAATAATAATAAATCAATAAATAAAATATAATTTAGTCGGGATCGAAATTCTGACTTTCTAACACAACGACGAGGAAATTCGACCGAGAATCGGTGAAATGGAAATACAGTTTTCAGGAAAAAGAGCTCTTGTCACTGGTGCAGGAAAAGGTATGCAACATGTAATTTACAATTTCTTCCACGGGAATGTATTTTATTATAAATTTATAGCTTCGATAGTTATTTATTCCCAGCATATCTGGCATATCAGATTTATGAGATTATGCTCAATCATATATCATCCACGTATCCTAGAGTACCCATAAATCGTCCCCTTACGACATTCAACGTCATAGTAACGGCGAGCGCGTGCAAATTGATACACAAACTTCAGTGCGAGCTATAGAACGGAAATGCTGATTAAATGTTAAAATTCATTTTTTTCATATCACTCTTGACAAGATTTTTAGAGCTCTTCTACAAAATCAAACTTTTACACTTAAAATTGTCACCCATACCCTATTTTCGTCCTTCAGATATAAAAACGGACGCAAGCGATTGGTCCATTTGTTTTTCGTGATTTGTGATAAAAAAGGTGGAAAATCATTAAAATAAAAATTGTAAATAAAGTTCTTCTGTGCAAAAGGTATTTTTTTTTTTAAATATTCTTATCAATTTAAGAACATTCAATTGCTTTAGCTATTACCGACTCCGTTTTTTTTTTTTTTCAAGAAATAAGAATGTGCTTTCAGATTTACATTGTCAACGATGTCATTACAATACATGCTCATCAAATTACCTGATATGCGAATTATACAATGTTACATGTATATTTCAGATTTTCCCAAATTCATTTGCCTTACTGGAAAAAACCGATAGAAAATCAATATATTCGAACAGTGCAAGTCTGACCGACACAATCTGGAAAAATCAGAAAATTTTAATTTAATGGTTGGGGTTACGACTAGACTTGAAATTGATCACCTAATTATAATATGTAAAATATTTACGTTACAAGAAAAAAAAACTTTTTAACTACTGTGTAGTAGATGAGAAATTAATTAAAGATTGGCAGTAAAGATCTTGTTTTACTAGATTATCAATATGTCGTGAATTTCATACCCCAGTAGACGATCGCTGGATTAGTTATGCTTCAATGCACATGGCACCTGTGAAACTGGTAAAAATTGTGACAAAAATACACCTTCTTTGGTCGACTAAATAAAACTACTGTTTAATAAAATAAATTTTTGGTATATAAAAATGAAATATTCTCTTCTTAATTACTTGACTACTTTTCAACTTTTTTTTTGGGGGGGGGGGGAGGTATTGAACAGGACTGGCGACTGAGCAAGTGAGCTAGGTCAAAAGTAGATCTATTTAAACAATGTGATCATCGTTGCTTGGGTATGTTGAAAGATTGATTTTTTTAAGGGTGGAGGTGGGGGGTTATGATAAATTCTTACGTACGATAAATATTGATTTTATTTATTTGTCATTTTAATAACATATTCCTGGAGGAAAAAAAAATCTCGATTATATACAACTTATAAAAAACAAAAACAAACAAACAAAACACACACACACACAAAACACATACACACACCCTAATGAAAGAAAAAAGAAAAACACCAGCATGATATAAAATGTTTTAATTTTTGTAAGATCAACAGAAATTCTATTGTTGGAAGCATTCACAGTTATTAGTCAAAGTTTCTCATAAAATCTTTCATTTTTGGAGACTCTATCATTTGCAGTGATGACTTAGATTTTTTTTCTGAAATAATTTGTAATACCGTATAGTACGTCAACCAAACACAGGTAACGTCAATTTCTAGGTGGGAAGTATATAAGATCCTTATGATTTGGGAGCATTAAATTTTTGTTTTCAAATTCTTAAATTAAAAGCCCATGCACGTTATTCAATACATTGACAGGTATAAAATAATAAAATGAAGGTAAATTTGATCTGGAAGTGATTTTTGGGAACGTAACTGCCGTGTACACTTTCAATAAAAAATGGACCTAAGGAAAAACAGATAGTTCAAGGATTTTTATTTTTCTTTAACTTTACCACGAGTTTAAACTGCATATTCTAAAAAATAATTGCTAACACATTTGCATCATTGTGTTTACCAGTCATAACAATTAAAAGTGACGTCATCGATACATAGTTCGAAACGTGCTGCTGCGTCAAGTTTGAGGACGATTTTAGGGTACGGACGAATTTAGGGTATACGACGTTAATAAAAAAATCTTTGCCCGATGACAATTCCCAAATATATCATGTCATGTCGAATGGTTGATTTTCATAAAGAGGGTGCTTTTTCGGGCATAGAAACCAGATGGTGCTCTTAGGAAATGACATTAAAATCCTCCGTATAGTGTTAGATTGGTCACAGGCAAGAGGGAAAAAAACTTTGTTGTCCCGTTCCAGAGAAAAAGGAGTCCTCATCTCTTAGAGAGTGGATTGAAGATCTGGAGCAGTAATGTAGTAGTGTGTTATGCACAGCTTCCTAATAGCATGTTCTAGTGGGTTAACCTTTTAGCATGATCATAGAGCACTGGGATGCCAAACCAGAGCTCCCAGGTTCAAATCCAAGTGGTGACACATGAACTCTCTGGCAGATGATTGCCCTCAGAACTTTGCCTTACAGGTGTTGAACTCCCTTGTGTAATTTATTATTGGCTAACAGGGTTGTAAGTACAAGATTTCTTTTTTTGATGCTACACCCAATATTAAAAAAGTCAATCGAACCCCTTGCTTCTAGTTCTATATGAAATCTTTGAGCTTTCTCCTCTGTTCTTTCCATATGTGAGGAATGAATATGCTCAAGGAGATCCAAGTATTCATTCTAAATTATTTTATCAGTGCTTGAATTATCTCCCTTTAGTAATGATACATGTAATAGCAGAAATGTTCTTTATAATTTCCCAGGAATTGGAAGAGCTATTGCAAAGAAGCTTGCGGAATGTGGAGCAGAAACAATTGCTTTGAGTCGAACCAAGGCAGATCTGGATAATCTACAGAAAGAGGTGATTTCCGTATGAACTCTATACTTTGTATTCTAGTTTCATGGATAGGCAAAATTATGGGTACATGTATCTTGATGAAACATTACAGTGAGATAGTTGAGAGAATACCCAGTGTTGCAGTGAGGTATCAGTATTTTATTGTAGATTTCAGTACACATACTTTTTCTGCCACAGAAGGTGTTTAAAAATAATTTTTGTCAGTAGTTGTTCATAACGGCATTCATTGCCATTGAATTTAACGTTTATATATCCTGATGAGGGTATTTAATTGGTCAATTTACATTAGATTTTCTCCAAAGGTTCCCCAGATCCTTACTGTACAGTGTGACGTGGTGGACTATGAAGCCACACGGAAAGCTATCCTTGACCTTGGTCCAATCCATCTCCTGGTCAACAATGCCGGCATCTCACGAATAGGCAACTTCCTGGATTTCCCCATGAAAGATTTTGAAGAGTATGTATTATGAAGAATTATTTATAAAGTCTCAAGCCCAAAAAATGGTGCTAACATGTATTACACTATATTTTGTAAAAGCGGTACTGGTTTTAAAAAGCAAATTTGAATTTTTATTACGTAATAAATCAAACTTTGCAATTACATGTATTCCTTTGAAATGTATTCTTGACACATGTTTGAACTATCACTAAAACAATGCCTCACACTGCTCAACACGTTATCGGCAATTCGGTTGTTATCGGGCATTCGGTGCAAGAAAAGTGATGTTTAGAAAACGTAGGTGATTTTAAATTTCTTAATTCAACGATAATTGCGTACTCCAGCAAACAAAGTTTGTGATCTTTGGCAGATATATGATTATACTTTCAGCAGCAAAAAGCACAAACCAAATCACTCTCTTTCAAAAGATCTACAGCTCTTTCAAATGATATTTTATAAAAATTTCGGAATATGTCATCACATTTTAGCTTTTTTAGAAGTCAATTTCAGTTTTTTGTATTAAACAAAATAATTTATATATTCTATGGACAATCATACATCTGTAGATAAGCAGACTAAGATCAAAAATCCAAATTAAGGGTTAGTTAACAGGAATTTAAAATGTCTCGTTAGGTGAAAACATGTTATCGTCAACAAGGTTGATGTTGCCAGATAATTCGGTTTTTACGAGTGCACGTTATCAGAAACTCAGGTTAAAAAGTTTTCTTCAGCTTTAGAAATAGATTGGAAAAAAGTCCATTTTAATCTGTCAATCTTTGAAAATTTCAAACGCAATGTTTTTCAAGTAATTTTTGAAAATTTTCTAGCTGTTCATTGTTAGTTTTTTGATATACATGTATATAATTATAATTATGATTTTATAATAGAACCCCTTATCTGCTCAATCATTTTGCTGTTTTCCATTATTTAAAGATAGGCACTATTGGCTTTAGGCGGTTTCAGACGTAAATGTACATGTGTATAACAAATCTATAGTTTCTTTTGTTAGTCAGGTCTTATGATCTATTATGTCATTTTTGAAAAAAAAAATCATCACTTCAAGTGCCCAAATGAGCGAAAAGTTTGTTTTGTCCAATGCAGAGCAATTGCAATGTTTGTGTCAAACCATTTTAAGGTTTGAAACAGAGGAAATCGAATGAGGTGCAAATATACCGCAAAGAAATATATCTTTCTTGTTATAATTGGGTATGTAGTAGATTAAGGAGACTATCCTTGTACAAAAACATGGTTCAGTAAAAATAGATAAGTAAAAAAAAAAATTGACTTTAAAAAAACGTTGAACTCATTTCCCAAACGTGAAAAATACCTATTTGAGGGGAGGGGGGATGCTAGTCGATTCACTTCAATTCTTCACGTTTAACCTTTTTAACCTTTTCTACAAACAGTAATCTGCGTTTTCAATGGGGAAGGGGGTGTGCCAAAGTTTTTTTTTATTTACTTCACTATAAATATTCAATAACTCTGCAAATTCCAGGTGAGGTCCGAACCTCCCCGACACCCCCATCCTAAATCCAAATATGAGCTCCACCTACACATTGAATTGTCTACGGATTTTTCATTCAGCCGATAATGCAAAGAGCACACCGCGGGTGTGATCGGTCGACAGGGGATGATCCCTTCTTTGCCCCTGAACCTACATCTGATGTTGTTAGTGTTCAGTGTTTACTCTGCTCCAAATGTATACTGTATCAATAGACTTTTGAACTTGAATGAGTTATCTTTTTATTTCATTAAAAATAGTTTCTTTCCATCAGTAACGCTATTGTAAACTAGTTAAGTCAATTTTTTTCTCAAAAGTTGGAATTCTTGGCCATATTTGGTCCAACACCCTTTTGGAAAATTCATTTAACCACCCTTGAGTTTAGATTCTTTAATTGCTTTATACCGAAGTAATACATGTATATACTTAGTTCTAACAAAAGGAACAACAATGGTTAAGGGGAGATCAAAAATGCAAAGTCAAGGAATAAAAACGAAGCAAGGAAAACAGAGACAAAAGCGAAGAACAGTGCGTAACTGGAAGGCAACACACAGAAAACTAAGAGTAAATTACTGTGAATTCAGCAATTATTGCGATGCTTTTATACTGCGAATAATGCAATGTAAGAATCTCAATAAATAAATTTGGCATTTGTATTTTTGTTACAACAGAGATTTATAATTCAGAGAATTAACTTATACGATATTTTCAAACAAGTCAAGATCATACACATTTAAGTGATTATGAGAAATGCCAAAACATTCTTGATAAAAAAAAAACACTCCTTTTCTTAAAGTTACATATTTTAAAAAGAGACAAATGATATCCAAAAATTAGAATTGTGTTCCTCCCACTTTAAATATTTAGATTTATTGAAGATTTCTGTTGTTTCTTTAGATTTTTCCTAACCTATAACAACCTTTGTTTCCGATAACTGAAGCCGAAATTTCCGATAACAAAGTGAACCATTCAACCACATTTCCGATAACATCCTGAAAGTTAAAAAAGGGCTATTTTTACCCTTTAATTACATCTTTGCGAGATTCTGACGATGTCATATTGTGGACAATAATTAATGTGAGGTAAATATGAGGATTTTGAAGAGAGGAGCTATATGCAGCAATGCCAATTGGCCAAAAACTTGCAAAATATAATAAATTTGACTTTTTAAGTCTTCCCAAGACTTACGAATACTATAATAAGATATAATGGGGCTTTATTTTGTATCTGTATTCATTCTTGTTCACAAAAAGCACAATCAACATTCTCTGTTTCTATTTTTACAGTGTTTATTTGCAACAATTTACTAACCTGTCAAAATTTGTTATCCACCGAATGCCCGATAACAACCGAATAGCCGATAACGCATTGAGCAGTGTGTGCCTTGTCAAGTTATCTTGACTTTTTAAAGTGCTGTCCTCTGTCTAATTCACTGATCTGCTTTTCATGGATTCCTTGAATAACAACTGTGTAAAGGGAAATTTTTTTGCTCCCATTTAATTTTTGTCCCTTTTACCCTTGTGGTCAGTGTGTGAATTCAAAACAAGGCAAATTCAACAAAAAGTACCTGTAACAATTATTTGAATTTGTAAGAAAAATATTACACAATTTTTATGCCCCCATAATCTATAGTTTTTGGTCTGGCTGTCCATCTGTCTATTTGTTGGCAAAAACTTTAACCATGGCCAAAACTTTTAAACATTTGGTGCTAGGACTTTCATATATCACATGTGTGTTCCTTCTGACAAGATCTTTCTTTGGGTACCAAAATTTTTTACCTCCTGACCTTGACCTTAAGAGTTTGACCTACATTTGTAAAACTTTAATCTTGCCTATAACTTTTGAATGGTTGGTGGTAGGACTTTCATATTTCGCTTTTGTATTCCTTCTCACAAGATCTTAAGGGATTGGGGGGGGGGGGGGGGGGGGGGTGTTTACCAATATTTTTTACCTAATGACCTTGACATTGGAATATGACCTACTTTTGAATAAACTAACCTTGGCCATATTTTCTAAATGGTTGGCTCTAGGGCTTTCATATTTCGCCTGTGTATACCTTGTGACAAGACCTTTCTTTGGGTACCAACATTTTTGAACTCTTGACTTTGACCTTGGGGTTTGACCTACATTTGAATAAAAAAAAAATTAACCTTGGCCTTAATTGAGCTGCCATATGGGAGCAATTCAGCATTTCATAAACACATCTTTTTTTTTTATTTTCAGTGTTTATAATGTGAACACGAAGGCATTGTTTAACATTTCTCAGGTAAATGTCCTTTTTTTTAAATTTCAAACTATAATTTTTTTTTTAAAAATCTAACGGTAATTAATAAAATGGTATTAATATATTTGTTGTCTGTCTAGGCTAGACATGTGGTATTAATTTACTCAAGCACAACAAGTGTAACTTGGACCATCTGGATAATAAACAGACTTTCATACACAAACTTCAATTGCTTGGTAACTTTTGTGGATTGAGACTTGCTATAGGAATGGTCCACCTTGATCAGAAAAGTTGTCACATATATATATATGTTTATATACTATTCTAGGTTGTAGCTAAGGGTATGGTAGAAAGAGGACAAGGTGGCTCCATAGTAAATATTTCTAGTGTGGCATCTAGTCGGGCTCTCGATGATCATATTGCCTACTGTTCTAGTAAAGCTGCAGTGGACTCCATGACTAAAGTGATGGCCCTGGAGCTTGGAAAGCACAAGGTCTACACCATACTATGTCATTTTTATTTATTCTTCACCATATAAAAAAATATACAAGTAAACATAGGTACATCACCAGATTCATATATCTGTATATAAAAAACTTGTGAAGAATTTTGTTTTTGAGATTGTGTTAGTTTTCTTTTAGATCCGTGTAAATAGCGTAAACCCTACCGTAACCTGGACAGATATGGCAGTGTATGCATGGAGTGACCCAGCCAAATCAGCACCCATGTTAGCCAAAATCCCAATGGGAAAATTTGTAGGTAAGGAATCTCTAAAATACATGTAATGAATCAAAGTTTATTTAGAAATCATCAATACATCAAACTTTGACACAGACATGTATATAATATTGTTTAAATTTCTTAAAAGAGTGTATAAAGCACTTGCTCTTTTTTAATATAAAGTTTGACAGAATATATCTATTCTTTCAAAAGTTTATATCTTTATAGAGAAACCTTTTCCTTGATAGGTCTATTTATAGCCCTCATTGACACCATTAGTAAATCAAAGACCAAATGTTCAGCTGCATTTTCACTGTATAAGTATCCAGTAACCCAGGCCTGCATTTACACTGTATATGTATACAGGTGTTTATATGTATACTTGATAAGTCTGTTTATAGCCCTCAATGATATCATTGGTCAATCATGTTGGCCAAATGTTTAGCTGCATTTACCTGTATATGTATCCAGGTGTTTATATGTTTACAGAGGTAGAGGATGTGGTTAACACAGTTTTGTTTTTATTGAGTGACAAAAGTGCCATGACATCAGGACAACATATCGTACTGGACGGAGGGCTGTCTGTCTGGTGATCGTCATCTACCGTGGGACATTCATGGATGACCTTGAAAGTTCGACTTGTATTTACTAATCAGCACACCTGTTAGTAACCGGAAAAAGTTACGTGATTGACAGCACAAATTTACAGAATCATTGCAAGTAATTACATGTATGTTGATTGATGTTAATCATCAAAAGGAATTAAGGATGACATTGCCTCTCCATGATGATGGACCGTGATAGACTTGATCTTTTGTTATTTTGTTGAATATAATGATTGTTGAGAATAATGATCTTTGTTGATGATTGGTGTAATGATAACAAGTTCATATACATGTATATATAGTATATTTATTATGTATGCATAAAATAGTACAAGCCAAATATTTTGGGTTTTTTCATGGTTGAATGAGACAGTTATAAGTTTGTAATGGGAGAAAACTCTTCTGTTATTTTCTTTATCAATTAATTCAGTTTCATAATATATCAAAAGATATAAATTTTTAGAGTTTATATACAAATCAGATGAAGCACCCCATATTAGTACATTTGTATCTTTATATCTTCATCAAGTGGGGTATTTTGGATTGGCTGCACAGAAAATTGTTTGTCCATTTGAACTGAAGTCCACTTATGCTGCATTGGTATTTCACGAGTCTCTTAAGGGGCTGCTGGCTTCATTATGAAGCTCTGTAGATAATTTGTTGTGTGACTGTTATGATGCTGTAATCCTGTTGTACATGTATAAGATACTGTCATGCTGTATTATGAGGTATGGATACTTTTCCTGATATCTCTTAGAAGGCTTTCTGTTATGTGGTTAAATCAGATTCTCTGTCCTTTATGGAAGGTGAAGAACCTAGCTTCTCCAATATCCTTATGATCTGGTTAGAAAATACAACTATGACAGTGTAAAGAAAGTTAAAACTTGAGCACACAAAAATGATTTGTATCAAATCTCAGAAATTTAATCTTGTTTGTTGCATTGATTAAATCCACTGTTTCACACTCAAGTTTTAGAAGAAGTCCAAAATTTCAGGCATAGGTAATCCAGAGTTACAAAGTTTACCTCAGCATATGTTAGCTATAAGTAAGGCAAATCAAACCATATTTATTTCTGTGCATCCTGAGATACAAAATCCATGAAAGTTTGGTCTGGGTAAGATTTACACTTTCTTGGGAATCGATCTGCTCAAAAAATCTGTATGTTCACTACCCTGGAAAATGTAGATTTATATAGAAGCATGTCTGGTAGTGTGCACCCTAGATGCATCACCCCTGAGAGTTTGACCCTGGTAGGGATTATACTTGGTCACTATGTAGTAGACCTGCTCAAAAATCTTCAACCTGTTCAATTGTCCTGAAAATGTAGGTCAGATCCAGCATCTGAGGCAAGTCTGGAAGTGTACAGGCTTAAAGTTACTTCTGAATGAACCTTTTCAAAAAATTTAACCTGGTAATTATCCAGGATATGTGCTTCTGATACAGCAACTGAAACAACTCATGTAGTGTGCATCCCTATATGCATCTTCCATGTAAGTTTGGTCCAAGCGCAGGGACATTACCGGTAAATCTCATTCATCTGTCAATCTGTCCTTCTGTCACAAGAACTTTAACCTTGGTCATAATTTTGAATGAGAGAAGATAAGACTTTCATATTGCATTACCTGTGATAAGACCTTTCCACAAGTACTATCATTTTTTACCCTCTGACCTTGACCGTGAAGTTTGACCTACTCTTCAAACATTTTTAACATTGTTAATAACTTTTGAATGGGAGAAGATCCGGCTTTCATATTTCTCATGTTCCTTAGTATCTGTGACAACACCTTTCAAGGAATACTATCAATTTTTACCCCCTGACCTTGGCCTTGAAGTTTAACCTATTTTTCAAAATTTTTAACTTTGGCTGTAGCTTTTGCATCTGAAAAGAAATGGCTTTCATATTTTTACATGTGCATTACCTGTGAAAAGACCTTTCCCAATATAGGATGATTTTTGACCTCATAAACTTGACTTTACAAATTGACTTACTTTTCAGAAGTTTTGCTCCTGAAGAGACATGACTTTCATATCTTTCCTTTGCTGCATTACTTGTCACAAAACAGTTCAGAATGTTCTTTTGATTTTTGACCTCATGGCCTCAAGTTTCACTTTCAAGAACTTTAACCTTGGTTGTAACTTTTGCACCAGAACATATTGTTTTCAAAATTTAAAATATTTTTTGCATGATAGATAGACAAGCCAGGAAGGATTATAGACAACCAATACGACCCTAAAAGTGGGGGACTACAAAATTCTCTGAATTTGTTTGTAGTTTTTTGGGAATGAAACTGCTCCAAAAACTTTAACCTGTTCACTCATCTGGAAAACGTAGGTCAGATCCAGCATCCGACTTTAACCTGTTCACTCATCTGGAAAACGTAGGTCAGATCCAGCATCCGAAGCAAGACAGTGTGCATCCCTAAATGCATCATCCAAAGTTTGGTCACCATAGAGCTTATAGTTACTTAGTAATGAGACATGCTCCAAAAACTTTAAAAGCTTTGAAATAAATTAACCTGGTCGTTCTTATGGAAACTATTGGTTGAAAATGCAGCATCTGAAACCTGACTGATACAATGAAACATACATGATGCATCATCTATGCAACTCTGATCAAAATAGGGCAAACAATTACTTTGAGAGAAAACTGCTCCAAAAACTTTAACCTGGAATGCCGAGGGTATAGCATAATCTCCCTCGACTTTGTTGTGGTGAGCTAAAAAGTTTACTTTTGTGCATTTAATTTTGAATACAACTCGTTATTTATAAAGTATTGAAATAAATACAAGTATATGTTCCTACTTTTCTGGATTTGGAAGTCTGGGGACTACTGCTCCTCTCTGATATTGTCAACAAGTGTTTTCCACATGTAGTAGAGATCTGATCTATACCATATATGTCTGTTCTTAAAAAGTTTTCAACCAAAAGCAAGGCTCTCTGGAAATAGAAAAATATTTTTATTATTTATAGGGAGATGGGCATTTGTTTTACTTTAATTTGACTCAGAAAAGGCGGCTCTATGACTAAATATATATTCTTTATCACAGTTACATGTTATAAATATATACCATCAGAAGGTGGCCATCTGTTGACTCAAGACTCTGTGACAAAAGCTCTAACACTTTATCACAGTTACATGCCTGACAGGACTTGATGAACTCTGCAATCTGGGCATTTGTCAACAGATGACTGTTACCAGTAGCTACTGTGGACTTCACCAGATTTTCCTCTGTGCTCCAGTCCTCCACATTTCCACTCTCAAGCCTGGAGTTAGAGTGTCTGATGTATTATCTCATCATTCTTCACATGACATTGTGACATTACTGTAAACATATGATTTTATAAACTTTGGTTCTAAAAATTTTATTCCTGATATTTGACCATTTTGGAGTCACTGATCTTATCTAACAGGTGAAGTTTACTAGAATTTGGTTATTTTTGCTTGCCTTGAGAAACTGTCAGCATTTGCTCCACTGTGTCTGTCTGATGATAAGTTGCCGTTAACATTTTCATTGTCACCATCGTCATCATCATCCCAGCCTCCTCCTGCCTTACCAGGGATGTGAACCACTTCTACATACAACATAATAAAGAGATGACTAAATCATCATCATCATCCCAGTCTCCCCTGCCTTACCAGGGATGTGAACCACTTCTACATACAACATAATAAAGAGATGACTAAATCATCATCATCATCCCAGTCTCCCCCTGCCTTACCAGGGATGTGAACCACCTCTACATACAACATAATAAAGAGATGACTAAATCATCATCATCATCCCAGCCTCCTCCTGCCTTACCAGGGATGTGAACCACCTCTACATACAACATAATAAAGAGATGACTAAATCATCATCATCATCCCAGTCTCCCCTGCCTTACCAGGGATGTGAACCACTTCTACATACAACTAAATAAAGAGATGACTAAACTGTCAGAGATACATGCAGCATTGTATATCTGCAACAGAATTACTACAATTTGCTACTAGCAGTACATTTCTTCTTAAATAATTGATCACCATTTAGTTTTCTTATATTATTAAAGGTTCTGAATAATTGATCACTATTTAGTTTGTTATACATTTATTATTAAAGATTCTTAATAAAGTTGTACAATTATGACCATAGTCTTTGAAATGCTTAAAGGAATGAATGGTGTTAATGACATGATGCACAGTGACTAAGACAATTATGATGTCATAGTTCAAGCTCTATAATTGTTGCAGTGAATCATGTGAGTTGCTGATGTAAATGGGTACATACATGTAGCGGTGCATGATGGTAAAACCAAGGAAATCTTCCTATGTCCAGTTTGACCCTTGATCTTTGATCTTATGACCTCAAAATCAAGAAGTCATTTACTTCTTAAGGGGAACCAATGTACCAAGTAAAGTGTTCTAAATATTAAGCAGACAAATCTTCATATATGCCTACAGCAGTTTTTTTTTTTACCCTTGACCTTTGGCTTTGTAACTAAAAAATCAACAGGAGTCATCTACTTCCTAGGGGGAACCAGAGCACCAAGTTTGATGTCTGTCAAGCAAAGGGTTCTCAAGATATTGAACAGACAACATCTTCCTATGTCTAGAGTAGTTTTAACCTTGACCTTTGAATTTATCAATAGGGATCATATATGGGTGCCACTGTATCAAGTTTGATGTCTGTCTCAAGATGATGTCTCAAGATATAGAGGGGATAACACTTGGTCTACTGACCAATCAACAATCCAAGTAATTTGAATAGATGGAATGAAACTCTAGAGAATTTGCACAGCCAGCATTATGATATCTTAGTCATGTTCTAGCTGTCACAAGTCAAAACTACTATTTTGCAAGCAAAATATAATATCTTTATAAATATAGCCCTTCCAAAAAGAAAACAAGCACACATACATATTTAGAATATTATAAGACTGCTACAATATTAATTCATTATAAGCATTGTCTAACCTTTCCTCCTTGTGGAGGGTTGTATACCCTCACTGCTGTCCGGGGCTAAGCTAAAGGTGTGGTCCTCTGGTGGTTTATAAGACCCGGGGGTCTCCAAGGAGGATAAAACAGCTCTTTGGGGGTTCTCAGGTTCCTCAGTCAAGTGCTGAGCAAAGTCACTGATGTTTTGTAAAAAGGACTTTCCTATGCCAACTAAAATGTGATACAACTGTCTTAAACTGAATATTTGAGTACAAGTAAAGTGAAGTAAGCTTTATCAGTTTTCAGTATTGATTTTAAACTCTAGGGCTGCGCAATAATATCGATATTCCGGTACACTGTGATTCGTTAACAAAAAGTATCGTATTGCGGTACGTTTTTCCAGTACCAATATACCGGCAAAATGCTTGGGCTATAGATTTATAGAGTATAAAATACGAAATTTAAGATGTCAGAAACATTTTCAATCATGCCAAATAGTACTTAACAGTAAAGGTTTCTGTTGTATGGTTGCATTTAGTTGCCAAACTGAAGTAAAATCAACTAGAACTTTTTTGTTACAACAAATTTATAAAAGTTTTTTACACTCTGCTTATAAATGGAGGTTAATGAAAAAGGAAAAGAGCATTTTAACTGTTATTAAAAATATTGCAATACATATCGCAATACAGTTCCAAATATCGCAATATATCACAATACGAAATTCCCAACCGATACCAAGCCCTATTAAATTCAGTGGAAATATATGCAACGGGAATTGAAGTGTAGTGGATAAATTTCTGTTGTTCAAAATTTCTGCTACTAACTGTTCTTTGGCTTGCATTTAAATACATGTCATTTTTATTTATTGATTTGTTTCCTTTTATCAGCTACACTAAAGATAGGACCACAAAAATATCCTATCTTTGTAAATTTGATTAAAACATAAAAATCTATCAAAAATTCATAGATGTTAACATTTTTGTGATATTATTAAAACACAAATTCCAGTCAAAATATAAATGGACAGAAAGAACAGTGAAAGTAAAAACTGAATGTGCAGACACAGGTAATATGTTAGGTATCCCTAAAATGTACAACCTTTTTGGGGTGAAGGTGAATTTCCAAATCCTTCCATCTTTGATTTAGGTGCTCCCTGGTTCCCATAACCTGAATTCATTTATAGAAATTAACTGCACAGAAATAGGATAAATTTTTTTGCAAAAAAAAAAAACCCACTAAAATGTGTTTGCCATTATATAATTTACCAGAGGATGTTGATACTGGTGCACGTGAACTTGGCAAGTCTTCTGTATCAAATAAGACCTCCAACAGTTCCTGCGAAGAGATGTAGTCATGCAATTTAGTTAGAAACAAAACAAAAACTGCATACAGACTGGATCTGTTTGTGATTTATAAGAAGCCTTGAGTGGTGGCAAATATTTTTTTAACCTTTGTTCTTTTTCTGACAAGAAGATATGGAAAAAAGTGATAGTTTTAATTCCTGATGGCAAAGTAATGTGGTCTCATTAATTTTCTTTGGGATCAAATTTCATGGGTTTGGTAGAGTATACAACTTTGTTTAGATGTATTTTCATAGCTAACTACCTCCTCTTGTTCTTTCATTTGTAATATTTGTAGTTCATTGATCACCTAATTCCATGGTCTGGCTTAACCAGGAAAACAATTAACAAAACTTGGTGTTCACAAAAAATGTCAGATGAAACATCAGTACCAGTATATGAAACATTTACTTTAGAAACAGTTGTCTATCAACAAGGAATGCCAGGTGGGATATTACATTTGTAGACTTTCTAACATGCAGGTACTGTGTTATTTATTTAGTTTCCTGAAAGAGTGGTGTAAGATATATATTTAATACCTTTGCAGTTTTTCTAACAGCAAGGTATGGGATATTCCCATGTAGAGGGTCTGGAGGTCCGCTGTATTCTACAAGAAAAAAAAAATTACGTTATTAACAAAAAAAGAAACATGAACATGTTCAATTCCTTATAAGCTGTTATTCATCAAACTTTGCTATCCTTTAAAGCCTCTACTTTTTTCTATTTATTACAAATCAGTCTTATTAACATTTCCCCCTTCACTTGTTTTTGTGCTTCAGTGACCAAAAAAAAAATTAGAAAGGAGAGGAAAGATTTATAACCAGACTGATCATAAATTTTAACAGGTTTTAATTCTTAAAACCTACTTTTAGTTTCTGTTATTCCTTGAGAACACTTCATTAATCCTAGCTTAAACCTAGGATTTCCATGTGACAGGATGTGCTTCATCAACTTCATCACCTAAGGAAAAAGAACATATTTACACTGTTATAAAAAAACACTGTCCCAGGATGGATATTAGTTACAGGAAGACCCTGATAACCTTACCTTTAATTTAACATGACAGGAATTTTTGTTGAGTCTATCCACCAGATATTCCAGCATGGAGTCACTGTATCCATCAGACTCTAGTGTGATATCTGAAGATTGAGTCAAGAGACATCAAATTAAGACAAAGGGTATTCAAAACTAAAAAATCCTACTGGTATATCTAATAACATTATTTCATAATTTACACAAGAAACTTGTCTACATTGGAATTAACACTTCTAAGATATATTTGTTCAAGCCTGTTTCTATATCCATTCAGATCCTTCTGATGTGACTATATAATTCGAGGTCCATATCGCAGTACTGTAAACCTTTTAACTTTTATTTCCGTGCGAGAAATTTCGCGACCAACTTTAACTTGCAAATATATATATTAATCGTCACGAACCATTTAATTTTCTTTGTATGTGTAGAGAATGTTTCCTCTGTTGCAAAAATTAATCGTCGCGGATTGATTTCAAACTGACGAATCATGAATAAAAGATGACACGAATAATAGTTGGTTTACAGTAAGTGCTGGCACAAAAAAGATCCCTCACTTCTCAATGGCCGTTAGTACCAAGTACAGGCCTAAATTTTCTGACTTTCACCGCATCCCAACATCAGTGAAAGCGTTCTCAAAGGGATGTACAGCAAACAACCAAACAAGCTGAATCAACCAACAACAATAACAATACATTACACAGTTTATTATAATATTCAACACTGGTACCAATTTATATCTTTCTTTGAAGTTCAATAATGATTAAAAGAAAAAACAAAAAAAAGTAAAACTTGATCTGATCTAATCATGAGTCATGACCCTGACTGATTATGATGAGCATTAATGTATGTACATGTATAAATTATATATAGTGAAATATTCTTAGAAGAATTTTGTTCCATAACTAGATTTTTCCCACAAAAAGCAGGCACTCAAAAGGATACTGCTAATTTCTGTATAAAGGTTGCCTGGTATTGTTGCTTCATCATCTGATGTGGCCTTTAAAACAGTACTAATCTAAAATCAGATTGTACACATTAATAGAACATATTTGAACATTCCTTTTCCCTTCATAAACTAAAACTGAACTCTACTATCTGCAACAAGTTCATGAGACATTCAGGGTAAACACTAACTTTTCCAGTTAGGTAGTTCACACAGCATAATTGATCAATTCTAGTAGCCATTTTCTTGTTGCTATTCAAGTTACAGGCAGCAACTGGCCAAGTTGCAAGGGCATGTTAGGAAACAGGGAAGCTGCTTTTGGCAGCACACTCCAAGAAAATATGAAAGGAACCATGTAACTACGAAGTAGGATTCTGCTGTGATGTTAATTTATTACTACTGTTATCGTCATAATTCTTTTGATTTTGACGCCATTTTTCATATAAAACAGATTCTAATATATAAACCAGACCTGAACCGAAATCCAGAAAAATGGAACCGAAACTGAACCGAACAACTTGGAACGCGGTTTTTGGTTATTTCAGGGAACTGTGACAGCCCTATAACCCACCAATAGTCTGTCGGACCAGAAGTGTAACGTGTACCCCTGCGTTGGGTTCTCGGGGGATGAATTTTTCTCTTACTCTACCTGAGTTTATGATCTAATAATTTGACTATGTACAGTATAATAATTTTTCTTAAACCTATCTGGGTTTTTCTATTATATTTAATCAAAGAATATATAATGTGGGATGAATTCTTATGACTTGGTAACTGTTAGACTTAGCACCGTGTACCTTGCCCCAGGTTCCTATTGATAGCGGATACTAGGAGTTTCGTTCTTATACAGATCTACAGCCCCCAGTATCTCACCTCAATTCCCCGAGATTCTTATCACTGGTGCAAATCTATTTCTTTTATTTTCCCTTTCTCTTATCCGTTATTCTTACCCAAATATTTCTCCTGCTTCTACTTAACTGCAGCTCTGCATTCCCCAAAAGACTCTGAATCTCTGAATGCAGTCTTATTTATACCCTTTGGACTAGTCTACTTTAAGCTTAAGGGAGGACAGGTTATTCCATTCTAACCTTACATCTGGGTCTTCTTTGCATTTTCAGTTTCCAATAACCATTACAGAAGTATTAAGCATAAAAAATTTGGAAGACATGAAAAAGTTTTAAAAAGTAAGAAGTGAGTAGGGTTACTTTAGTGTTTTTCATACTTCAAAAAATGCAGGTTGATAGATAGAATGTTCTATCGTTAAAATGATAAATGTCCTACGGACCAGGTTTAACACTTTAGTTTAGTTGAAATAATACGCCAATCCAAATCAATGAAATAATGACAATATTTTAAATGAAACATTAAAATGTTTACATAATTTGCGCCTTCTAATTTTATTACTCTTCTGATGAACATGCCTACATCATGTACGTACATGGAGAGGATTAATCGAGCAATTTTAAAGCAGCTCTCACTGAAGCAAGTTTGGGAATTTCTTGCAAATTCTAAGAATTCAAAATACTCTGAAAGTTAAATTATACAAACACTGTTTTAAAAACTTTAAAATGTTATCCCATACCTTGCTCACAAAGGAAACTTTTTCAAACACTGTACTGACAGCTTCTGTCATGTCTCTAAAACGAAAGTAGATCTTGAACACATGTTGAACCCGATCGTAATTTTGATTATTTTGTTAAATGCAACTTGACCTATAATTAGTGTATTAGAAAACTTGTAAAAATTTAATGTTCAATTCTCTTTACAATTATTTTGTTTCAAAATATTTTTGTCATTCATTTCGGGCATATTTACAACATTCATTCTCATTTCTGAGTTATCCTCTCTTTGCGGACATTTCTCAACAGTTACATGAGTTTACGAAGCTTCTAGACTTGATTCTAGAGGCGTATTATAAATAGTAATGTTATGATATCATATATGAAATAACTAACTAAACCAAAATAATGGACATCTTTCGTTCAGCTGCATGAGCAGTGATGATTGTTAGAGTGAGACCTGGTGGAAATTTTAGCTGAATTTTGTTTTTGTTTGGGAGTATATCAAATGATCAAGAGAATGTCCTCAACAAAGCTTCAACTGTCCAGATATGTCCAGATGGTATGTATTTTGAAGGGTGATTTGGCATTTACGAAAGGAGAATGATCTAGGATATAATATTTATATGACTGTTAAGATAAACTGAGGGAACACAATTTATTTGCTTTTTTCACTTCTATAAGCATTTTAAAATATACTGTGGTAAATTTATCTTGTGAAAAAGAAAAATTATCTCGTGAAAATGAAATATTATCTTGTGAAAACAACTTATTATTTCGTGAAAACGACATAATATCTCGTTTTCACGAGATATTATCTTGTGAAAACAAATTAATATCTCGTGAAAATGAGATATGTCGTGAAAACGAGATATTATCTCGTTCTCACGAGATATTATCTCGTGAAAATGACTTATTATCTCATGAAAATGACATATCTCATGAAAACGACATATTATCTCATGAAAACAAGATATTTTCTCATGAAGACGACTTATTTTCAAGTTTTCACGATCTATAATCTCGTGTAAATGAGATATTGTGTTGCGAAAACGAGATATTATCTCATGAAAATTTATTTTCTCGTGAAAACGACATATTATTTCGTGAAAACAGCATATTTTCTCATTTTCACGAGATATTATGTCGTGAAAACAAGATATTATCTTGTGAAAATGTGGAATTATCTCATGTAATCTGATATTATCTTGCAAAGATTACTTTATATCTCATGAAAACAACTATTATCTTGTGAAAACGAGTTGTTATCTCGTGAAAAAGACATATTATCTCATGAAAACGACATATTATCTTGTGAAAACGACATATTATGTTGTGAAAAAACAAGAAATTACCTCATTAAAACAAGATATTTTCTTGTGAAAACGACATATTTCCTGTCAGAGCTTTACGTATTTAATAAGTCGTTTTCACGAGATAATAAGTAGTTTTCACGAGATAATATGTCATTTTCATAAGAAAATAAGTCATTTTTACGAGATAATATCTTGTTTTCACGATATAATATCTCATTTTCATGAGATAATAAGTCGTTTTCAAGAGATGTCGTTTTTACGAGATAATATGTCGTTTCCAAAGATATGTCGTTTTCACGAGATAATAAGTCGTTTTCATGAGATAAATTTTTCCTGGTATCTTTGAAAAAAAATAATAACTATCGGTACATGTCTTAAATTTACCACCGTACAAATGAGAAATTGGCATGTTTTTGTTTCTTTCTGTGCTGCCTCAAAAAAGAAATTATGAAAGGAAAAAAAAGTAATAGGTGGTGGTAAAAAACCAAATACATTTTAAAAAAACATCTTCACTAGCCAAGGGTTTTTGATCCCTACTCTCCTCACAAACGGATCAGAAACCCTTGGCTAGCGAAGATGTTAAAAAAAATTTTAAAAAAAGATTAGATCTAATACATTGAATTTATATACAGTAAAACTCGTTTAGTACGAACACGGATATGGCGAACTCATGGATATTGTGAATTTTTCTTGGATCCCCAGCTATATAAATTTAACGAATTTCTTATACGATAAAATGAATTACGGATATAGCGAAGTAATTTCACAGGTCTTTGTTATAACTTAGTTTTACTGTATATATACACTGTATATATATATACTAGGATCTCCCATGATTTGTGGTTGATGTGATTTTTATCCAACGAGTTGTGTGTTTTTTATCCCTGAGCCTTGGCAAGGGGATAAAAAACACACAACGAGTTGGATAAAAATCATATCTTACTACAAATCATTTCTTTTTATTCTTTTTATCCCATGTTTTATACATCACTATCAGTTTTATATAGGAATCCACTTTATTTTACTTCTTCACTCTCAAGCAAAACCCATTGTAACGTCACAGCAGTGGAATATGAAAAAAAATACCCAATGAATGATATTCACGGGATAAAAGGGTAAACATGCAATAAATATATTTATTATATAGTCTATTTATAGTCTCTATATAATCTATACAAACGCCATCTTCGCTGGCCAAGGGTTTCTGATACGCTACTCTCCTCATAAGGAGAGTAGCGTATCAGAAACTCTTGGCTAGCGAAGATGTACAAACGCAAACAGTTCATAACACTACATATTCACCGGAGGGTCGGTGCGTGTGCAGCGGCATTGTGACGTCACAATCAACACCTCAACCAACGTTGTAAACAATGGTTGCAATGGCCGGAGCCAGCTGTGTATCTGAGCTGGAAAAACATTAGCCAAGCCTATCCCAGGATTATTTTCTTAACATTACGATGTCTTACAAACAGCAAAAGGAAAACACAGAAGTTACAAGTTGTAATCTGGACATTTTTTTTATTTTTCTATTGAAAGAGGTTCGTTAATGAAAACGGTATAGTCATGCATGCTCCAATGTCTTATTTATTCAAATCCTGACTATATAATAAAACAATTATGGACTCTTTCGGTGGTGAATATGGTTTGTTATTCACCAGAAAAATATCAATATTGACCTCGGCTTCGCCTCGGTCAATATTGATATTTTTCTGGTGAATAACAAACCATATTCACCACCGAAAGAGTCCATAATTGTATAATATTATACATTTATTGCATGATTGCAAGGGAAATATGAAGATTTATTTAGCCAAGAAAAATCACATTCCCCTAGGGGAATATGATATTTCTTGGCTGAATAAATCTTCATGTTTCCCGAACATTCATGCAATGAATAGTTTATTATTCCAAAACAAGCAAAAACTTTAAAAATAAACACAAAATTTCAAGTTCGGCACTGCTCTCAAATTCAATTTTAACGTAAAGTTACTGAAAACACTTCAGCACTTCTGTGACATGAACTAGGCTATTGTGATCTCTACTACTCTTGGGAGTTTTCGTTCAGCGAAACGTGGGAAAATGCACTAGGTCTCTGAAGAGGTTGAATATGATGAAAAGCATTGCAATGACAGGGAAATATGAAGTTTTATGGCCCTGTCACGTGATAATCTAGAACCAATCAGATAAAGCGTTTTATAGAATTATAATAATGAGGTATAATATATATATATATATATATATATATATATATATATATATATATATATATATATATATATATAAATATATATATATATATATATATATATATATATATATATATGTTATTATTATAATATATAAATATTAAGATAGAAAGCACAAAGAAATTCACTTTTATAAGGATACCCACTTCCACCCCAGCCCAGGGTTGAACTCATGACCTACGGAATCTGTCTCCTAGCAGTACAGGAACAGTGCACTAGACCTATAGGCTATCTAGGCAAGTCAAAAAACTTGCTTTCGATACCAATGGAATTCTCGCGGCGCTGCCCTACACTACACGGTAATTGAGAGTGGAAGTGATAAACAGTTATTTGGACATTAGTTTTATTAGAGTATCATTACCAATACACGTTGTAATGAAATTAATTTTTATTTATAAAGCACATTTTACAACAACACTTTAATTAACATAACTGCCCCAAGTGAAGAAGTATTAATATGGAAAGCACAAAGAAATTCTTTTTTATACCCACTTCTGCCCCAGCCCGGGGTTGAACTCTCGACCTACAGAATCTGTCTCCTAGTAGTACAGTAACAGCACGCTAGACCGCTTGGCTATCTAGGCAAGTCAAAAAACTTGCTTTCGATGCCTATGGAATTTTCGCAGCGCTGCCCAACACTACATGATCATTGAGACTTATAAAAGTGAATTTATTCCTTGATAAATTTATTCTTAATTGTAGTGCATGAGGAATGGATAACTCGGTAACTAAAAGAAAATGAAATGCAGTATCGAATTTATACTTTGAACGTCATTTCTGAACAAATTAAAAAACTCCACAAACTACATTTTAACTTTATAATATTAGTGGACAAAAATTATTGAAAATGTTCCCATTTTTCTGGGACAACCCTCGTACATTTAAAATCTCTTAACGGTCCTTTCAAGTATTCAAGACGTGCTCATGATTTGACGACTCTAAGTGTCATTATGCGATTGTAAGTACTCGTGTAAATTAAGGAATCTATAGTACACCCTGAGGTATATATATGTCTACAATATATTCAGTGGAACCTTGGTATATGTCTACAATATATTCAGTGTAGTGGTGTTCCAATCATCGATTATAATCGATAATCAGTTGATTGCTGGCATAATCAAAGTGCATGATTGCAAAATTTTTATTAATCGGTTTAATTATTTTTTAAAACTGTAATAGTTTTTAAGCCGAATATTCCAGCCGCAACTCATCTATTAACTTATTTGTATATTGTAATGGCACAGATGAACAGACAATACTGTATCCATTACCGAGTAACATAGCACGTTCCCGGGTATGGACATAAGTTTTATATCTGTTCAATGTATGAAGAAAAAGAAAAACAGATACACTCAATAAAACACTCAGATGATATCCATTTATTCCTTTTCAGCAAACTAATCAACAAATATATATGCAGAAAGTAGTCATTTACCCATTCTTAATGGGTAATCATTAATTAACTAAATTGATAGACTTTGTACATGTCCGATTATAATTGATAAATAGTCAGTTACAGTAACCTGATCGTCAATTATGAAATTATTTCCGATTCCCATCACTAATTCAGTGGAACCTTGGTAATCTGTATGCCAATAGTCTGGATGCTTCACGTTCCAGGTGAAATTTTGGGGGACAGAACTTACATTTATATCTACCAATTATAAAAGCTATGGTTGAGTAATCCTGATGCTTCATTTATCAGGACAATTAGTTTGGGAACACACATATCTCGATTAATAAGGCTTGACTATATAAGTGAAACATTTTTTCAGGTTCTGGAGAATGAATTGAAGGAGACAACAAAAGCCTTTGAAGAGGATGACATCAGAGCATTGTTGAAAACTGACAGCAAACCCTTAAGTCCAAGGGAGACAATCATTGGATACCCATCCTATCCACTTTACAGAGAGATTGGCAATATGCTACAGCAATGGATGGAGAATAAGTAATTATGTTTTATATACTCTAATACAGTCAAAGACCAATATATCTTGTCCCAGCTAGGACTGACAAATTTAAGATGTTGCTAGGGGGGATCAAGGTCTTGAATTTATAAGATAAAGATTACTTATAATCTCAGCTATTTTTGCACGCCGGTCGAATACGTGATGTAAGGATTTTCGGACCTGTCCTTGATATGGGGTATTGTGATGTCACCCGTATCACACAGTGGAGAATTGGTGTATTTACTACTAAGTATATGATAATTACTAATAAACAGAGAGTCCTCACCAAATTTTGAAATGAGCTAATCCAGAGCTCCAGTCCCATGTGGGACTGAGTTGGTCTGAGCCAGATAAATAGTACTCAAGTGACTGTCAAGGTCCAAAGGTCTCGTTTGATTATTTACAGAATGTATATGATATAAAATTAATTGTACAATTGTATCATATAACACATTATCCTTTGGCTGTGGGCAACTTTTTATGGCCTTGCTGTTTTTGAGAATTTTTTTGAGAAACAAATTCCAATACATTCCACTCTCATTAAAACCAGATCTATGATTTGCTCTGAAATTCTGATATAGTTACTATACACGTAGAAATTTGGAGTGAAACAAAGACCTGATTTTAATCAGATTGAATACATTCCCATGTAAAACTTTGATTCACTATTGTGGTCCAACCCTTCCTCAAGGAGCCATGATTCAAAAATACTTGAATATGTGAGTTGTTTTTTTTTTTGAGCAGACTGGATGTTTTATGTACTATACCCATAATGCTCACAGGTTATTTGGTGTGTATAGGATTTCACTGGTTTCATATGAAAAGGTCTGAATTTTAGACACATAATGTTTTGGGCAAATCTGAATAGCACCAGAGTGTTGGAAAGAGTTTATCATATATGGGATTCAAAAAAAATTGTTTCTTATGTTACTAAATAAGTACCCCACTAAATTAATTAGCTGATATATCATCCCAAACCTTGCTTTCTAAGGTAAAGTAACTTATCTTTGAAATACAGTCAAACCTTATCTCAAACTCGATGGGACAGAGAAAAAAACTTCCAAGATATTTAGTGAGTTGAGATATTAAGGTTAAAGAACACAAAGAAAAACTGGAAGGGAATTCTAACTCACTTCAACATATGAACCTCCAACATATCCATGGTGTTCAAGATGTTGAAGTCCAACTGTAAATACATGCATATTGTATCAGTGAGTTTCTTGTTCATAATGCTTTTGTAATTTGTAAAGGAATTTAATTTTAGGGATAATACTTTTATTTGTCATAATTATATAGTTACTTAGTTTACTGACTTTATCCATTTTTCTCATAGATATTGTCCAGTTTTAGATCTACCTAAATATGATCTTTTGGATGAAAAATCCTACACTCAGGCAAGGTAAGTTAATTAGCTTTCAACAATTAAAAAAAAATTAATATAAAATGAGTCAAAAATCATGTAAATTTAATTAATATTTTTGCTATAATATGCTCACCATTCTTTGGTTGTTTACAGAGAAGCCAATTTCAAAACTATCACCCCATTGTTGGAGGGCCTACAGAGCCTATGGGAACTGTGGAGTGAGGAGGAAATTGCACACAGAGTCAAAGATATACTTATAGTAAGTTTCACAGTCAGTTTGATAGTGGTATATGATATATATATATATATATATATATATATATATATATATATATATATATATATATATATATATATATATATATATATATATATATATATATATGTCCAACAAATGATAAATTCTAAGATTTCTGTCTAAATCAATTTAGAACGAGTAATTAAGTGCTTTTCTTTCAAAGGTCATTATGTTATGTGTTCTATAAAGACTGTCTGAAAAGTTTAGGGAAGATTTATCAGTTCATAATGTCATGCTTGGAAATAGTTCTATAACCAGTAATGAGCTCTCAATGAAACATCCTGACAAAAGCAATTTCTTTAACAATTGCCATGGACAAATATATACCAAAGATATACATCGTAGTCAATAAGATTATGTCTAGATGGAAAAGTTCATCATCCATCTCTAAAGATGATCTATTAATTTTCCTGAAATGACAAGAAACAAATGGTATTGATGAATTTCATCTTTTCATTTATTGTAATGTTATTTTGATCTCCCAATGCAATTTTAGGTCACCTGAGTCACTCAGGTGACCTATTGCTATCTCTTTTCATCCGTCGTCATCCGTCGGTCGTAAACTTTTGAACATTTTCAGCTTCTTCTCTGGAACCAGCAAACCAATTTCAACCAATTTTGGCATATAGCATCTATGGGTGAAGGGGAACAAAAATTGTGAAATTCATGCCCCTGCCCCCCTGGGGCCTGAGGGGTGGGGCCAAAACCATCAAAATTAATGCAATCTTTAAAAATCTTCTTCTTTACTCCTGGACATCAAGCAGTCAAACAGTTGGCATGATTGTAATAAGCATTGAGCCCTGTACCAAAATTGTGAAATTCATGGCCCCAGGGTCAGGGGTTCTGGTGCTAGGGCGGGGCTATATAGATCGTATAGTGAAAGTGCATTATATCTTTGAAAATCTTCTTCTCTACTCCTGGGTATTATTGAAACAAATTGAATACATAGTTATGATAAGCAAGAGTGACTCTACCAAAATTATGAAATTCATAGCCCCAGGGTCAGGGGTTCTGGTGCTAGGGCGGGGCTATATAGATCATATAGTGAAAGTGCATTATTTCTTAAAAAATCTTCTTCTTTACTCCTGGGTATTATTGAAACAAATTGAATACATAGTTATGATAAGCAAGGGTGACTCTACCAAAATTGTGAAATTCATGGCCCCAGGGTAAGGAGTTCTGGTGCTAGGGTGGGACTATATAGATCATATAGTGAAAGTGCATTATTTCTTTGAAAATCTTCTTCTCTACTCCTGGGTATTATTTAAACAAATTAAATACATAGTTATGATAAGCAAGAGTGACTCTACCAAAAATGTGAAATTCATGGCCCCAGGATCAGAGGTCCGGTGCTAGGGCGGGGCTATATTGATCATATAATGAAAGTGCATTATTTCTTTGAAAATCTTCTTCTCTACTCCTGTGTATTATTTAAACAAATTAAATACATAGTTATGATAAGCAAGAGTGACTCTACCAAAATTGTGAAATTCATGGCCCCAGGGTCAGGGGTTCTGGTGCTAGGGCGGGGCTATATAGATCGTATAATGAAAGTGCATTATTTCTTTGAAAATCTTCTTCTCTACTCCTGGGTATTATTTAAACAAATTAAATACATAGCTATGATAAGCAAGGGTGACTCTACCAAAATTGTGAAATTCATAGCCCCAGGGTCAGGGGTTCTGGTGCTAGGGCGGGGCTATATAGATCATATAGTGAAAGTGCATTATTCTTTGAAAATCTTCTTCTCTTCTCCTGGGTATTATTTAAACAAATACATGGTTATGATAAGCAAGGTTGCCTCTTCCAAAATTGTGAATTTCATGACCACTTGATCAGAGGTTCTGATATTAGGGCCGGGCTCTATTTATTATATAGTGAAAATGCATTAATGCTTTAAAAATCTTCTCTGCACCTGGGCATATCAGAGGCAAAAAGAGTAAAAGTTTTAATAAGGAAGGGTATTTTTACCAGATTTTTGAACATCAGAACCATTTGATCAAGAGTTCTGGTCCAGGCCAGGGCTCTATTAATTTGTATTCTACTGAGAGGAGTTATTTTAGGAATGACTCTAATTCTTGGCCAAATTATTCGAGTATAACCTGGTTTGGGTCAGTTTACGCTTTATAATCCGCAAAGCGGATTATAAAACAGCGTAAACTGACCCAAACCAGGTTATACTCGAATAATTTGGCCAAGAATTAGAGTCATTCCTTATAATTTAATTCTAAAATCATTAAACAACTGTGGGTGTAAAATTTCGTTGCTTTTTATTAGTTCAAATTTGCCGCTCAATAATACAACCCTAGTAACGGAAGTGATGGGAAGCAAGGGGAGGTAAAAACTGATACATAGTCCTAGCAGCCATGTTTTTTGTTTGCATGTGGTAAGATCCGAGTTATTGTTTGAAGCTAAAGGTACATTTATTAAATCTGGAATTTTCCATGAATCCCGAGGACTGGAAATGAGAGCATTGCATGGATACAGACGATTCAGCTGGTTGTCAGGGGGTGTGTCCCCATACCAAACCAGGTTATACAGAAATAATTTGTGTTCCTTTTTGGATATTAACCAATCAGAGGCTAGAATACAAACAAAATTAAATTATTCCCCTTTGCCATTTACTTGTGATAATTAATCACTGTAAATAATGTACTTGAAAGGTTAATAGAGTAAGAGAATTATGCAAGAATTTTTATTGTATAATACAAAAAGTACTTTCATAGTTTTAATGATCAGGTAGACTTGTAAGTAACAGATAAATAAAAATGAGACAAAAATAACTTGTCTTATTAAATGTTCATCAAAGAACAAGAGAGGCCAATGAAAGAGATTTCAACAAGGAATTAAAAGAGTACAGAAGCACTGATTTTAGTTTGTTTATGTACTGTCTGGTGAGAGTGATAAATGGGGAACAGATTAGAACCTAATTTATGTACTGTTAATGAACACTAGACTAATTATTTTGTTGATCCTGATCACCCTATTTTTCTTGCTTTTGGGCAACAAAGCTTCACCTTTCAGTTCATTTTATACTCTATGGATCCTCTAAATTGTTGTATTATACTCAGGTGACCGTTAAGGCCCTTGGGCCTCTTGTTAGCTCACCTGAGCCGAAGGTCTGTCATCGTTGGCATTGTTGTCATCGTAAATTTTTATTAATTTCGTCTTCTTCTCCAGAACCACTTGATCAATTTCAACCAAACTTGGCACAAAGTATCCTTGGGTAAAGGGGATTCAAGTTTGTTCAAATGAAGGGCCACACCCTCTTCCAAGGGGAGATAATTGAGAAAAAGTAAAAATTGGGTTGGGTCATTTAAAAAACTTCTTATCAAGAACCACTGGGCCAGAAAAAATGAAACTTACGTGAAAGCTTCTTGACATAGTGTAGATTCAAGTTTGTTCAAATCATGACCCCATGGGGTTGGGTGTGGTCACTATGGCCGATCAAAGTTTTACATGGGTGTACGAGGGTTGTCCCAAAAAGTTGTAGACAATGTTTATAACTTTGTAAACATTCAACCAATACTAACCAAATTTTGTATAGCCATTATTTATTCAATGTTCCCTCAAAATAGCAAATTCTTAAATAAACATCTTTCATAATAATAATAATGTCTAGAGTAAAAACATGTACATGTACTTAGTACCGTATATCTGGCACTTTATTTCTAGCTAGGATAAGTTTTATATCTTCATTTTTTTATGTTACATTGATGATCACTGATACAATAAAGTGTTCAGATCATGAATATACTTGGAAATATATTTTCTGTACCCTTTATTGTAGATTCTGGGGAAGAGAGGCATGCTTGATTTATTGGGGGTGAGAAAGACAGTGGGGACTCAAGAAATCTGGCCGGCCAGTCGAGAGCTACTGGAAAGATCCTTCACAGTAAAGCACAGGTACATGCAATTCAGTTAGTGTGGGAATTACTGTATTTTTACCCTGTATCATTTTCACCCTGTCAGACTTACAAATGATTTCACCCTATTTTAAATTTGTCCAGGCAAAGTTGTGTTAAAAGAGAAATAACTGTCTCTTTTGACTTTGCCCATTTTGAATTTGCCAACTGTGAACCAAGGCAAAGGGGGCAAAAATAAAATAGGGTGAAAGTTCCCCTGTATACAATACTTCTTTCCAGAAATTTTGACTTTCTGACTTTCATCTCTCCAAGAAACAAATATCATTCTGTATAAATTCTCTGTAAGTTATTTAATATTTCATGTTAATTCCACTTTTATTATTTTTTTGGTTTAGTCCCAATGCAGAGATCAGTGTTGGAGCCAGAGCACTGTCCAAACACTTCCATAGAGACAACTCAACCTCTTGGTGGGGAGGCTGTACAGGAAGTAAGTCCTCTCTCTCTCTCTCTCTCGACAAGTATAATACAATGATGTAATTCTAAAGTAGATTTAAGTTTTGAATTACTCAGCAATTAAATGCAAACAAAACTCATGGCGAAGCAATGATTTGTCAAACCTAATCTGAACAAGAGACCCAGGCATCACCTCACCTTATCATTGAAAAAAATCAGAACCCTTCAAAAGAAATCTTGTAAACTATCTTAATATACTGTAGAGATATTTTTCCCCATAATTAATTTCTGCTATGTACATTTGTCACAGCATACTTTAAATGCAAAAGAATATATAATGACACTCTAAGAAATCTGTGTAATTTTCCACTCACGGATTAAACATGAATTGTGACTCTACAATGACTCCAGGGAAAAAAGTATGTCTACAGTACAGGTATGTGAATTTTTAGCTCCACTGGTCAGAGAACAGAAGACCTTAATGCCATAGTAAGGTGTCTGTCATCCGTCCGTCTAGCTGTATGTCTGTATACAATTTTTCAAAATGCTACTTCTCCTACAGTTTTGGTTTTCATTATTACTTGGTACATAAGTAGAATACACTAAGATACAGAATTCTATATATCAGTTTTTAATTTCAATGAATGGTGTTGCCATAGTTACTAGAAATAGAAAATTCTAAGAAATTCTTTCAAAACACTACTCCTACAGTTCAAGTCTGATTTCAATATAACTTGATACACAAGAAGACTACAGTAAGATACACTGA
This sequence comes from Saccostrea echinata, assembly GCF_033153115.1. NCBI lineage: Eukaryota > Metazoa > Mollusca > Bivalvia > Ostreida > Ostreidae > Saccostrea > Saccostrea echinata. The sequence goes on from NW_026889783.1 coordinate 1,429,766, forward strand.
TTTTTGATTCCAAAGAATGGTGTTGCCATGGTTACAAAAAATAGATATTTCTGTGAAATTCTTTCAAAATTCCTCTTAGAGTTTTAGTCTGATTTCAAATAATCTGGTACACAAGTAGACTATACTAAGATACATAATTCTATATATTGATTTTTTTATTATTTCAATGAAAGGTGTTGTCATGGTTACTATAAAAATAAATTTTTTTGTTAAATTCTTTCAAAATGTACTCCTCAAAAAGTTTAAGTCAGATTTCAGTATATCTTGATACAGATATAGATTACACTAATAAACATAATTCTGAGTATCAGTTTTTGATTTCAATGAACGGGGTTGTCTTGGTTACTAAAAATAGAAATTTCTGTGAAATTCTTTCCAAATGCTATGCCTACTACAGTTTTTGTCCAATTGCAAGTAAAATTTTCTCAGAAAGAGACTAAAGCAAGGATCATTACTTTATTTATTGCTGTTTTCATAGTTTCAAGTCTTAGTTTTACCTTTCTCTACCTTTGTTAATTAATTAAAAACCAGTAGAGCTACAGTATTGTCAGAGACTTCTGGTTTGTCATTTCAGCTGAAAAACAGAAGAATGAGTATGCATTGTCCATAGTGAATAAAATTTTAGACACCGCAACCTGGATTAACATTCACTGGTTACCAGTAAGTACATACAAATATAGATGTTTTAAAAAGGTGTCTGTATAATTTTGTATGATGGAATAGTAAATTTCATTGTCGCAAACCACGACCAAAATGTACGATCCTCTCCCATTCTGGCCATGGTTGAATAAGAATAGAATATTTCGCATCTCATTAAAATATTGACCAATGCAAGTAAAGCATAGTCGGATGATGAACTTTAATGCGACCTTTCAATACCCAATCACAGTATATGAAACATTTCTTGTATACTGTTTATGTCAGTTGTTGATTTCAGTTGCGATGGAAACAAATATTGTCATTGGCTGAATATGATGTCACAACATAGAGGCAAAAATATTCAAGATTATGACACTTTTTGTAATCAAGCAGCCACGGGTAGGAAAGAGCTATATGGCTATATATACGGACCGTGGCTTGAGACAATGAGTAAATTTGCACATAATATAAAGGTAAGAAAACATAAGTTGATATTTAAATCTTTTTCTTTTGTAGCATGATGTTTACATACTAGAAGTCAGACAGGAAGAAGGTAAGATTCTCATCAAGCAGCATTTTTTTCCAAGGTCATCTGACCTATTCATCAGTATTTGTCTTTCACCATTTCTCTGTGCGTTTTCTTTTGAGCATCATTCTAAACTTTCAAGCATTTTCAACCTCTTTTCCAAAACTGCTGAACTGAAAATAATTTTAGATCATGGCATCTAAAGGTAAAAGGAAACAGTTCTTTCAAAATTCTACACGGATCACAAGTTCTGGTCTGATTTTAGCAAAATTTGGTACACAAATAGAACAAATAGACTCCAACATACATAATCTAATTTTCAAAATACATAATTTTGTGTGCCATATTTCTATTTCAATATTAAAGGTATTGCCTTGTTTATAAAAATTGCATCAGTAACTAAGTTGTAATTGTGATATATAATGATGTTTCCTTGATGAACTCTCTAAGAAGAAAATAGTGACATTTAAATCACTGGGGTCAAGATTTCATTAGGCTGCAGGGTGAGATAAATTAATCATATACATGTACTAAAAATACAGCCTATCTTTGAAAGCTTTTTTAACTTGTTAACTTGTCTACCAGAATTCTTTTTTTTTTTTCAAAATAATCAAATTTTGAAATTTATTTCCTCTTGTCAATGATTAAGGATTCAGGGTGGGGCTAAATTGATCAAATATTGGAAAAATTCTAAATGTTTAAAGACTTCTTCTCTACTTCTGGATATTTATCCAACAGACTTCATGCATTTGGTAATAAGCAAGATTTTTTTTTTTCCAAAATTATGTTTTTCATATCCCCAAGATTTAGACTCTGGGCCTTAGGTTTGAGCTTGGCTATCTTTTGATAGTCAGATGACTGTGAAGGCCTATGAGCTTCTTGTTTTCTTAAATACATTTTGTTTAATGTAGATTGTAAGCAAAGCGTGCAAGTCAAACAAATTCAATTTCATCTTGTCATTATTCTCCACCATTGTATGCTGCTTTTATAAACATAAAGGAAGAGTGATTTATGTGGAATAATTATGCATCACGAGCATCAAACTTATTTGTCAGTTAAGGGTATACTTTATTATTATTCATGGTTTCTTCTTGCCTATCTAATGACTCCCCATATTGGTCGTATATCAATGAACATGAATTCAGGGACTGCATATTGTTATGTCTGACCAGTTATTGGAAATCAGAGAATTTAGGAGGAAATAAATTTGTTATTTGGTGAATCAATTCCATTATTAACAAAACAATTTATGGGTATGCTGCGAACTATGTGTCAATATTGGGAGTTAGGACTCATTAGTTTTTAGATGAAGTTTTCTTTGTAAAGGCTTTTCTTGGCAGTATTTGCACTAGTTTACTGTGTATTATGGAAATCAATGTATAGAATACAATACAATGTTTAGGAAAAATATCACAGTATATCAGGACATAATGCTCTTCTGAAATAAAAATTTTGTTTTTTACTATATACTGATAATTTTTTCTAAATTCAATTGCTTCCTAATTTTGTGGATTTTTGGGTTTGTTTGATCTCCTTAGGCCATAATGCAAACTATGTGCAATGATTTGCAAGGGATAGACACAACTGTAGAAGCAAGAAGCCCATGGGCCATAATGCTCACCTGAGGCACCTTGGCACTGCTGTTCTTCATCAGATTTTATAAAGAAATTTCATTTCTTTATTCCCTATGAAAAATTTTGACCTCAAATTGTGGCCCCACTATAGCCCCAACGTGTTATGAATTAATTGAACTTGAATCCACACAATATGGGGATGTTTCAATCAATATTATTAATATGGCCTTGCTGTTTTAAAGAAGAACCTTTTTTAAAGATTTTTTTTCCTCTATACATGTATTATGTAAAAAAAAAATAAATAAAAATAATTTTGTGTCATTATTACACAGAGTTGGACTGGTTTGTGTTGTTTTCTATTTGATGTCTTTTAACTGAAAAAAATCCAACAAATGATGATTGAATCCCCCACCCCCCAATAAAAATAATTCAGACTAAGAGAAGTTTTTATACATTTTACTAACAATGTAATTATTGTGGGAACCTTCAATTGCTAAGTTTTGTTTACATAAACTAAGCACAGTAGGGCAAGGGTCAAACATGATTTCTAGTGTCATGAGAACAAGAACTATAAAGAAAAATGACAGCTTCTGGTAAACAATTCAAAATACAGGACAATTTTACATTTTCTATGAATTCTTGTGTCTCACCATGATGCCATGAATAGGGTCAAAAATATGGCATGTACAGCCAGTACATATCACATGTATGCAATCCTTAAAAGGGGTGTTCATGATTTCAATTTACGTTCAACCTACATTTATTTGCATCAGCTGAAGATCATTTGTCCTTTAAAATTCTGTAGAAAATAGGTAAAAAGGATTATCATACATGTATGAAGTAAAGGAGAAAGGCCTCAAACTGTCCATTCTGTGAGAGAAAGAACTAATCGAGGACCGTAGGCCCGAGATTAGTTCTTTCCCTCACAGAATGGACAGTTTGAGGCCTTTCTCCTACTTAAAACATGATTTCCTTTGTTCTAAGAATTAAATAAAAAATGTACAATACTGTTATCAGATATGACAGGTAGCATACATACAATGACAAGTTCATTGTTTACAGAATGGACAGTCACAGGTAAGCTGGGATGAACAGCAATTTGTTGAATAGCCATTGTGTTTTCAAATGCAAATAACAAATTAAAGGGTTTTGTCTTAAGAATGGACAGTTACAGGTGGATTTTGGGGGAAACTAGTATTTATACAAAGATGTGATGCTTCAAAATCAGTTTATAGTTTGCGTTGTAAAGGCATGCATGTTTTCCTCCGATGGAGAGAGTATATGACAGAAGCAAAATCTAATGAACTAAAAGATGCACAAAATCGGTGATAGTTGGACCTGGGAACAGAGAATAGTAAGAGTAAAGAAAATAATAGCCAAACTTTGACCCAAAAATGAATTTCTTTTTCGACAGATACAGATAATCAAATTCGAATCAAATCTGGAAATGTTTTATCTGAATTCAATTTTTGAGGATATATTGGCTGCAGCAGTGTAATGGTGAGATGCAAATTGTGTTCTCAGTCTTGGATTAGCCATGAACCAAACTTCGACCTGAAAATGTATTTCAAATCAAATTCAGTTTTAATTATGCAGTGTAGTGCTCATGGTGCAAACTGTTTTCTGGGTGGTGGATTTAGTATTAGCCGTACTTCATTCTTAAAATGGATTCTTCTCAAGGGAATGATGTTTTCGAAATTTAAATCAAATGTGAAATCGTGTCATTTAAATTCAAGTTTTGTGAGAATTCAGTTTTAAGTATTGAAATAATTATTCATGGATTCAAAAGTATAAAATCGAGCGGATGCTATGCAGACATTGTGTTCTGGATTAACTTAGATCTCCGTGTTCTTTTTGTTATTTACATGAAAATTAAATCGTATTAATGTATTTGTTTTTTGTTTCCTCTTGGGCACATTCCAAAGTTTACCTGTAACTCTCCATTCTGTTAGTTTTAACTGTCCATTCTTTTTGAAAAAAAGGGGCCACAATAGACAATCAAAGTTTTATATAGGAATACAGTATATAGGAAACAATCTTTAAAAATCTTCTGATCAAGAACAGCAAAGTCCTGATTAGTCATATTAATTTGGAAGCATCCTCAGGTAGTGTAGATTCAAGTTTATTCAAATCATGGCCCCTGGAGGTAGAGTGGAGCCACAATAGATCAAAGTTTTACTTAGGAATGTATAGAAAAAATATGCTGATGAAGAACAGTTTCTCAGGTGAGCACTGTTGCCCATAGGCCTCTTGTTTTTCTTCTTTTTTTTTCTGAATCCCAAAATATCTAGCATTACATTATACATCTGAATAAAGTACTAATTCCTAGGATTGTTTGCAGGGCATTTTGGAGTATTGTATAATGTTTTTAAAAAAAAAAAGGAAAAGAAAGAAAGAACAAGAGGCCCAAGGTCCTTAACGGTCACCTGAGTATAATACAACAATTTAGAAGTTAAATACACTGATAGATGAAGCTTTGTTGCCCTAAAGCAAGAGAAGTAGGAAGATCAGGATCAACAAAATAATTAGTCTAGTATTCAGTATCAACTCATAAATTAAGTTCTAATCTGTCCCCCACTTTGCATTATCACCATGCAGACTATTAACAAACTATTAGTGCTTCTGTACTATTTTTAAACCCATATTAAGACCTCTAGCATTGACCTCTCTTATGGTCTTTGAAGAACTTTTAATAAGATAAGTTATTTTTGTCTCATTTTTATTTATCTATTACTTACAGGTCTGCCTGATTATTAAAACTAAGAAAGTACTTTTTGAATTATACGATAAACATTCTTGCATAATTATCTTATTCTATTAACCTTTCAAATACATTATTTACAGTGATTAATTATCAAAGGTGAATGGAAAAGGGGAATAACTTCTCTCAGTAGAATACAAATTAATAGAGCCCTGTCCAGGACCAGAATGCTTAGACAAATTGTCCAGATGTTCAAAAATCTGGTAGAAATACACTTACTTATATCATTTAAACTTTTACTCAGTTTGCTTTCGATATGCCCAGAAGCAGAGAAGAATTTCACAGGTACAATGCATTTTCACTACAGATTCAACAAAGCCTTACCCTAACACCAGAACCCAAGACCAAAGGTCAAGAAATTTACAAATTTGGAAGAGTTACCCTCATTATCATAACTATGGACTTCAAAGAATTAACACTTTTCCACTATATTATCAAAAGCCCCCCCCCCCCCCTTCCTTGTTATGCCAGAACTCCTGACCCTAGGACCACAAGATTTAAAAATTCTGTTCGAAGCTCCCATCTTCATCATAGCTAAGCAATTTATTTATCAGCTCAACACTAAGGAGCAGACAGGATTAGTTAATGATTAATTAATAGAATTTATGCATTTTCACTACATAATCAATAGAGCCCCCCCCCCCTCCTCAAGAACCCCAAAAACCGAGGCCATGTATATAAAAAATTTGGAAGAGGCATCCTTGCCTATCATAATCATGCACTTAGTTTGTTTAAATAATCTCCAGTAGCAAATAAGAAGATTTTCATAGAATCAATGCATTTTTACTATATAATCAATAGAGCCCCGCCCTAACACCAGAACCCCTGACCCTGGGGCCATGAAATTCACAGTTCTTAAAAGGCATCCTTATGCATCATAACCATGCACTTAGTTTGTTTAAATAATACCCAGGAGCAGAGAAGAAGATTTTCAAAGAATTAATGCATTTTCACTATATAATCAATACAGTCCCGCCCTAACACCAGAACCCCTGACCCAGGGGCCATGGCTTTCACAATTCTGGAAGGGGCCCACCTCCTCATCATAACTATGTACTTAGTTTATCACCTTAATGCCCAGGAGCAGAGGAGAAGATTTTCAAAGAATTAATGCATTTTCACTATATAGTCAATAGAGCCCCGCCCTAACACCAGAACCCCTGACCCTGGGGCCATGAAATTCACAATTTTGGAAGAGGCTCTCTTGCTCATCATAACTATGTACTTAGTTACTTTATTTAATACCCAGGAGCAGAGAAGATTTTCAAAGAATTAATGCATTTTCACTAGATAGTCGATAGATCCCCGCCCTAACACCAGAACCCCTGACCCTGGGGCCATGAAATTCACAGTTCTTAAAAGGCACTTTTGCTCATCATAACTATGTACTTAGTTACCTTATTTAATACCCAGGAGCAGAGAAGAAGATTTTCAAAGAATTAATGCTTTTTCACTATATAATCTATAGAGCCCCGTCCTAACACCAGAACCCCTGACCCTGGGGCCATGAATTTCACAATTTTGGAAGAAGCACTCTTGCTCATCATAACTATGTACTTAGTTACTTTATTTAATACCCAGGAGCAGAGAAGAAGATTTTCAAAGAATTAATGCATTTTCCCTATATAATCAATAGAGCCCCGCCCTTACACCAGAACCCCTAAGCCCGGGGCCATGAATTTCACAATTTTGGAAGAGGCACTCTTGCTCATCATAACTATGTACTTAGTTACTTTATTTAATACCCAGGAGCAGAGAAGAAGATTTTCAAAGAATTAATGCATTTTCCCTATATAATCAATAGAGCCCCGCCCTTACACCAGAACCCCTAAGCCCGGGGCCATGAATTTCACAATTTTGGAAGAGGCACTCTTGCTCATCATAACTATGTAATTAGTTACCTTATTTAATACCCAGGACCAGAGAAGAAGATTTTCAAAGAAATAATGCACTTTCACTATATGATCTATATAGCCCCACCCTGGGGCCAGAACCCCTGACCCTGGGGCCATGAATTTCACACTTTTGGAAGAGGCACTCTTGCTCATCATAACTATGTACTTAGTTACTTTATTTAATACCCAGGAGCAGAGAAGAAGATTTTCAAAGAAATAATGCACTTTCACTATATGATCTATATAGCCCCACCCTGGGGCCAGAACCCCTGACCCTGGGGCCATGAATTTCACAATTTTGGTAGAGGGCTCAATGCTCATTACAATGATGCCAACAGTTTGACTGCTTGATGTCCAGGAGTAAAGAAGAAGATTTTTAAAGATTGCATTATTTTTGGTGGTTTTAGCCCCACCCCTCAGGCCCCAGGGGGGCAGGGACCATGAAATTCACAAATTTTGTTCACCTTCACCCATAGATGCTATATGCCAAATTTGGTTGAAATTGGTTAAGCGGCTTCAGAGAAGAAGCTAAAAATGTTCAAATGTTAACGCACGACGACGGACGAGAACGGATAGCAATAGGTCACCTGAGTGACTCAGGTGACCTAAAAATTAAGAAAAATCCGAATTTCTCTGATGATTGATTTTTAGCTCTATTGGTCAGAAACCAGAACCAAACCCTCTATCCGAAAAATATAACATATTTCATAATATTGAAAAACATCTTTCATAGACAATAGATGATTGCACATTTTGGATCAGAGGTTGTGTTCTATCTGAAATATTGAAAAAGACCTTGAAATTTTGAAGAAATTTTTAGGATATGGGAATAATTACACAATTCATGACATCATAATACATTGACTAGCGGGAAAACCATGTCATTTTCAATAGATATGCATCAAGGGTTTAAGTGATATTTAATGCACTGTCAACTGAAACTTAAAGCAGTTTTGATTTTTCAGATATTCACAGGGCCAAAAGAAGCCCTTAGTGAACCTTTCTCTTTTGACTAGAATGATATGGAGCAAAATTGCAATAATTAGAAAATAATCAAAATATTGTCTGTTAAAGTTTATCTTTGTTTCTGCAGGATATGGTGCTCGATGGACGGCAGATGGTTCTTCTTTCAGAGGTTTCCTTGAGCCACAAATGGTGGATGGCCATGCAGTTGGCTGGAAACACTGAATTCTTTATGTGGCTGCTACAAGACCAGAATAAACTGCAAAAATACACATAATACTAAGCAGTTTTTTCCCTTATGCCCCTTTGAGAATATGTCACACATGTTTGGAGCCACCATGTCTTTATTTGGTTTTAATTTTGCAAGATCATTTTGCTAAAAAGATATAAGGATTTATTATGTTTGTGTATAGATAAGGAAAATGTTTCATATCTTTGTTCTTTTAGGAATTGTACTGTAAACCAAATTTATTGGAACAATATTTTTTATGCTTATTTTAACAAGATTGTCTTGACATGAAAATTACATTCTCACAAACAACAAGAAGCAGCTTTGGTCACTAGATAATAAGTGGGAACTATTAAAAAAAAATTGCAAATAATCACAAATTAATTGTCTGTTGTGGTAGTCTGTTGTGAGTTTACATAATGATAGTTTATGTGAGTAATCTATAGAGAATGATGATAGTCTATGATGAATTTACTGTACGTTTACAGTGTGTGTTTATAGAGAGTTTACAGTGTGTGTTATAGAGAGTTTACAGTGTGATGGTCTATAGAGAGTTTACAGTGTGTGTTATAGAGAGTTTACAGTGTGATGGTCTATAGAGAGTTTACAGTGTGTGTTTATAGAGAGTTTACAGTGTGATAATCAATGGTAATTGGGATGCTTTTAATTTTCATTTATGTTATTTTTTTATTATATTGTAATTTTTATTTATTTTATTAGTACAACTTGATTTTTGTTGAATCTTTGTATAATCTGTAAGACAGATTTAGTGATTGAAAATTCATGATTTGCACTTACTAAGTATAAAGACTAATTAATTTGTATGTTACATTAATGAATGTGAAAACTTTTCAGAACTATTGAGCTATTAAATTGTTGTAGATAGATATCTTTCCATAACTCTAAATATTAGCAGTGGGTTTGATGGTCATTTGGAACATTACCCAGCAGTAAATTGGATAACCATCTTTTTTTCTCATTAACTGCTCGTTCAGAACAGTGCACTGGTATACTATTTGAAGTTTATAGTACAACTTAGTTTTTGTTGTCTGATGTCTGCTTTCAATTACTCAGCAGAAAATCTTTATGAAATCCTTTAAGAGATTTCTTTGGTACATGATACTGTATTTGGTTCTGCCCTCAACTGATTATTACATAAACTGACTTGAAGAAGTCCTATCTTTATTTTAGACACTAGTCATAGGGCTAATGATGTATCAAAGAGAATCATAGTGTCTTATTTCCCATCACTGCAGCCTAACTACTCAGACACTGTAATGGGACCTGCACTATAGTTAATGACTCTTTTGAAGTTCGCCATTCTGGTTTAATTGTCTCTGGGCTTGTTTTTATAATTCAATAAAAGTAAATGTACACCAGAAAAATTTTCGAAGAATAGCAGAAAGATTATTCATGATAAAATTTAGCTCTTTATTAGCTCTTTTTGTGATCAAAATTTGTCCATTGCCTGTCATTGTAATTGTAAACTTTTTACAATTTTATCTTCTTCTCCAGAACCACTAGGCAAGATTCAACCAAACTTGACAGAGAGTATCCTAGAGTAAAGGGGATTCAAGTTTGTTCAAATGAAGGGCCACACCCTCTTCCAAGGGGAGATAATGAAGAAATAGTAAAAATTGGGTGGGGTCATTTGAAAATCTCAAGAACCAAGAAAGATGAAACTTACAGTTGAACTTCGGTATCTGGAACACTGATATCTCAAATACCATGGACATGTCGAAGTGATTTGGATGTCCCAACCCCTTATTCTCTAAGGATTTTACCCTGGATATCTCAAACCGTCAGATATCTTGAAGTTTTTTCTCGGTCCCATTGAGTTTGAGATAACAAGGTTTGACTGTATGTGAAACTTTCTGACTGTAATAGGGTAGGTTCAAGTTTGTTTAAATCATGACCCCTGGAGGTTGGATGGGACCACTACAGTTGATCAAAGTTTTACATGTAATTACATGTATGTACGAGGGTTGTCCAAAAAGTTCGTGGACAAATGCCTAATTTTCTTTATAAAGTCCGCAATGGCAAACATGTACGATAATATCTTAATAAAGACCATGATTGAGTAAATGTACAAAAAAATTAAAACAATGCACACTATTTACTGAACATTATAGGTGTAAATACTTTGTATATGCAAGTCGCACGGGCCAGTCTGACGTAACGCTGATTTCATGATAACGACAGAAATATGAATTTTGAATTTTTATCGCATGTTCATAGACGCACGCTATTTTTCTTTATTATGCCACAATACCAAATGTGTGCAATAATATTTATGTATAGATTATAAGTAATTTAAATTTTAAAATTCAAAACAATGCACAATAATTTACGAGCGTCATCAATATTAACACTTCGTAAACACAGGATGCACAGCCCATCCCGACGGCACTATATTTATAACAACGTCATGAATAGGAATATATCCTATTTTCATAAAATAACCGTGGTTTTCCACTTCTTGTAGTGTCTCCGAAATTTTACACACCGTTGAAAAATCGTATACACCAATTACAAATCACTAGACTAAATATTTTCCAATAAATTTAAGTTGTTTGAATAAATGTTTTGTTTTTGACGACGTTTCAACTATATTAACCATAACTGTATGATTGGACGCTGCATGTCCCGTTCGGATGGCCGACGTCGCTTTTTCTGTCAATTTTTGAAACATACTTTTTGCGGTTTTTACTTAATATTTTCATTGTCTATTTAGTTACCGATACTAAAGGTATCAGAAAATGGCGATAACCGCTTTATTTGTGATATATTAAATTTTTATTCAACTTTGACTCGTTTTAAAAAGAAAATAACCATTTCAATCAGATCACTTTATTTAAAAGTTCATGGCATTTTAACCCTGGTCCGTGCGCACTATCGGTGACCTTTAATGACCGAGATTTTTACAAAAATATTAAGTTCAAACAATAAAAACCAAACTATTCCGACTTGGATTTTCATAATTAATATTTTGGTATACAATAAGCATATCTTGAACCATTCATTTTGACAAAAACGCCATTGTCCACGAACTTTTTGGACAACCCTCGTATATATAGAAAATATCTTTCAAAATCTTCTCAAGAACAGGAAGCCATGATTAGTCATATTTAAATGGAAGCATCCACAGGTAGTGTATGTTTAAATGATGACCCCTGAGGGTAGGGCGGGCCACAATGGGCATGCAATCAAAGGTTTACATTAAAATCTTTAGAAATCTTCTCAAGAATAATAAAGCCATGGTTAGTCAAATTTATATGAAAGCATATTCAGCAAGTCTGGATGATTTCCATATATGGAATTCATGAACAATAACTGAAAGCTGATATAAATATTCTGTATATCCACCCCTACGTAGGGTTCTCAGGGGATGACTCTTACTCTACCTGAGTTTATGATCTTACAATATGTAATTATCACTATGTACAGTATAATAATTTTTCTCAAATCTATCTGGGTTTTTCTATTAACAGAATATATGAGGTGGACTGAATTCTAATGACTGGGTAATTCTTGGGCTTGGCACCGTGTACCTTCCCCCAGGTTCCTATTGATAGCGGATACTAGGTGTTTCGTTCTTATTCAGATCTACAGCCCCCAGTATCTCGCCTCAGTTCCCAGGGATTCTTGTCACGGGTGCTAACCCATTTACCCTTTCTCTACCCTTTCCTTCTTTCTTACACATCTTACTGCCTTTCTTCCAACTTACCAACAGAGCCGTTCAGCATTCGAACTAACTGACACTATCAGTGCGGTGTATTTTATACCTTTCAGAGTAGTCTACTTTGAGGGAGGACAGGTTATTCCATTTTAGCCCTACATCTGGGTCGACTTTGCGTTTTCACAAATCATGTATACACGTAAATATTTTTCTGTCCAATCAGACAACAACATTTTTACACACCCCAAGACATATTTCAAAGGAACAATAAGAGAACACGTGCTTTTGTCTTTTTTTCCTCAAAAAGATTTTTTTGACAAAAAAATTTTAGAAGTAAGATGAAATGTTTTGAAGAATAAGGTATTTCCCCCATATTTACCGTAGACATGCCTGTCATTTTCATCTCGGAGGGAAAAACCAACACATCAATGCTTGTAAGAATGCGGTCGTTTACGGGGGAATAGATCACACCATCAAGATATCAATTACAATTACATGTATAACATTTACCAGTACATGCTCTATGTTGGTAAATGTAATTTTGCTTAGCCTTCCGATTTTCATCGATAACGTGAAGTTGATCTACGGCACGCAAGTGTTCATCGTACAGACTAAGTTTTACAATGTCACGGGTTTTATGAGCGCTGAATATCATGCTAGTACATGCTGATACACTTCGAATGGGCATAAGGAAAGATGTAAAACGTAGAGAAAAGGAGAATGTAGATGAATCGGTGCTTTTTACCTCCAAATTTACCAGAAACTGGGCGATTTTGTTATAAACACTTAGGAAATAATATTAAGACTGTTATATCCCCAGTACCAAAACATTTTCATTCCCGGGTCTAAAAATGAAAATATGCCGTATTTCTTAACACAAGTTATACTTTTGGGATTGCTACCCTGTAGGGACAGATTTTTAATCCCACTTGGAACTTACTCTAAGCTTTCAAGTCGTGTTTGTTCACGTAAAATTGTTATATATACTGTATTATTCCTAAATGTGCATAAAGTTTACAAAAAGTTTGTTCTAAAAAATCTTTTGAGCAAATAAGTTTAAAACCACGTGTTTTATTTACTTTCTCATGGGTTTGTCTAAATGCCGTTATCTGATTGGTCATCAGGATTAACACCTTGTTTATTCTGTGTATTTATAGCAACTCACGGTTATCGTTCTTGACTTCCATATATGGAAATCGTCCAGACCTGTTCAGGTAGTGTAGATTTAACTTGTTCAAACCATGACCCCCTGGGGTAGGATAAGGCTACAATGGTCGATCAAAGTTTAAGATAGGAATATATCGGGGAAAAAATCTGCTGATAAAGAACAAGAAGGGCCATTATTTACTCCAGTGAGCATTGTGGCCCATGGACCTCGTGTAATTATATAACTATAATGGAGGAATATCTGCTTATGAGGTACTTTTTTTCCACTGATGCAATGATACAAAAAAGTTTTGGGGTTGGTTTATAGTTGAGTTATTGAGCATTTCAATCACCTATGTATTCCTAGCATGGGAAAGGGGGGTTTCAAAAAAATGCTCACCTGAGTTACCATAGGCGTGCTTTTCTTTCAAAGATTGTTTTTGATTTGAACAAATATGAATCCGCGCTTTATTGTACGGAAGCGTATTAGGGCCGCAGCAGTACCTTTTATTAATTTGTTTTAACAATTTACTAATTTGTTATAACAAATTATCAATTTGTTATAACAAATTATCAATTTGTTTAAACAAATTACTAATTTGTTATAACAGATTACTAATTTGTTATAACAGATTAGTAATTTGTTATAACAAATTAATAATTTGATATAACAAATTATCAATTTGATATAACAAATTATCAATTTGATATAACAAATTACTAATTTGTTATAACAGATTAGTAATTTGTTATAACAGATTAATAATTTGTTATAACAAATTAATAATTTGATATAACAAATTATCAATTTGATATAACAAATTATTAATTTGCTATAACAAATTATTAATTTGTTATAACAGATTACTAATATGACATAACAGATTAATAATTTGTTTTAACAAATTAATAATTTGATATAACAAATTGGTAATTTAATATAACAAATTAGTAATTTGTTATAACAAATTAGTAATTTGATTTAACAAATTACTATTTTTGACAAAATATGAAGGTGTATACAGATCTAGGGAAGCCAGATCAGATCAGAAATCTTATTTTAATTCGGTTGTATGTAAACGTAAAGCATAAGTACGGAAGCCCATATAGGACCTATCAAAAATATTTTTGAATTCGATATAGCGAATTGTCAAATTTGTTATAACGAATTTAATTCGTTATAACAGTTTCTTTGAATTCGTTATAACGAATTTAATCTGTTATAACAGATTTGTTGAATTCGTTATAACGAATTGAAAAATTTGTTATAACGAAATAAATTCGTTATAACGAATTCTAAAACTTGTTATAACGAATTAAATTCGTTAAAATGAATTCTTTAAATTGTTACAACGAATTTAATTTGTTAGAACGAATTTAACATATCGTTATATCGAATTCATATATATTTTTCTACAGGCCCTTATTGTTGAATTTGATTAAACGAATTTAATTCGTTGTAACAAATTTAAGAATTCGTTCAAACGAATTTAATTTGTTATAACAAATTTTAGAATTCGTTTAAACGAATTTAATTTGTTATAACAAATTTTAGAATTTGTTTAAACGAATTTAATTTGTTATAACCAATTTTTGAATTCGTTATAATGAATTCAACAAATTTGTTATAACAGATTAAATTCGTTATAACGAATTCAAATAAACTGTTATAACGAATTTAAATTTGTTATAACAAATTCAACAATTCGTTATATCGAATTCAAAAATATTTTTTAATAGGTCCTAAATGGGCTTCTACGGAAGCTCATTTAGGACCTATTAAAAAATATTTTTGAATTCGATATAGCGAATTTGTTATAACGAATTTCATTCGTTATAACAGTTTATTTGAATTCGTTATAACGAATTTAATCTGTTATAACAAATTTGTTGAACTCATTATAACGAATTCAAAAATTGGTAATAACGAATTAAATTCGTTTAAACAAATTCTAAAATTTGTTATAACAAATTAAATTCGTTTAAACGAATTCTAAAATTTGCTATAACAAATTAAATTCGTTTGAACGAACTCTAAAATTTGCTACAACGAATTAAATTCGTTTAATCAAATTTAACAATCAGGGCCTGTAAAAAAATATATATGAATTCGATATATAAATTTGACGAATTCGTTCTAACAAATTTAATTCGTTATAACAAATTAAAGAATTCATTTTAACGAATTTAATTCGTTATAACAAGTTTTAGAATTCATTATAACGAATTTAATTCATTATAACAAATTTTTCAATTCGTTATTACGAATTCAACAAATTTGTTATAACAGATTAAATTCGTTATAACGAATTCAAAGAAACTGTTATAACGAATTAAATTCGTTACAACAAATTCGACAATTCGTTATATCGAATTCAAAAATATTTTTGATAGGTCTTAAATGGGCTTCCGTAGGCTTCCGTACATAAGCTTTGGAGAGCTTTTGATCAATATATTAATATGGATTTAGATCAAATAGCAACTAAGATTAAAGCACTTTATTTTTGGTTTTATTCTTACCGAATTGCATTATTTTTTTAAATTTGGTTTTGTTTTGTTTTGTTGTTGTTGCTTTTTTTTGGTTCTTTTTTTGAGTCTGTTTCTTGGAATAAATGTCTCTGGTAGACGATTAAAAGAATAACTGCATCCCAGAGATTATGTAGAGGAAATACAGAATGTTGGATCCTTCATACTGAGAAAAATTCGAAGTTCCGGACAATTAAATATGATTACAACGTCGTCCATTCAAATTAACACTTTTTTCCCAAAGTCAACAAAGGGGTCAAAAGGGGAGATGACCTAATTTTTCCTTCTTTACACGTGTAATATTTTGTGTGTATTGTCATAACAAATTATATTGCTTAACGATTTCTTGTAAAATATATGAGGGAACCAGGATACAAATTACAAATATATTTGAAGAAATAACTGTCAAAGTTTTCAGCCAATAATAAGTTATGAAGGCTTTAGTGGGACTTCAACGGCTTTTTCTAAAAGGCACGTATTTTTATTATAAAAATTACATGAAAAAAATAACACAAGGTATCTGATTCCAAATTTTAGCAAGTACTACCCACTCAAGAATATTGTTTATTTTCGTTTTCAGAGAAGGTTATTACAGAGTGTTTATCATTTTTTCTGTGATAATTTATCTACAAATTCATTTTTGTCAATGTTGCCTTTATTGCCCCCAGCGTAAATTGGTATATAACATACAATTGATATAACAAATTGATAATTTGTTATATCAAATTGATAATTTGTTATAACAAATTACTAATCTGTTAAAACAAATTACTAATTTGTTATAACAAATTAGTAATTTGTTATAACAAATTACTAATCTATTATAACAAATTACTAATCTGTTATATCAAATTGTTATTTTGTTATAACAAATTGATAATTTGTTATATCAAATTGATAATTTGTTATAACAAATTACTAATTTGTTTTAACAAATTAGTAATTTGTTTAAACAAATTTAAAAAAGATACAGCTGCGGCCCTAATACGCTTCCGTATTATTGGGATGATAACATATATACGGAAGCCCATTTAGGACCTATCAAAAAATATTTTTGAATTCGATATAACGAATTGTCAAATTTGTTATAACGAATTTAATTCGTTATAACAGTTTCTTTGAATTCGTTATAACGAATTTAATCTGTTATAATAGATTTGTTGAATTCGTTATAACGAATTGAAAATTTTGTTATAACGAATTATATTCGTTATAACGAATTCTAAAACTTGTTATAACGAAATAAATTCGTTAAAATGAATTCTTTAATTTGTTATAACGAATTAAATTTGTTAGAACGAGTTCGATAAATCGTTATATCGAATTCATATATATTTTTCTACAGGCCCTGATTGTTGAATTTGATTAAACGAATTTAATTCGTTGTAACAAATTTAAGAATTCGTTCAAACGAATTTAATTTGTTATAGCAAATTTTAGAATTCGTTTAAACGAATTTAATTTGTTATAACAAATTTTAGAATTTGTTTAAACGAATTTAATTCGTTATAACCAATTTTTGAATTCGTTATAATGAATTCAACAAATCTGCTATAACAGATTAAATTCGTTATAACGAATTCAAATAAACTGTTATAACGAAATTAAATTTGTTATAACAAATTCAACAATTCGTTATATCGAATTCAAAAATATTTTTAATAGGTCCTAAATGGGCTTCCGTACATATGAGTTGCTCTGATATTTTTGAGAAGATATGTTCTATGTGAATCCCTTTTGTGGCCCCAGCTAAACCCTGGAGCAATGGTTTGAATGAACTGTGATGCCGCTGTTCTTGAAAAGAATAGTTTGATCACTATTGTGACCTCACTCTATGTTGAAAAAAATTTGTTTGTTTGTTTGTTTTTCCCCTATTTCTCTAGACAAAATTTTTATGCCCTTTTGTGTGAACAAAGTTGAAATTTCAATATGGCATAAAGCTTTCACACAAGTTTCACTTTCTTGGTAGCCAAGATGTTTAATTTTTTTTTTAATTTTGCCTTTTCTTGATTATCTCTGCTGGGAGGGGGTAGTCCGAAATATCTGACGTTTTCCTGGGTTTTTTTTTTTTTACGATTTGATATTTTACGTGCCAGGAAAACGTCAGAACAGGCGCCATTACGAAAACTGGGAATTCGCCACCTCCAACCGGAGGCGGCATTCTCGGGTTGATTTTCGAAACTTTCGAACCGAATTAAATGTCAAACTCACAACTTATCAATAGTACAATACTTTTAGTACTCACCAACATCGTTTTTATGGTTCGTTTATAAAATATACAATCCGATGAAAACATTTTATCTGACAGTCGAGATTTGTTTTCTTTTGGTGCACTTAAAATCTTGCAATTCCTGTATCGAAATGTGGAGTGATGTTTTCTTTTCATCGATATTGGTGAGTACTAGAAGCATTGTGCTATTGATAAACTGTGAGTTCAGCATTTAATTCGGTTCGCAAGTATCGAAAATCAACCCGAGAATGCCGCCTCCGGTTGGAGGTGGCGAATTCCCAGTTTTCGTAATGGCGCCGGTACTGACGTTTTCCTGGCACGTAAAATATCAAATCGTAAAAAAAAGCCAGGAAACGTCAGATATTTCGGACTAGGGAGGAGGATCTGGTTCATTATTTGGGGAAAAACTTAGACTAAGGATACTTTTGAGCCAAGTTTGATTGAAAGTGGCCCACTGAATATAAAAATGGTAAAAGTTTACGACAACCATGCAGCCTCTTTCGATCAGAAAAGCTGGAGCCCTTAGCTCAAGTAAAAAGGACAATAAACTGTGTGCAAGAGAGAGGGATTTAGGAGCAAAAATAAAAGATCGATGTCAGCTAGATGAAATATCTAAATTCAATAGTTAGGGGGGGAGGGGGAGGGGTCAAGAGCCTCTACAACTTTTGTTGTCCGACATAGATAATTCAGTCTTTGTGTTATTGGCATATGTGTGGATCCAGGATTTTTTAATTAAAACGGGGGGGGGGGGGGGGGGGGGGGTCCATAGCCACTAACAAAATCTATCTCAGAATTTTATTGACATGCAATAAATCGTTTACATTTCCAAACCCGAAAAACCTATTTGGGGGTGGGTGGGTAGGTGGATGGGGCTATAGAACAAGTCGCTTTCCTTCACATGTATTAGTGACTCTTCTTACCATTTTACCAGGGGTCCATATTCCCTAGGGGGGTTCTGTGTTTTTTTTGGGGGGGGAGGGGGGAGGGGGCGTTTTTATCCTTACATTACTATACAGATTTGAAAACTGAAAATCCTGGGCAGGGGGGACCTCCTGACCCGCCTACCCTCCGGCTAGATTAGCGCATGATTGGTATTTTCTTACTATCAATTAACAAAATAAAATATTAATGGGTATTTTCAGTGCAATGAATATTAGTACTTTATAATCAAATTTGAGTCAACACTCATCACATTTATTTTTGAGGGGGAATGGGGGTCTTGATGAAAACTCTGAATTTATTTATTTAATATATATATATATATATATATATATATATATATATATATATATATATATATATATATATATATATATATATATATATTTATTTATTTATTTATTTATTTATTTTTTGGCCAGACATCGAACGTTTGATCTTGCCCTTTAACCTCTTTGCTCACCTTACAGTCAAACATTCTCACATAGAGTAACGCTAAGGTGAGTTAAAACAAACCTTAAGCTAGATATGCCATGTCTACAACGAAGGTCGAATATGTATTTTTTTTTTATAGTTGAGTACAATTAAATATATACGAATCATTTTCCCAATCATATATATTTATCTCTAATTTGCCTACAAAAGTCGTTTTCCCTTACTTCATACGAATAGATAAACAACAACCAAGTATGTGTTTTATTCACAATAAAATATTAGTTTTTGACATACAAAGGCAGTATTAAAAGATTAAACTTAAAACAATATTGAATTGACTGTCACAACAAAAGAGAGCGCTTTAATGTACTCCCAAAAGCTCAGATTCTTTCGTTATGTCGTGCAATGACCCTTTGTATACTAGTATAACACTCAAAATTTGAGAGATCGTTTATAATACCCTGTGTCGAAAATGCAAACGTGGAGAGAAAAAAAAAACATGGCGGATGTGATCAGTGACATATAGAAAATCGACTTAAAATTTATAAATTATATTAGCGAAATATTGGAACATATTCTCCTTAGAGAAGTGGACAGCTTTTTTTGTCTTCATCCACATGAAGGCAAAAACCTGTCCACTTCTCAACAGATCTGATAGTAATTAGAACAGTGCGCTATAGCTTGGTGCTTTGAGTACGAGGTTCCAATGATTGCAGATGAATATGTATATCCTGTTGTGATGTTTTCAAGAGTATTATATTTTCTTTATTTCTGATATTAATATTGTTTAGAGAATATTTAAGTTGTATTTGAACATGGAAAAATACGAAACTAACACTTTCTATAACAAAAAGTCAAATGGTCAAGGAGTGTGTGTTTGGGGGGGGGGGGGGGGATATCCCTTGTTCTTAAAGGTTCATCATGTCTTGAACATTTTTTTTAAATGCTTTAAGAATGTAAAAGTTCTGTAAGGTTTTACAAAAATTGTACATACTAATTTTTTTGCAAACATCATACATTTAATTTACATTAATTAGAAAAAAGTAAAATGCAATTTCATTATAAAGTCAACCAGCAAAAGGAGACGTGGAGAAAGCAGCTTCTAGCGATGTTCTCGGCTCCTGTTACATCATTTAGCACCTTGTCATGGTGGTCCCTGGCCGACAATAAAATAATAGACGGTATGTATTACAGTGCACAGAGCTAACACAAAACATCAAACTCGAGAGCCCTTGGCATTTACAAATGTCATCCTGTGGCATTACAATTAACCTGCATTTTTTTTTATTTTGGTCAGAACGATGGGTTTCTGGGGCTTATATATCAGTCTCGTTCACTTATGTATGCGACACAATTTAGAGACTGCCTATTCTCTTACGAGAAGTGGTAAGGCTTTCGCCTATATCCACGTATCTACTTCTCTAAAGAAGAAAAGATTGTGAGCCACATTTCCATTTCAACGACTCAGAATTTACATACAAAATTGTAAACCGAATTGTTGATATTTTTATGACGAAAGTAATGATCGATTTTAAATAAATTACTATATGTTGTAAGAGCTCTGTAATTGTTACTTTCTTTGATGCCTCCCCCTAGTAATTAAATTCAAAATTTACAACATGATACATATGCGCAATTGATTTTAGCAGAGAATCATGATTTTTCACACCATATTAACAGAACTAACGAAGTAGGAAAATAGAGTTTTACAAGATGAAGCTGGATATTGAGTTTTTTGAAATGATAGAATGGATTTAAAACAGAATTAATACTTTTGAAATATGACATTGTTCACAGTGACTAGTTATGCAGAAAAAAAATACATGTAATATCTAGATTGGACATGTGCCTTCGGCGGACATACGTTTTGATACGGCGATAAGTACTTAGGCCTGTACCAAATTACTGTACAAAGAATCAATGTTTCAAATATATATGTAGTCAAAGATTTAGAAAATTATTATTCTAGTATTATTCAATATGAAATATTGGGCAATAAGGATTTCACAATGACACTGAAACCCATACAAAACTTTAACTTAACAAAACTGATATGTGCAAGGTTACAAGAAACCTAAAAAAATTATGTTGATATTAAACCTATGTATAAATACAGTTAATATACACATATTTCTCTAATGTAGATATCAATATCGTCCTATAAAGTAAAAACGCCAATTCTTTGGTTCACATGTGAGGACTTCGTTAAACCGAAGGCCATTTTTTGTTCACCAAGGCCACTTTGTAGACTGTATAGTCAAGCATAAAAAACATCATTCCTTAGACGAGAGTCTTTTTCTCCACATGCGTCCGTTGAGAATAAGGTGACGGTTTTATATAAATATCCCTGTGAGAATTTCTGATTGTTTTGTTTTCAGACAATTGCTACATGACGGAGGATCAGGAATACTCTCTTGCTCCTATCGAGACTGCATGTCTTCCTCAGTGCCTGTCGCCACATTGATTTCCATTTCTTCTGGAGACCTGGCCAAGAAAAAGGAAGAAATTTAATAATTTTCCAGGAGGAAAGCTTATCTCATTTTCTGGTTACAATGAAAATAAAGATTTGCATCTAATCAGCTGATACTCCTTGACTTCATTAGATGTGCTGAAGGTCCTCTAATACCGGAACTCTCTTTAAGCTGATATATACATGTATCAGTTTTCTGTTCATGTATTAAAAATTAATCTTCTTTATATCAGATTGAGGAAGTCTCCGGCAAACAAAACTTGCTTTAGCTTTGTATTTTACTTCACACACACACACACACAAAAACACAAAAAACAAACAAACAAACAAAAACAAAACGAAAACAAAAAAGCCAAATGACATGAATTTATGCGGGTGGTCCATTCTTTCCGAAATTTAGAGTTTGTCTGGATTAGCAAGTATTCAGTTCCCATATTTCCATTACAGCTAGATGCAATTGTGCGAAAGTCATTAGATCATTAGACTGGTCAAGTTGAAATTAGGATAACATGGCCGTAGAAACCGGGGGGAGGGGGGCACGGGGGTCGTGCCCCCCAATAATTTTGGCGCATATATTTAGATTACTATAGTAAACATAGATACTATATGCTAGTGCCCCCTCAATAAAAACGTCCGATGACCTTTTTTTTTTTTTTTTTTTTTTTTTTTTTTTTGCTTGTTAGGAAATTTTTAGTAGTGCCCCCTCAACTGTCAACTGAATATGTATGGCTCCCCCCCCCCCAACTGAATTTACTTCCTACGGGCCTGGATAAAATTAACCTCATTGAATCAGGGTTAAAACAATTCTACATTTCATGCCAAGCAAGAACCTCTACGAAGTTTATAAATACAACTTTTTACTGAAATTATGATCTTATCTATATGACCTCAGGTAGAATCACTACACACCAACCCTTATGCGAAGTTTGAGGTTCTATTGTCTTGACAATATAAACTTGCAAATACAAATATCTGATGTTTAAAGTTTGAATTTTATGGATATGGCAAGTCCAGGAATAAGAATTTCGAAGCCTTCTGTTCTGTATTCAAATATACTTTTCAAAAAAAAAAGATGGGAAATTATATATATATATATATATATATATATATATATATATATATATATATATATATATATATATATATACCTTTGGGTTTTCTCCTGACCAGATCCAGCCTCTTTTTCCTGATGGTGATGACGATGTAATGACGTATGAGAGGAGTGTCGTCTGCTTTTGCTGGAGGAGTTTAGCGGAAGGTCCTGGTTTTCCTGCGGTCTGTCGCTGTTAACACTGGAGTACGCCGTTAAACCATGATGACTTGTATTTGATTTTGACTGCAAAATGAATTTGGTTAAAAATTATTTAGGTCCAATATATTACATGGTAGGATTTAATGCATTTATGTATTAAGAGAAACTTTTTAAAAGCATAATTGAATCCAACGAAGATATTGCAATATTTAATTGAAGTGTAAAGAGACCTTTTCTTCAGTATAACATATCGAGGAATCGCAATTGAATCGTCGCCCACAAATGTAGTAGAAGAAATGATTGTAGCGAATTAAGAAATGCTAAAAAGAATATTATAGAACACAGAATTTAAAACATGCCAATAATTCAAAACTGGTAGAAACTGCTCTGCTATCACCATTTAACAAAGAATCTATATATTAGAATGTACATCATTGACCTATAACTTTCGGGAGAAAAATGATTATTCCTTGTACCGCAAATCAAGAGAACATCAATAATTCAAGACATTTTTATTTAGAAGCTTGCGTTAGGCCTAAGATGCGGGTGCCCTATTGTAATCTCCTCTGATTCCGCTTGTCAATGTCTAGCTGTCCGTCCCTCAACACTTTATGTGACGCAATAACGTGAGTATATCTTAACTTACATGCTACATAGACGGAGGAGGATTAGAGGAAGATGACTTTGAGTCATGTAGTCAAAGGTCAAGGTCAATAGTTTAAATTATACCATTATCATTCACCATTGAAGACTTGTAACTTATTACATACTAGTAGATGGAGAATGGTAAAAGAAAAAAAAACACTCTGGTTTTGGTGGTGACTTGGTCAAAGATCAAGGTCAAAGCTCGATTGTTGATATAACCATTTTGATGCAATATTTGTTAAGTTACATATTTTGTATTTAGTCAGTGTATAGGTGGGAAATGGTCAGGGGGAACAATTCTAGATTATGGGATCAATTAGACAAAAGTCAAGGTCAACGGTCGAGATTATTGATGTGACCATTGTTAACCAATAACTTCAACAAATTGTAACCGATAGATTTCATATATAAATGGTTTGAGGAAGATATATCTAAAATATTGGGATCACTTGGTCAAAGATTATTGATATGACCATTGTGATGCAATTACTTGATTATTTTGCAATCATTAGTCTTAAAGTACAGATGGAGATTGACAAGGAATACATGCATTTAGATTTTAGAAACACTTGGTTAAAGTTGGATTGTTTAAGTGACCATTGTGACGCAATGTAATTTGGATTATAACTTTCCTTTCTTTTTTGTTACATAGATAAAGAACGGTTAGATGAAACATCTCTGGAATATAGGTCAAAACCAAGATGTCAATGTTTTTGAAAGTAACTGTTTTTAGAACATTTTCACTTCATAACTGAAAATTGTATGAGATTAGTACCAATGGTTTGCGTTCACATTCATGTACACACTTGGTGTGGTATCAAAGATAATTTCGTATCCACTACACTCCTAATGGATTCTGGGGCCACTAGTTCAAAGATCTTAGTTGAAAGGTCAAGATTACTGATATAAAAATACTATTGGGCCTTATATGACTTTGTTAGTTTTCTAGTTTCTATCGAAAAATTATCAGTCGTTATTGAATTTCGATACATTTGCAAACTCTTAAGATGAAATATTTTTTCTCGTCGTCGATGTCGGAACACGAAAGTGTGAGACATGAACTGACAGGCATACTGGCATACTGAAGGCCAGAATTCAATGACCTAGATCTAACACAAAGATGTGCGAAGATGAAATCGTCACTATACAATTTTTTTTCAACTTTAAAATAGAGTCCATAAACCCGATAAACAATGTGATGATAAAGATGATGATGCTGAAAGCACTGACTGACATAACCAAATTCCATGAAACATGGAAAAGCACTAAAACAATCCAGTAGAGATGAAACATTTATAAAATTAATAATCTAATAGTCCGCTTGATTCAGACGTTATCTGACCAAATTCAAAACTACTCTTCTATGCTATGTGAATATATTTTCCACAAAATAATGATATTGAAATACCAAAATCATATTAATATTGTTCACTATACCTCACATGGAGTGTAAATATTCTTTTTGATACTAGATACACTAAGACAAATTCGTAGCTGAAATTAACTCATAAAAAGTTTGTTTGTAAAATCATAAGGAAAAACATCGGATCATATATTACATCATATTGTTCACAATACCTCACATGAAGTGTTATACAGGTATTAATATTTATTTATGTAGATATATTTCAACAAAATATGGGCACGCCATATACGTAATGGAAACAAGCAAATTCAAAGTATTGTGGTCCCCCGCTTTTGGTGCCTTAGTGCTTGGGATGCAATTATTTATGGCATTTTGTAACTGTCTTTTTTTATGTGTCTTTTAAACTTCTAGTTGAAGGTCATGAAATCAATAATGATATACATTTCTGAAAGGTGTTGTCATAGGTAATGTAATGTAAAATATAAAAGCCCTATCCTCTCTCATTCAAAAGTTATTACAAATGTTCAAAAAAAAGCTGTAGGTTAAAATATAAGGTCAAGGTCACGGGGTCAAAAACCAAACTTCAAGGTTAAGGTCAAGGGATTAAAAATCATAGCACATTTGGAACATCTTGTCATAGGTAATGTACATGTCAAATATGAATGCCCTATCTTCTCTCCTTCAAAAGTTAGCAACAATGATATTTTTTTTAAATTACGTCATACTAGAAGCTCAAGGTTACGTGGTCAAATATCATTTGAGACACATTTGCACATTTGAAGCACATTTGAGACTTCTTGTCACAGGTAATGAACTTGCCAAATATGAACGCCATATCTTCTCTCATTCAAAAATTACAACCAATGTTAAAATTTTTGAAAACTAGGTCAAACTTCAAGGTCACAGGATAAAAAAATTTAGCATGGTCACAGGTAATGCGCATGTCAAACACGAATGCTGTAACTTCTCTCATTCAAAACTTATAAACAATGTTTAAATTTTTGAAAAGTGGGTCAATCTTCAAGGTCAAGGCCATGGGGTCAAACATCATAGCATATATGTGGGTATACCTGTGGAAAGGTCTTATCATAGGTAATGTGTACATGTGAAATATAAAAGACCCATCTCTTCTCATTCAAAAGTTATGACCAAGGTTAAAGTTTTTGTGACAGACGGACAGACTGACAGACGAATGAGATATAATGCCCCCTCGCTCTCGCAAAAGCGGGGGACAAATAACTCACAAAGATGTTTTTAAAAATTGTCATATACACTTTAAATTGAAATTTTGTGGAGGACAGAATATAATCAAAGACGATAGACTTTCTACCCAGTAGCATGCGCTCCATACACCAATCTTTCACACCTTATTAAGGAGGGATTCTTCTCATATTTATTGTATTAAAAAATTAATTAATTTTTCACAGATTCAAGAAAACAATATCACTAAGTGATGGTATCAATTAGATTAAATTTGACCGTTTTATTTTAGGAGCGAGTTCAGGTCATGTTTTTTATTATTTTTTTTTTTTATTTATTTATTTTTATTTATTTATTATTATTATTATTTTTTTTTGATATTAATAATCAAAAATTATTGTTGCCAATCTTGTGCTGCCTACTTCTACTACTTCTATTTCAAAAGATCAAGTTTTTTCTCTTTGCATAAAAAAGATACCCCATAGGGTCTATCAGATGATACTACCAAATTAAGAAAAATAATGTAACTAAAAAAGATTATGGCTAACCCAAATTTTATCTTTTTTTCCTCATTTTTTTTTTGGGGGGGGGAATATTTGTTATTTTTATATGCTTCGTATACTGTACGAGGGTTGTCCATAAATTTCGTGGACAGATGCTATAATTTAATTCTTAATAAAATCTGCACTGGCAAACGTATACGATAATATTTTACCATTTTTATCATATGTTCATGGACACACGCTACACTTTGTTTTTATTATGCCACATTACCAAGTGTTTGCAACAATATTTATGTATAGATCATAATTGATTTAATTTTTAAAATAAAAATAAATATACGATAATTTGATTTACGAGCGTCATCAATATAAACGTTTCGGATACACAGCTGCACAACCCAGTCAGACTTTGCGCTAGAATATAACAAATCAGAACACTAATTTAAAACTTAGGCATTTATATTGGATCGCAGTATCTGCGACTCTTAAATACAACGATTTTTACAAAAATATTGAGTTCAAACTATGAAACCAAACTAGTCTGACTTGGATTTTTATATCTTAGAACCATTGATTTTGACAAAAACGTCATTGTCCACGAACTTTATGGAAAACCCTCGTAGATTGCAAAATATACGCGAGGAATTAATTACCGCGTAATTTCGCGAGAAACACCACTCTAAATAAAATCACTCGCTTTTTTCTTGATCAACCGTCCACTCGCGAATTATTGTTCTTGCAAATTGTCGTTAGAGACATTTCGCGATAATAAGTACTCGCGAAAAATAAGGAATCTACAGTATTTAAAATTTTCTTATTTTCAAGTGTGGAGAAGTAGTCATGTAAAGATACAAAATGATACAAAGACAAAAGTTTTGACCGTTTAATAAGAGAGATTATTTTTCCTGAATTTTTGCTCAAATCTGTTATGATTCTGGAAACTTTCAAAAGCTAACAAGACTGTGGTTTGTTTGGAAAAACATATTTATTTCGTATATATATTTTAAAACTTAAGTCGATAATTACTAGTTTTTATTTCAGTTATTTCTGAAAAATGTTTAAGCCTTAGATTGTTCAAGTTAAAAATGCTAACTAAATTCATTGTATTGAAGATCTTTCCATACCCCGCCGCTCCGCCAAAAATATTGTCCCTGCTAGATTTCAAACTCAGTTTACCATTTCTATTTTAAGTTGTACAATTATGAGAGGAAAAAAAGATGATTTTTAAAATCCTTAACATCAAAACATAAAAGATATTTAACCAAAATATATTTTGAATATTTCATTTATTCTTATTCAGAAACCAGACAAGAATCCTTCCTTAAGCATAATGACAGTTGGGTATCCGAAAGCTTAGATATATATATATGTAAACACTAACATGCATACAGTTGACCTAAACCCTTACGTAATCGTGTTTGCTTACCCGTGTTATATTCTCTGTCTTGGCATTTACGACATAGATCTGCTTCAATACCAAACATTTTTATCTAATTTTTTATTTATAAAACAGGGAGAACATTTCAGCAAGTAACCGTATAAGAATTTCAAGTTTTGATTGCATTGATATTTATTCCTCTTGAGAAATCACGCTTCAATAGCTGCTGTTCTGTAACAGCGATAGTTAAAAGCGTGCTTTTGTGGCATTACTTAAAATTATCTTTATCCAGTATTCCTTAAATCTGTTATATTTGATGAATATAAATAAAATAATTTCTATAAAAGCGAAATTATCCTGTATTACACTATACTGCGAGAAATATTGCGCAATGCAAACTCAGCACCATAATTCTATCTTTTATTTTGGCGCTGGACATTTTAGGGAATTTTCTAAAGGTGTGAATGGACAAAAAGCGGGAAATTTAGTGTACGTTTTAGCGAAAGAAAATTCGGTTACCTGTTAAAACTCAATGGACATTTTTGCGGAATTCTTTCAGAGATTATTTTAATTTCTTTAGAGGCATTGATTAATGGTCAACAGATTAATAACTAAGTTTCATACTCCATTGGGTTTTCCATGGTAAAGATAGAAATATTCACTTGAATAAAACTAACAAATACAAACTAATATTCCTACAAGTAAAGTAGACATCACTGAACAGTATGGAACTAGAAAAGATATAGAAAGTCAAACGAATCGTGGTAAATTAGAATATCATTTTTGATGGGTTGCAGTATGATATTCTTTAGGTGCGCTTTGAAACACCAAAATGTCTTATCCGATTTGATAGTCTTAGCTATCAACTGTATTAAAATTAACTATATTCCTCTCAAAATCATACTTTTTCCTCTCGGTTGTGAGAATGGGACTGCAGACTTAGCCTGACTAACAGAAGAGATATATGTATAAGACCCCTATAGAGACCGAGAAGCACGCCCCAACTTATTTCTGGAAATGCTTCCTATGGGCCTGTGCATGTTTGACTTAACTCTCCCGCTAAAATATCCGCATCTTATTTTCTCTATATCTTCCTTTTTTTTCCCCTTTTTTTACTTTTTTTTGGGGGGGTGCTTAAACGTTAATATTTTCCCGCTAAAACGTCCTGTGAAATGTCCCATTCCGTTTTATTTTACACATGATATTTAACATCTAAATTAACAATACGAATAACATTATTCTTTCTTACGAAAAATGTCTGACAAGAATGGAATTTTACCAATTGCTTATGAAATAAAAGTAGTGTTGACGTTTTAAAGAGCATTTGTTTGATCTACCTAAGGTATACTTACAGATGAATGTCTTTGGCGACGTGACTGGTCAGCCAATCCGTAACAGAAGTAGTAGAAGACAGCAGCCACCAGAATAAAACTACCCACAGCACAGGATATCGGACCAAGCACTTTATAAAGGCTGAAATCACACACAAACCCTTTATATCCAGTATAATAGATAGGATACTTTAAAGAATTATTCTAAAAGCCACCCAAATACGGAAGCGTGTTAGTGCCACGTAATATTTTTTTTAAATTGGAAATTCCAACTTTAAAGTTGGTAATTCCAACTTCAATCTTGGCTTTTCCAACTTTAAAGTTGGCTTTCCATTAATCACCTGTAATCCTTTAATCTTGGCTTTTCCAACTTTAAAGTTAGAAATTCTAACTTTAAAGTTGTAAATTCTAACTTTAATCTTGGCTTTTCCAACTTTAAAGTTGGTAATTCCACTTTGAAGTTGGCTTTTCAAACTTCAACCTTGGCTTTTTTTTTAACTTTAAAGTTTGCTTTTTCAGCTTAAATCTTAGCTTCTCCAACGGCATCAAATGTACAAAATTTGAATATAACATCAAGAAGATTTTATACATTTTTGATTCAAGTCATATTGTTAACTTATAGACTACAAAGATTCTGAATTTCGGCCAATCAAATATAAAGCGGTCTTACAACCAGCATTAAAACATTTCCGTTTGGTACATAGGTCCAGATACAAATTACATTTGTCTAAGTAGATGGAAATCACATGTCTTGTGAATTATCCATCACTTGGTTTCCTTTAGGAATTCCAAATCAGTGAAGGATATACCGTCTCCTTTATTTTCTTTTTATTATAATTTAATCGATTTTTCTTTCATTTTTATCAGTTCATCAATAATTTTACAAAGGAATTAAAATAGAAATAATCATCACCCTTTCAAACAATATAAACACTATCTGTGTTTTGGCCTAATACTTAACACAAGCATCGTTCTCTATTTGGTATATATACTGTATATAAGCATTATCTTGAGTGTTAAATATTTATTAACCATTTATTAATAACCATATTTTAAAGTATCCTGTCATCAAATTAAATTTCTTTTCTTGTAAAAATTTATATTCTTTCATAATTTTGTTACTCCGCTTCTCTAGGTACTAGTAATATAAATGAATCATATTAAATAAATAACGAGTAAAATGTAGGCATTTTACTTTCGTTTTAAGAGTTCTCTATTGTTATTTTTATTATCCAGCTTTAACAGCCAGAGAAGAAATTAACATACACGAAATATATTCCAGAGAGACCTGTGTCATGTAAAAGTAACTTAATCAATTATATCAACGCGGGGGTGAAACTCAATTTGTGCGATAAAACGTCGGAGAATTCGGTCGTTAAATATAACTACAGATTTACATTGATTTTGTCAGTCTTTGTTTTATACTAGATTCTTTACTATGGTAAGGGGGGTATATGTTGTAGTCCCGTTTATAATCTGAAGGCACTGCTAGGCGCTAGTATAAACTCGGTTGTAATCAGGACCAATATCGCTCCATCTTTACATTCTAATGTGTATAATTAGAATGAAATCTATCATATTTCTACCGTCCCTATGTTAAAAGGCAATTATTACATATTATGCAAGATAATTTCAAATACAATGCTGATATTTTTGCAATAACGAGTGATAATTGCTATAAATTGAATTCATGTACCTCAATACACTATGATGACTTCGGGTTGAAGTGCAAGAGTCTGTTGTGCTCCGGAAGTCACGTGACTATATTTGAATTGTTTTGAACTGAGTACCATTCAAATTTCAGTTCAGTACTTTTTCATCATGTTATGTCAATAGTCATGTGTAAATTTCTTCAACGAAACCAACTGCCGAATCCTGCTTATTTTTTTTTAATCTAGCCTATGTTCACTGAAATTAGTACGACTTCCACATGTTCACGTAAGATAAGGAAGAACTCTATTAGAAAAATGGCAAATAATTTAAATTTAAGTCTTTGCTTGAGAAAAGCAGTCCGGGCACTTTCATCCGATGTAGCTCTACATCAATGTAATAAACCTCCGCTTCAGATTTTTAAACTCAAAAATGAACTTTTCGTCTAACTTCTTGTGTAAATAACAGAGTGCATTTGATCCAGAACACAGTAATAAAAAAAACCAAATAAGGAAAAAAGGCGATATTTTGAGAAAAAAAATTATTTATTCATTTCTTTATCTATTTACCCCCCCCCCCCGCCCCGTATGTTATTTATTTAACAGAAATCCGCTTTATTGAAAGGATTTTGAATGCCGTGAAAATTAGCAACATGTGCACTAATATTCAATATGAATTTATGTCTTTTTTTTACTCCAGAAAAAATATATCACCCAATCTAGAATAAGTTTCTTCTAGTTAAGGTCAAACGACACGTTCCTCAAAAATATGTTCTGTATCTCTTGGTATTATATAAAAAAAACTATTCATAATTGTCATTCTCGTGTGATTTCTTAATTGTTTTCAATATGTTTTTTTAAAAATATATACACCAAATATTGTAACATTGGCAATTCAAAAGATTACCCATAAGGATTATATAATAAATATCACCCTCCGGTACCTTGCCCAATGCCTGGTAAGGTACCTCTAATTTTTGTTAGGAAACTTGTTCAAGTAGCAATACTTCAATGACAATTCTTGGGAAAAATCATATATTTTCGAGGAACGTGTCGTCTGGCCTTAAATCTTGATAAATTTACTGATAGTTTTATAATGGTACATGTATTGGCTAGGCAAAATAATATGTACATAACTCACACTCTTTCAGATTGAGCAACTCGTTCATTTTCATCTTTTGTATCATCTAGGCCAAGGACGGTCAAGGTCAAACCTGGAGCAAGAAGTATAGCACCTACAAAAACCATGGCTAAAAGTCTTCTCATGGAGAAGCCGTGGGGCTGTATTCGATGGGTGCGGTCCCCGCGTGACTTGTGCCTATTGCGGACCACACTGGCATATACCGCGGGACGCATAGTGACAACGAGATATGTCCCGGCCCTGCTAATCCATCTTTTTTCTCTATCTGTCGTAGTTTCTGAAACGAAATTTTAAAAAAAAATCTTAAAAACATGACGATCTTCCTTTTTTCTATCTTCTTTTTTATCTGAAGTCAGGCTTGCTTGGAAGATTGGTTAATCGGCAAGGATAAGGATATATAAAAACTAAGGAAATTTACAATGAAATATTACAGTAGAACTAACAGTGCTATTACATTCGTGCTATCAACAAAAGAGTGAAATCGACCCACGCCAATCGGGCGATAACGGGGGAGTCATTCAAAGACGGAGGCTTACCATCAAGGACAAGTAAGTAGCCGTTACCCTGTCGTATCGATCTCAACCCAACTACATGGCCATACACATCGCTCGACCGCAATCAAACGGTTAAACCGTGATGTAGAAACTTTTAACGATTCTTGGCATGTAAAATCAACTGGTCGTGAAAGAGATCAGAAAACTAGGATTATATAACTACAAGCAGATATATTGGAAGTTCGGGACTGTGCCCTGGATGTTGGAGTGATCACTTACAATAGCAGCAGACGACTGACTGAAAAAATTCAAAGCGCTTCATCAAACTTTAAAGTGAGTGACTTCATGGTTATGAATAGAAGACGGAATTTGACGTCTCTGTAAAACAGGTTCAATCAATTGTAACTTAAAAAACCATATTGAAAACTGCAATCTTGACTGCGATTCAGTCCATACAGTGATGGCTGTTTTGTACCGTGTGAGTGGTCGTCTTAGAAATAAAGGGAAATTGTCTGCATCATTAGTTCTGTGATAATGATTACATGACAATCAGTCTCCGTCGAATTTTACTGCCAGCTACTAGAAAAAGAATGAATAGCCAGAATTCGGAAATGTAGATGTGACCTTTTTTTCTCGTTTTCTTAAGAACATGTA
The DNA here is from genome assembly GCF_033153115.1 of Saccostrea echinata. Classification (NCBI taxonomy): domain Eukaryota; kingdom Metazoa; phylum Mollusca; class Bivalvia; order Ostreida; family Ostreidae; genus Saccostrea; species Saccostrea echinata. The sequence continues at coordinate 1,463,391 of NW_026889783.1, forward strand.
TAATAGTTTCTTACTGTATCAAAACGCATATGTGATTACTGCGATAGTGTTTCAAAACCTACAAATTATGAACACTTATGTTGTACACAAAATCAAATATTATACTTTCATGTAAATTACTTGAATTTGATTCGTCGAGAAATACTTGTTAAAAACACTGTTAACCCTCTGAATGAGGAAACCATGCCCTCCAGAGCGATAGAACTTAGTGCTCAACAGTCAACATTGCTTGATGACGGGTGATATTAAAAAAAACACAAACACACAATAAAAAACAAACAAGGGGGGAAAATAGTGCTTGCGCGGAATCTATGTTCGCGCTTCACCTTTCTTATTTGTATTTGTATAATACATTCAGTATTGTATAAATATTGCATGTAGTTGAGTGTAACATTGAAAATTTTCACCCCAAAAAAAACATTGTCAACCGAGGCGAAACCGTGGTTGACAATGGTTTTCGAGGGGTGAAAATTTTCAATGTTACACTCAACTACATGCAATATTTATTATATTATACTGAATATTTTATACAAATACATATACATGTAACAGTGAACCTTGCGCGCATAAATTCTGCGAAATCACAATTTTTTTGAAATATCACCCGTCCTCAAGCAATGTTGACTGTTGCTATGCTGGAGGGCGAGGCTTCATTATTCAGCGGGAAATAGTGTTTTTTAACAAATGTTTCTCGACGAATCAGATTCAACTAATTTACATGAAAATATAATATAATAAATACTACATGTAGTTGAGGGTAACATTGAAAATTTTCATCCCAAGAAAACCATTGTCAACTGAGGCAAAAATAAATAGATAAATAAATAAGTAAATAAAACAGAAAATAGATCTTTAAGATTGATCGTTCGTGTGCCTAAAACAGACGGATTTACAAGCTGAAGTGACGATCATAAACAGTTACATTGATACAAACGATACAATAAAAGTGAAAAAATTTTCATGAAACAATCAAAAACATATCCTACTATTCCAACATTTCATAATCAAAGACCAATTTTTAGTAAATCAATAGCAACGTACATGTAACCCAGTAACAAGCAGTCTCATCACATTTAACAGCGATATGTTCCCTCCAGCCTTTATTTTCAGTTTTATTTTTGCTTTGCGACACATCAAACCCGTGAATGAAACACTAAAAACAACCTAATACAGATTCTTTATCATAATTATTTAAAGTTTTGGACAGGTTTACTTTGATTGAAAATCAAAAAATATATGGATTGAATAAAAAACTTGAAACGGAACAATGAAAACATAAAAATATTTTCTGATTTCCGGAAGGTATTTTGCAGCCAAATATCTCTGTGCCTCGTACTTACGCACACTGACTTTTAGTAAAATACTGAGCTCGAAATTTCCTGTACATATGGTTCTTAAATGACATATTATACAATATACATAGTACAAATGTCTATAATAAGGTTGATAGGTCAATAACTAACTCCAAGTGATCAATATTGTGAGCGCATTTTATTTCCAAAAACGCTTGAAAATTGCAGTAGAACAAAAGCAGTCGCTCTGATAAAAACAGATTTTGATGAAACTGGATTTTATAAAGTTTATAATTAATTAAATAAACTTATTTTAAAAACTTTTCAGTCAGCACAATTTTAATTGGGTAGGTCGTGTTAGGCGAAACAAAGATTTTTTTTTTATTTTGGCCTTATGTAAATTTATATAAATATAATTTCACAAAATTATGAAGTTGGTGAGATTTTAGAACTATGTGAATTTAAGATTTAGTCGTAAGATCTTTTGTAAAACACGGCGGCGAACACCATTCATTTTGTTAAAATATGACCTAATTTTAGCTTTAAAAGTTGGAGATATAGTATTATATACGGGTAGATAAAATCTTGAGTTTATCAATGGAATATGTCACATATTTACATTATTTAAAAGAGTATATATATATATTGTCTGAGTAATACCGGTATAACAAACCATGAACCCTTAGTTTGAGATGTTTCGGACAATGCTTGATTTGTAGGATGATTGTAGGCTGATTTTAGGATGATTGTAGGATGATTTGTAGGATGATTACCCAATTATACTATATCATGATTACTCTACTTTTATTAAGAAAATTCATCAAAAAAGAAAAAAAAAAGATCCGTTAATGGTGTACCTCTAGAAATAAACCTACAATCGAATGATCATTAAAAATACATGACAACATGCAGTTTTCTACTTGTGTAGAACAGATGATGTTGCCAAACTTTCATTAATGTAGTGAAGAATAATGGATCAGAATATCAATGCATTGAAAGTCCACTATTATGTCGAACAACATAAACAGAAAGCCAAACCATTTCAAGGTATTCATTATCAATTTACTTAAATAATGTATAATCTTATTCAATATTTTTTGAAAAGATGAAAATGAAATTACATGCCTTGTCAAACGTTGACCAGACAATATCAACGAGTCTATCTTGACTATCAGAAGTTTTTAGTATTCCTGTGTAGTGTACTTTAAATGCCACGTGACTGTTGTTTCGATTTCCATGTTCTCACAAATACATGAGTGTGTTTTGAACTTCCACTGCCGTAATTGCAACATCATTAGAATTATATATTTACAGTACCCTGTCTATATAAATCTTTCACAGGAACTACCTTGTTTTTAATTAATAATTTAATCTCTCTCTTTTCCTGATAACCCATTCACATTGAAAATAAAAAATAATTTTCAAAGCAACCAGAGTCAACAATATCAAGTACGCAACATATAAAATTGTTGCAAAACTCTACGAATTTGTGCTTTATCGAATTTCAAAATTAAAACACATTGTAAATAACATCATGTACATACGGCTACTCCTGAAAAATTAATCGTGTTATCATTACATCATGTTCATAAGGTATTCCTGAAAATTTAAACAAGTTATCAGTAACATCATGTTCATTTCTATGTATATTGTCATGTTGAATTTACCGGATGGCAGTAAATTCAAAATTTACAACATGACAATATGTATATGGGTATTCCTAAAAATAAATTTAAATTCATTTAAATTTTATTCATTTATTTGAATACCTGGTTTAGATGCTATATTGATTCAAAATTATAAAACAGTAATTCCATGCTCTATAATATTTCTTTACACGCAGTATTGATAATGATATACAGACTGTGGTAGCCAAAACATTTTTAATGTACAAAAGAGGAAACATGCAGATAATTTAAAACAAATCCCGTAGTTGATGTAACCTAGAAATATTTTAAAATTGTGGGAGAAAGATATTAAGTTGTACATTTTTTTTGGTTGTGTCTCATATTCCTTTGAGGCAGGATGCCAATATTTTATATGTTAATTGTAACTGTGCATGTTGTTTTATTTGTAATACTTGGCATGTGACTCTTAAATAAACAATTACGTACTTACTAATTACTTGTCAATTTATTAAGATAAATGGAGACTGAATAATTTCCAGTTCATATAATACTCATCTAAGATAACCTATCAGTAAGTTAATAGAGTTATGATAGGAGACTTTTAACAGACATGTTTAAAGGGCTTCGCTGAAAATAATACCTGTCTCATTAAAAATGTTTTGAAATACCTTACATATATACATATTCCAACTGTCCAAATGTTACTTCAAATACTAGTAGTCCACTTGCTTTTTCATATACAATGATTTTCTTCCTCAAATTAACAAGAGTAATTAACTTTTCCTGACTTTCATATTCCTTCTTACCAAAAGTGAACGAGGAAATGACCTTCAAATTCATTTCAAAAGGGATATTAAAGAAAATTATATCAATACAAATATAGATTATGTATTGTCGTGCATCGGCAAAAGAAGTGATGTATATCAGCTCCTGAAACCTGACATCAATTTAGCAATCATTTCTTTTAATCTGAAATGTGGACATAGAATTTCGGTAAAACAGTGTATCACGCAATTGCCTTGTACAGCTTAATATGAAGAGCTTTGCATTAGCGGATTGCACGACATTGTGACAAGTTTTTGTGACAATCTGTATTAGAGGGATGTTATACAACAACTGGCACAAATCCAGGGAGTATTTCAGGATCGATATAGCCTAGCAAAAAATCTTTTTTTCAAAAAAGGGAAGTGTTAGCAAGCTTTTGCTTTCAGCTGGTATTGTAACAAGGTGCTAATTGTGCGTTATGCGCGTCATTTTGAATACAGCTCCTTTGCAGTAAAAGAGACGTACTGCATTCACAAACAAATATCTTTGGTCTGCGAAACCTAAACCTGTGAACTCTTTGATAATAGTTATGTCAGCATTGTGTTTTATGGAAAATAAATTTGTTTAGTAACATAAATCATTTTTTTTGTAATTAATGAATTATACTGAAGACTATATTTGTTTTTACAAACGGATACAAATAGTTAGCACAAATGATCAAGATATTTATTATATTTACATCAAATTAATGATTAAATAAGATAGCTCGTTGTATTGAGATCTACAACATAGTTGAAAAAAATATTTGCATATATGAATTTGTTGGTGCACCGATATTTTGAAGAACTAAAGAACTTTATCATCATTGGTGTTAATTCGTTCAACCTGAAAAATAATGCATGCATGATGGCTAAAACTTAAATAAAGTGGAGATATAACATTCCTTTCAAAGACTTTTAAACTACTAATGCCTTATTGTTGATATTGAGCATACTGTAATTTATAGAGGACCACAATCAACTATTCGTAAAATATGCAAAATTTTAAACTATAATATCACATCCATCTGTAACTAACCTTTTATAAAATAAAGACTTTTAATTGCAGTATAGATTATTAAAAAAAACTGGCATTCTTTGAAAAACCTCTCAGTTAAGCACCATTGTCATTTAACTATAGCATTTACAGTGTTGAGAGAAGAGACGCGTTTTCTACATAAAGTCAAGGCGGTAATGCAATTAGTCTTAACGTCATGAACAGCTATTAGCATCGTGTAATTTCATCCAACAATATTCGCTTGACATTTAGAATTAGTGCGTTTGTTCCTATATATGTACAATTTAATAGTAACGATGTTCTGGCGTTTTATTCTGAACATGTATCAGCATTGATGTTTAAAGTTGGTTCTTGGTTGCTGCCATTCTTCTTCTAGAACGAACAGCTTTGATAATCACTCATTGAATTCTGAATATCAATAGAGATTACTAATACAAAAAGTTAACCAAATGAGTCTTAATTTGTTTTCTCAGGAAAATGAAATCTTTTGAAGAATACTTCTTTTACACTTATATTGGTTTTCTAGTTTCTCCAGCAATTGTAACCACCAACCCCCGCAACTAGAAAATCAAGGCACATTCAAAAGTTGTACTTTTGCAGAATTATTATAAAACCTGACATAAATTTTCAGCTAACATCTGAAGCAATTCTTACAAGAAGTGCATTGGTGCAAGGGGAAAATTGGTGCATTTTCATCAAACACATACATTATTATGTACCTTAAACCACAGGCCTTTAGATCGCTTTAATCCGACTTAAAAAAAATTAAGGTGTTAAAAAAATAACTTTTTTATACACCTCAATTTTTAAAAGTCGGAATTAACAACCCAAAAGTCTGTGCCTCAAACACATGTTTTTACCCTTGAAATAAAACTATGCCATTTTTTTAGCATAGCTCCAAAGAAACACATTTTTTTAAACGGATTACAGAAACGTTTCTTTCAAAATTGTTAGATATAAATGTAAATTCTTTTCCCCACAAATTTCGTGCAAAAGGTGAAGCGTCCGAATAATTGGTATCCGGACTATCGAGACTTTTCTGTAAATTAATAACGGTCGATGATGATCAGGATATTTTTAGTTGGTGCCCATTCCGATCCAAAGAACAAAGAGTTTGTAGAAGGGTGAGAGGGCTAGTTTTGCACATCTTCCCCTTGTTTGAGCCATAAAATCAGTTCGAGAAAGATAACACCAAGACCTTAATATCAACCAAATGCAATTAAAATGAAAAGTGAAGCTCTGATTAAAAAGCTTTCCCTTTTTAGGAACAACCTTAAATTGACGTGTACAAATTCTATGCTAGAAGTACATGTGTATTTCTAGCATTCTTTTTCCAATAAAACACATATTAATTTAATCGTTACACATGACACATAATTTAAACATACTAAAATGGTAAAACTCGTGGATTATATATATGTTTAAACAATATCTGGAAACTACTGTAAGATAGATCTTTTTCTCACAAGTAAATCAGGAATCATAATATGTTCTTCAAATTACTTTGTTGTCCTTCTCAACATTTCTAAGTTTTAAAAATATCGATTAAAATTTATAAAATGCCATTCTACAATACTAGTATTTTAATGTTAATATTGCTGAAATCTTGCTGAAGAGCATGTACTTCTGAAACAAATGTTAGGTCCATGATTGTGCACACGTAATCTGATTACAGCTTGCATGATAGTAAGAAGGGGTAGGGAAAATCAATGTTGTAGAAAGGTGTATAATTTCTGCAACACGTTTTTTTCCAGAGAGAAGCTTTAGCATGAAGGAGACAATACAGTTCAACCCTTCCCGAATTTTCACGTTTTTCAAGAAAGAACATTTCTCTTAATTATGAAAATATAGAATTGCTTTTAAATAATTGCTTTTTAAAAAAAAGTGTAAATTTCAATAATGGCAGTTTTCTTTTTTAAAACTTCTGTTCATTCATATAAATTTTTACTTCAATTACAATACAAGTATTCAAAAAAAGAGAGAGAGAGAGAGAGAGAGAAACAATTTCAGCGTAGCCTTCGGCGCAAATTTGATAGAAATCACCTTTGAACTTGACAATTTTTTTTCTTGGAAATGATAGTTCTTAATCTCAGTGACAGTTATCTCTCTTATCAGAGGGTCAGTGAACCTTAAGATTAAAAAATCTTGTAAAATTGTTTAATATATTACATCACCAGTAAATTATCTGGCTTGCATTGAACGGCATTTTGACCAATGAAATAAAGAAAAGGTTGCACATCAAATCACAAAAGAAAGTGCATAGTTTTGTTTGTTTGTTTTTAACGCCATATCGATAATTTTTCACTTTATGGAGACGCCACCACCTGCCGCTCAGTGTCATTGAGCAGTAAGGAATTTTTTTCGTGCCAACATTTACTGCGACACGGGACCTCGGTTTATACGGTCTCATCCGAAGGACCGGTTTCCACGTTCCGCGACGTATAGAACCCGAACTCGCGCCGTATAAAACAAGTCCTTACATCGTAACTGTACATCAAACGCTCAAACCAATGCGCCACGAGGGCGAAGGAAGTGCATGGTCTGAAGATTGTATTTAACACTTAAACTTTGTTCCGAAGAACTCTACACAACGAATACAGTGATACTCGAATATATGTATTTTAAAAATCTAGAATTGAAAAGTTGTCTAAGATGGACGACCGGTTACGGTAGCCTAGTTGTAGGGCGCTCGCTTCGGGATCGGGAGGCCCGGGTTCGATTATCTTTCGCCGCGCCGCGTCAAACCTAAGACGTAAACAGAAGTAGTGAATGTTCCTTTTCTGAGCGCCCGGCATTAGAAGTGAACTAGAAGTGAAAGTCACGGGTCTTTCGGATGATACCTTAAAAATCGAGGTCCCGTGTCATGGTAAGCAGTTGCTCAATGGCCCTGAGTGCCGAGTATAGTTCTAAATTTGAAGCTCTTCACCAGCATACGGTGATATCTCTGTATGAGTGAAAAATTCTCGAAGGGGACGTTAAATAACATACCATCAGTCAATCAATCTAAGATAGACGAACTTCGTTATATATATATATATATATATATACATATATATATATATATATATATATATATATATATATATATAAATATATATATATATATATATATATATATATATATATATATATATATATATATATATATATATTCCTTGTCTTTCGAAATTTTGTAAAATAGGATTTCCAAAAAGTATGTTCTTGAGCATTATTTCTTGAGGCAAACATAAAATGAACGTGGAAAATGGTCAGAATGAATCGACATATGGGGAGTAGTGGGATACAGAATACTTAAGGTCGCTCAATACCAGAAAAAATAGAACACAAGGATTGTGATTTCAAAACACTAATTATCAATAACGAGAACATTCTCTAGATATTTTACATACGGGATTCTAATATTTCTTTAATTACTTCACAACAGACCAAAAGCAGCAGATTGAAAATGAAAGCGATGATGAATTGAAAATTTCAATGTTAGCCCGCACCAATCACAAATTAGACCAAAATGAACCTGGAGGAACCACACAATGAAGATTATTCCGAATGTCAGTTAAGAGTTTTGTAATGATATACTAGGCCTTGCATTAAAATATGACTAGTTAATTTAAATTTTGTATGACATCATAGGTAATTCACAAACGGAAGAAGTAACAGGCTTCCCTATTAATGATAGGACTTCTAGTCGCCATTCTATCCGTGTCCTCCGGTCCAGAAGTCTGAGAACGACGGAACTAGGACTGTATATCCTTGAAAAGTCTTCCTAGACTCGGTGTAGTGGTGTCTTTTACAGATATCGATCTTACTGATGACAAATGTGATCATTCTGAGGTTGTTAGACAAGACAGATAGGAAACAGCAGAACAGCCCGTTATTCCCTGACTATTAATCTGCTTTTCAAGAAGAACAAAAAATGGTATTTGGGAAACCAAGCGTCAACAATTTGATAGCCTTTATCTTAACAAATGTCGTGAGCTGTGATGGTCGTTTTCTTTACTTTGCCAATATGAGTTCTATCTATCATTATAACTGTGCACTAGACGCCCCCAAATGTCTTTCACTTAATCAACATAAAAAGAATACAACACAAAGAGCAAACAGTTTGCTTTTTTTCTGTTGAATCCACATATTTGTATTATATTTCATATAGCAAAATCTGCACAGTTAATCACTTTAAAGGCATATAAATCTGATTCTACACATAGCCAGAACTTCAATCTATGTCCATGTTTAAAAGAATCGGTCCTTACGACGATTGAATTTTGTGTTCCAAATCCTAGTCCATAAGGTATATGATTTATAATTTTGTTCTATACCCTAATCCTTGTATTCTTGGGTAAATTACCTTTTTTTTTTTTTAAATTATTTTATTTATTTATTTATATGTTTATTCATTTATTTTTTATTTTTATTTATTTATTTATTTATTTAGGTTAATGAGTTGAAAAAATATAACTGATGTTTTAATTTTCAATTCCTCAAACAGGAAAGAACAGAGAGTGTTTACTAATAGCAAAATGTTTTGCAAACGGAGCTGAAACTAATTTTATGTATTTTCGGTATTTCAGAATATCCCTAATAACTAATAGGAAATGAAAAATTAAGTTACTCCGGCTATCTGTGTTTCATTACGTTACCAAAACCTTCCAAGTTAAATTTGACTATTGCATTTAAGTGCAATCGATCCACAAAATCGTATAAAATTTACAAAGATTGCAGAATACCTTTTCGTTACAGAAAAAGTCACTTTGCAATAAGTAAAGCTTATTAAATGTGAAAGTTAAAGTAAGACGCTTGTTTCCATCGCCAGTGTGGTCGATAGAAAGTCCATTTCATAAACACATTAAAAAAACAACCTAACTATCGGTATATGTGAAGAATTTGACCTAATTAATTGTCACGTACGCGAACCTTACAAGGAGCAATGGTTGCCGAGGCTGAGTTAATTACACCGTTCGTTTCTTTATGAGACCATGATATTCGTCGATAGACCAAGCAATATCTGTACACAAAGACAAGAATGACAGAAGTTTTTCATCGATCTCAAGATATAAAGATAAAATTAATCAATTAACAAGAATTATATGCGTATCAACTCAAATAACCCTCACTAAAACACCTACCTGCCTACTGGTAATTAAGAATTCACTTTTCCTTTTTTTAAATAATATATTTTTCGTCTCACTGCATTTCAAACCGTTTATCCATCGATTGTGTTGCCGAATGCATCAATAATTCCAGAACAGCAAATGAACAGCAAGATGAACAAAAACAAATCATATCAATATTGAACTAGATACATTGTATTAATGTGTTCAATCAATATAGATAACATACCTTATGGAGGACCCAAAGACACTGGACAGTAACATCTGGACGGGGGACTACGCTCCTCCTCAATCAATATATGGCGAAAGCTTCCAACGCTCGTTGCTCCTGATTTGTTCTGAGATAAATTTCTATATATTAGGTAGGAATTGTCAGTAGTTAAGACTTTTGTTTGGGATTCTGTGGTTTCTGTATTCTCGAGCGTCTATTGTGTAGTACCATTCAAGGGAGAAGAATAATTATGGTACGCTCTACCTATTGCTCCGTGTATAGGTATCAGGCGACAAGTGAGAGTATCGACCCGGCTGACAGTGTGTTTATACTTCGTATTAATAATCAGAACGTCGATATGAAGCCTATCAATTTTCAGGGTGACAGATGAAGCAAAAGGACATCGTGTTTGAAACTGACCAATTAAATCTGAAATTAGTCTAATGACTCATGGAATATTATTTTTCACGACAATGTTTAAAGAAATCTCTCAGATTTATATTAAGGAGAAATTTCTCTTTCAGTGAAAGACGAGAGAGAGAGAGAGGGATTATACATTTTTCCAGACATCCAGAAATACTAGTAACCATTGTTCAAAGACTGATTATTTCATCACAGATCAAAAATAAGCCCTTGGTCCAAGGATCCTTTGAGACAAATTTTATAAAGATTGGCCAAGAGGTTCTTGAGATATGGCTCAAATTCCAAAATGTTTACGCACGCCATGCCATAGCATTAGCTTTTGCGCCTTCGGCTCAGAAGAACAAACAAGTACAAAATAAGATTTTATACAAATTGTATATGAATTCAATGTATTTTTTTTTTAACTTTAATTTTCAAGTTAACATTTTGATATGTATTCATTCGGTGCTAATATTAAAAGTTTTAGTCGATTACACATGTAAATATATGTGTTGAAAAATTTTATTAATTGGTTTATCTTTTGTAATTATCAAGAGCATGTGTATATTCTTCCATGGTATTACAAAAATAATCTTTTTCCTTAATTACAAAGTTACATTAAGGGTTAAACAAGACTAGAAGGTGGGAGTTTTGTAAAATTACGCTTTGAAAAATAATCAGATCAAGTGTTGCTTGGATACTGTTTATGAATACAATTGCTCTTGGGTCGAAAAAAATATGAACTTGTTTCAAAATAATTTTGATCCATCGTTTAATCAAATATGAACTTCATTATTTAATGAGACAAAAGAGTTCATTGATTTGTGAATATCAGTTACACTGGCATTTATTCATTAAGTCGAACTGCTCTGAAAACTGTCTCTAGGGGTATTAGTTTCCTTTAATCAATTTTTCTTCGTCTCTTTCAATTTTTTAATCTCTTCCCACTTTTTTCATTTTTCTATTTCCAAAATATTAAATATAACAATTTTCCAATAATGAAAAAATATATATAACCGAAAAGAAAAAAAGAAAATATTCCATGAAACTGATAACACGACTTGATGTGAAAAAACTATCGGTCAGGGGAAAAAAAGGAAATTTCATTATGCATACTATACTCAAGGACATTTTCGATCGCCGTGGAACAAGAAAAATAACCGAATGTAACCTGAAGTTAGGTACAGTCTGACAGCATGCCTGCACAATTCAATGATACATGGAAGAGGAATAGGGCCTACACATTAGCATAACACAACGCACTTTTTAGCTACAAACTGCTCCAGACAGAATTGGGTTTTTAAAGATCGACCAAGAATAGGAATTGTATATCCTTTTAGTGTAAACTTGGGATTCTTGCTCTTTGATACCGGTATCATCACAGCACTTGGTAGATGGTTTTGCCCCATTTTTTTCCAAGTACTTGTTCCAATATGTTGCTGCTAATTAAGAAAGCTTAACACAGTGACTAAGGATTCCATTTTTCATGATGTCCGACCAACGGTGTCGAAAGTAACTGGACCCTTGTTTTATCAAATATGAGAGTTATGGCTTTTAATAATAATCGGAATGGGATGGGGGTTACATAGGAGTGGCCATCACCTGCCGATCGGTCACACTCGCCGTTGCTCCTTGTCACGATCGGGAAAACGGAAAAATCCGTAGATAATTCAGTGTGTAAATAATGGCCTAACAATTAGTCTGATTGATTGACTGTATATTGTTTAACGTCCCATTCGAGAATTTTTCACTAATATAGAGACGTCACCACATACCGGTGATCTTAATGTTAGACCTATACTCGGCACTCAGGGCCACTGAACATCGTGCCAAAGCCTACCGTGACCTCGGTTTTTAAGGTCTCTTCCGAAAGACTCGTGACTTTCACTTCTAGTGCTTCAATTGAAAAATTTAAGTCATCACGTTTATCATAAAGCTTTATGATAAACGTGATGACTTCAAATTTTCAATCGTCAACTTCCATTACTTATGTAGCAATATACCCTTATCACCTGCATACGGGGTTTTTGTCTCCCAGTTGATTCCATACGCAAGAGCATGCTGTACGTATGAACAATTTCTAAAACGAGGCAAACTACTGACAAGCAAGTTGATGAATCCATTAGAGTCTTTTTCTAGTAAAATATCGAAATATGAAACAGATGTGTCAATCTCTGTGGTATCTTTACTTTCAAGATCACTGGGATATATCGAGTCTACATAAACTATTGCTAATTGATAATACGTCGTCGATATATCTAAATGTTGAGTTGAAGGCCACAGCAAGTGTTTTCTTCTTCTCATGTAAAAGTTTCTAAATAAATTTTGCTTCATATGTATACAAAAATAGGTCTGCTAATATAAAAGATACCGCCAAAAGAAGTAGCTGTGGGTGTGACAGAAAGGTATTGGAAATAGATGTGGCCCTAGGTGAGACAGAAAGGGAAAGATACTGGGAATGGAAGTAGCTCTAGGTGTGACAGACAAAAAAGGTATGCGAATAGAAGTATCTGTAGGTGTGACAGAAAGAGAAAGATACTGCGAATAGACGTAGCTGGGACAGAAAGATACTGGAATAGAAGTAGCTGTAGGTGTGACAGGACGAATAGAAGTAGCTGCATTTGTAAAAGAAAGGAAAATGTATTGCTAATAAAAGTAGCTGTAGGTGTAACAGAAAGAGAAAGGTACTGCGAATAGAAGTAGCATTAGGTGTGACAGGAAGAGAAAGATACTTTGAATGGAAGTAGCTGTAGGTGAGTTAGAATGAGAAAGATACTGGGAATAGAGGTATCTGTAGGTGAGACAAAAAGAGAAAGATATTATGCATGGAAGTAGCTGTAGGGGTAACAGAAAGAGAAAGATATTGTGAATTGAAGTAGCGGTAGTGTGACAAGCTTTTATCTATATACAATGTAAATTTTGCAATAAGGTATATTGTAAATTTTGCATTTACCTCCACCCAGTAAATTCAATTTTCCCCTTGATAAAAGCTGCTCTATTGTTTCCCCGCTTCGCTTCCAGCTTATTTTTCGCTGTTTCTTCAATGACTCCACTATGATGCTTGACTTCAGGTAATTTTTTCATGAGTTTCAAGAGTTATCAATCTTGCCATGAAATTGTCTTCGAAACAGACTTTACAAGGTACTGCTTGGTGCTCCCCTTTACAGTTTTATCACAGTGAAGTGTAAGCTTGCAACTTCGTCATATGTATCATTTCTGTCTGCCTTCTAGACCCATTGTTTCAACTAGGGTATACGGAAAAGTAGATCCGTAAAACCGATTAACATCTTTCAAATTTAAAACAAGGAAAGAAATAGATCCTTTTATAAAACAAAAAGTGAGTGTTTTGCCTTATTACGTCAAATAGTCCACAAGAAAAAAATAGTCCACAAAAAGAGTTTTTCCCTGAATGGGAAAATTTGACGCTTAACCTGAATTGTCATCACAAAGGTCGAAAGGTCGACAGTTGACACCTAAACTCTTATCCCTCAAAATAAAGGTCGACAGGCCAGGTCGACACCACAATGCTAAATCTTATCCATCACAACAAAGGTCGACAGGTCAACAGTTAAAACCATATTGGGACACTATTTTCACTTAAAACAAAGGTTAACAGTTGATACCCGTTCGGTTTCATTTATACCTCAAAACAAAAATTGACAGGTCGAAAGTTGACCACCTCTCGATATTCTTTTTACCCTCATAACATCCTTTTGAACTAATAAGCTTTGTCTTGCGCGAACAAACACACGACATTACGGTAAGTCTTGTAAAACCACTCGATCGATCCCAACCGGGTTTAGGGTTAGTCCTCTAATACACCTGATGGATAAGGGTTAATTCTCGAAATCTCCTGAGAGTTAAGGGTTAGTCCTAGAACCGATCGGAAAGATTGGGTTTAGTCCTCGAACCCACCGGAAAGATTAGGGTAAGTCCTCAAACCCACCCGAGGGATTAGGGTTAGTGCTCAAGCCAACGGAGATAATAATCCGTCGAACTGTCAACCTGTCCAACTGTCAACCCGTCGACCTGTCAACTCGTCAATCAAGAGACGTCGAGAGCAAAAGTTGATCACTAAAAATATTCAGCCACCATGGCAGTTTAACAATACTGGTAATACTTCACATAGGCTAAGGAAAATCGCCTGCTCTTTCTCGGTCTTGTCCTCTTTTAAAGGACTTCATTTATGCAATAAACTATATATTGCCACTGCTGCTCTTTTTCAGGCAAAGGAAGAATCTTGAGTTACAAGTCGGGGGAAATCTTTTTTTTATTAGCCAAGTGTTAATTGAGGGATGACAATTCAATATTACAATGCAAACGATTTTCTGCTCAAAGAATTTCCCCTGGGTTGTTTTGATGTTTGATGGCAAATCAAAAACTTTTCTAGAATTAAAGTGAAGAAAGCAAACATTTTTGTCCTGTTGATTAATGCAAGTGACATATTAACCCAGTTTGATATTCATTGAGAACATCGACTTCAGAGGAAACATCGATGAACCTTCACATTAGCCTCTCTAAACAGTTGTTTGATTTTAAACAAGCAACAACTGAAGCATTCAGACAACAATATCTGAAGAATGCGTGAAATATAACTGTTGAAAATGTTTAATATTGTGCTCTCAATCCTGCCAGGTTTACATATGATTATTAATTTTTTCCATTAAGAAAGGTGACCAGACCTCAGTTTAAATACAAAATTTATTTTTTGCTAAAAAAATGTTGTTCGCGCGAGTCATTATGTAGTTTGCATGACTTATTATCTCGTTCACACGAGCTGTTATTTCGTTTGAACAGCTTGGATTCTTGTTCGTGCGATATATTCGTACGAATCATTATTTTATTTGCTCGAGATAATTTTTCTAATTTTTTTTTACTTTGATATGATAATGTACTAAAGTGACTGTAGGAAGACACTGTAAGTTGACTTCTGATAGTTTGGATGACGAAATAACGCAAAATTTGAATCATGAGTTTAGAATATTATTGTATCCGTAAAGGGAATGAAATGATTTCTCCGACTTTCAACGATAGGATCATAGCAAAATAAGAGAATATAACTTACATTAACTTACATTTTCAACAGAGAAATACTGGTACTGTAATTTATTTATTGAATAAAAGTGATATTTTGTCATAGTGTGAATGTATATCAAAGAAATATTGTACAAAAGTGTGAAAAAATATCAGGAGCGCGGCAAAACTCGAGATTTTCCTTCCTTTCACGAAAGTAGTGGAGTGTGCTGATATAGATAAATTTCGCGCTAAATGACATCATCAAAACTTTGGACGAATCAGAAGACAGCATTTGAATTTTTGGTTACGTGACTCTACGCTTCTGGTTCAGGAAGACGGAAAAACTCGGCTTTAGATCTTTTATATTTAGCCCGTGATCATAAAGTGCAAAATGGAAAACTTCTCCGAAGGGTATCGTGTTACATATCAAACTGAAGGTCCTGAGGTAGAATTCAGCCCGAGAGTGTCATGAGGTCATTAAGTGCAAAATCGATAAGTTCCCGAAGGGTATCGAGTGACATATAAAATTGAAGATCTCGACGAGTAGAGTTCAGCCCCGGTGTGTTTCTGGATCATTAGGTGCAAAATCGAAAAGTTGCCCGAAGAGTATCGAGCGAGATATCAAATTGGAGATCTCGACGAGTAGAGTTCAGCCGAGGGTGTCCTGAGGTCATTAAGTGCAAAATCGAAAAGTTGCCCGAAGGGTATCAAGTGACATATCAAATTGAAGGTCTTGACAAGTAGAGTTCAGCCTGGGGTGTTCCAGGATCATTTAGTGCAATATTTTAAAATTGCCTAATAGTATAAATACACTGAACGCTCGTAAATCTCTTTATTATCAAACAGAATGGCAATGTCGTGAGTACCTCGATCCTCCGAAGGAAAACACCTGTTCCAAGGCAACAAACCTTATGATTTTACAGTCACAATGCTAAAACGTTGGTGTTTAAGGAACAGTGGACACAAGAATAAAGTGAATTTTATATCACAACCCCTTCCAAGACTACAAAGAAGGAGCTCTTCATCTACTGTGATGCATGCGACACGTCTGTGGTGGGTGAACAATACAGACCATTGCTGAGGCGTGTCGTTTTGGAGTCCAACAAGAATCTGATGCTAATCCAAGAGTTGAAAAAGATGCGCCTGGAAATAAGAGATAAAGTTAATAAGGCTGCCACCTTCTTGAAGGCGAGATTAGCCTGATTTTTCGACCCGTAGCTATAACCATTCAATATTAAAATCTACAGGAAGAGGAAGACGAACGCCAATTTGAGATGCTACGACCGCCAAGAAGAATTTTAACGAAACAGGAGAAAGATTTCGAAATACAGCACATCATATTATCAAAGTATGAAGAGAAGCTGTAGGCAAAAATGTAATATGGCTTATTACAAAGCTCAAGGCATTTTTGAGGAAGACTGCCCATATAAGAATCAAAAACAATTTATATAAACTCCTTTACCAACGGACGTGAAATCGTGAATATTCGTGAAGATGACGTCTTCCAAGTGGAAAGAATATTAAGAACAAAAGATCGTCGAAATTCCTCGACTCCCCCCCCCCCCCCCCCAAAAAAAAAAAAAAACTATGAAGAGGTTATTCAAGAATAAATTGGTCACATTTTGAGAGTCCGCAAAAGAGTCAACATGCATTAAGTCCAGTGCGACGATTGCCAAGGCTGGTTTTCCGAAAGGATGTCTTAAAGTGGCATGAGCAAAATGTACACGGAATGTTTGGAATGCCACCGCCGAAGCGGTGGCAGAGACGTCGCCGCCACCGCCGCCATCAGCGACTCCACTGACACCTTCACAGCAGTGACAAGAGGACTTTGTCTTCAAGCATTCCTTTAATGCGAATATTTCGAGCCCCACGTGTTGTGGCAAGACGTATTTCTGTAAGATGCTTTTGCAACACTGCCCGAAGGTGATATGGCCTCCTTCCGAGAGAATCATGTGGCATTACAAATGTTGGCAACCGCTGTATGATGTCATTCAGAGTACAGTTTACCTCAACGTCGAATTTATTCAAGGAATACCTTTGGATCTGAATCAGGATTCCTTTATTCATCCTAGAACGAGGAATCTCGTGATTTTGGACGATCTTATGTCTACGGCTTTCAAAGATTCCAGAATCAACGAATTGTTTACGGAGGACAGTCATCACAGAAACTTGTCCGTTATTGCCATCAATCAAAATCATACTACAATAAAGATCCTACCCAGAGAAGAAATTGCCATTATTTGGTCTTGTTTTAATAACCCCGCGGACAAACAGCAAATCCTGACCTTGTCTCGGCAAATATATCCTGAAAACCCTCAGCACTTGTTGAGGCACTTCAAAGAGGCCACCTCCAAGCCCTATGGATACCTACTGATTGACCTAAAACCGACCACACCCGAACATCTGCGCATGTGCACGGATATTATGAATGCTATAAAACCAAAGTTTAACGAGAGGTTCGGACATTTTCGAGACGACGACCTAACACTAAGACGTACAAGGAGTCTGTCCGACCACCAAAGGAAAATTCCCAACTTTCTACAGCAAACATTCCACAGCTCCACAACAGATAAATTTTATCAGAAGATATGCTGAGCTGTGACGATTGCGGATTAGCACGAGTTACAGAGACATGTTAAAAGATGGTGCCCTGAAAATGGGAAAAGAGGGACGATGAAGAAATGGGAGAGGACCGATCATCCCCAAATTGGTTTTGAATCAGAAGAGAAGGAAGAAGATGATGATGACGGTGAACACGAAGTCTTTAACTTTCTCATGAAGAGGGCCAAGGAAGATAACGAAAAGATATGGGATCTGAAATATGATAAATATATAAACAGGGTCTATCAAGAGAAGACGCCAGAGTTCAAACGGAGGAAAAAATGAACTCTAAAGACCTTAAAAAATTCTCAGAAAAGTATGAACAACTCATTCTGTACATCCTTCAGTAGCAAAACGGTTTCATTCATGGACGATGTTAAAGATTTCCTGTCTAAAGGAAATGATGAACGTAAAACCATCAGGATGGCTTTGAATAAGAATCGCCCTGTCCTTGAGGAAATGTGGGACACCGAGATTGATATGGAGACCGACGATGGTTCAGAAAGCGAAGATGAAGAGAAAGGGGATGACGACAGTGACGAGTCCGAAGAAGCCTAATTAACATTTTACCTTTTTCATAGTACAGTAAAATTGAGCATGCTACAACATCATTTCTATTATGTATACTATCAATCCTTTGTACAAAAATGATTATCGTTCATATATTTGTAAACATTGAAGACAAAATGTGTTTTCTTGTGATCTGTAGCTTGAGGCCATTTATAAACCCCATCCTACATAAAAAAGGTGATTGCACATTTCTTTCATTCGCTGCTGGACTTTCAAAGACACAACATGTCTTGGGAGGATAACTTGGCAAAGATATATTATGATCCATCCACAGCTGGTAGTTTTACCAGAGTGCATAAATTATTCAGATACGTTCAAAAAGAGGGGAAAAAAAGGTGATTGCACATTTCTTTCATTCGCTGCTGGACTTTCAAAGACACAACATGTCTTGGGAGGATTACTTGGCAAAGATATATTATGATCCATCCACAGCTGGTAGTTTTACCAGAGTGCATAACTTATTCAGATACGTTCAAAGAGAGGGCAAATATGATATCAGCAAGTACAAGGTACGCAAATGGTTACAGAAATAGGAACCACACAGTCTACAACGACCCGTGAGACGGCATTATCGTCGAAATAATGTGGTCGTCGCTGGCATTGATGATCAATGGGATGCCGATCTCATGGACATGACAAAATAATTCAGGAAAGAAAATGACGGTGTCCAGTTCGTCCTCTTAGTCGTCGATATCTTTTCCAAGTACCTGTGGCTGCGACCTTTAAAGGATAAGAAAGGGCCGACCACAGCTCGAGCATTCGAAGACATATTGCGTGAGGGTAGACAGACTACCAAGATTCGCACGGACAAAGGACAAGAATTTCGATCAAAGACTTTCAACAATGTATTAACGGATCGCAACATAGAACATTTTTTTATTCTCAAAACAAAGCTTTCAGAGTATTTATACTATAAGGCAATTTTGCACTTTATGACCCTGGAACACCCCGGACTAAATTCTACTCGTCGGGACCTTCAATTTGATATGTCACTTGATACCCTTCGGGCAACTTTTCGATTTTGCACTTAATGACCCCAGAACACCCTCAAGCTGAACTCTACTCGTCATGACCTTCAATTTGCTATGTCGCTTGATATCCTTCTGGCAATTTTAAGATTTTGCACCTAATGACCCCGGCAACACCCCCGGGTTGAACTCTACTCGTCGAGACCTTCAGTTTGATATATAACATTTTTGAATAAGTTTTCCTATTATATCACAATCGTAATAAGTTTCACTATAAACCTTGAATAATGCTGAATCACACCGGAAACAGTTATATCACACGCCGGAAACAGTTATGTCACCCGACGGAAACAGTTATAACACCCTCTCGATCACTTTCACGTGTTTTTATGTTAGGCATTTGTAACTCGGGTTCGAGATGCAATGACGTCGGTTGCTAAGCAAATGTAAACAACAGAGCGTAACTCTAACGTCATGAAAGCATTTTGGATTATTTGTCTAAACTTAAACAATTTTAGACGATTTTTTAATTTTAAAAATGTTATATAACATATACCACCTTCGGCATCGGGTGACATAACACTCCAGGACTTTCCTGTCTCCTTGGGGCAGACATTCTGGTATGTCACCCTCGAAGCCATGTGATATATGTATAATGTCACACGGAAGTTTTCCATTTTGCACTTTATGACCACGGGCTAAATATTAAAGATCTAAAGCCGGGTTTTTCCGTCTTCCAAGAATAAATACCTGGACCGAAAGTGTAGGGTCACGTAACTAAAAGTTCAAATGCTGTCTTCTGATTGGTCCAAAGTTTGATGACGTCATTCAGCGCGAAATTCAAAACATGATCTATATCAGCACACTCCACTGCTCACGAAAAGTGTTGAAAAAATACTCCCTACTTAGTTATGATGAACAAGTGTGCCTCTTAGAAAATTGTAAATTTCATGGCCTCTGGGATAGGGGCTCTCGTTTTCGGGCAGGGCTCAAAAGATCAGAGTTTTAAAATGCGTAAATTCTTTAAATATCTTTTCTGCACCTTGGTCTTTAGCAGACAAACAAATTACATGGTTATGATGAGCAAGGATGCATCTTGTATAATAATGAAATTTATAGCCCCTGGGTCACGGGTTTTGTTGTTAGGGTGGGGCTGGTGTATAGTGAGAATGCATTTTTCTTTGAAAATCTTCTCTGCCCCTGGGTATTTAGCAAAAATTATCACAGCATAATTATGATGAGCAAGGGTGTCTCTTTCAAAATTGTGAATTTCTCCGCCCCAAGGTCTACGGCCTCTGGCGCTAGCGCTGGGGTCTTTTGTTTGTGCAGTGAAAATACATTAATTGTTTGAAAATCTTCTTCTCTGCTCCTGGGTTTTAATCAAACAAACTAAGTGCATAGATATGATGAGTAAGTGTGCCTCTTCCAAAATTGTAAATTTTATTGCTCCTGGCTTTATATAGTTTAGAGTTTTATCATTCAATTTTTATAGGACACCTGAGTCACTCAGGTGACCTAAATGGTATCTCTTTTCGTCCGTCGTCTGTCGTAAACTTTTGAACATTTATTTTCAGCTTTTTCTCTGGAACCACTGCACCAATTTCAACCAATTTTGGCATATAGCATCTATGAAAAAAAGGGGAACAAAAAATGTGAAATTTATGGTCTTTACCCCCTTCTTTGCGCCTGAACATCAAGAAGTCAAACTATTTACATGATTGTAATTAGCATTGAGCCCAATAACAAAATTATGAAATTCATGACCACATGGTCAGGGGTTCTGGTGCTAGGGCGGGGCTCTGTTGAATATATAGAAAAATGCATTATTTATTAAAATCTTTTCCTCTTCTCCTGGTATTAAGCAAACAAACTAAATGCATAAATATGATGAGCAAGGGTGCCTCTTCCAGAATTGTGAATTTCATAGCCCTTTGATCCGGCGCTCTAGTGCTAGGGCGGGGTCTAATGTTTAAAGTGAAAATGCATTAATTCTTTGAAAATCTTCTCCTCTGCTCCTGGATTTTAAGCCGATGAACTAAGCGCATAGTTATAATGAGCAAAGGTGTCTCTTCCAAAATTGTGAATTTCTCGACCCCTGGGTCAGGGGTTCTGGTGTAAGGGTGGGTTTCTAATGATTATAGAGTGAACATGCCTTAATTCTTTGAAAATCTACTCCTCTCCTCCTTTGTATTAAGCCGATGAAATAAGTACATAGTTATGATGAGCATGGGAGCCTCTCCCAAAATTGTGAAAGATGTGGCCCCAGAGTCAGGGGTTCCGGGGGGGGGGGTATTTATCGTATACTGCAAATGAATTAATATTTGAAAATCTTCTCCTTTGCTCCTTGGTATTAAGCAAACAAACTAAGCGCAGAGTTATAATGAGCAAGGGTTCCTCTTCCAAAATTGTAAATTTCATGGCCCCTGGGTCAGGGGTTCTGGTGTTTGGGCAGGGCTCTGTTGATTATATAGCGAAAATACATTAATGCTTTGAAAATCTTCTCTGTCCCTGAGAATTAAGCAAACAAACTAAATGCAATAATATAAATGTAAATGTTAAGTATAATTAAATATGCCTCTTCTCTGCTCCTGTGTTTCTAGGAGGCAAACGGAGTTCAAAAATTGTAATACTTGGACCGAATGAGAGTTGCTCCCTTTTGCTAAGTTGTATGAATCAAGAAATCCTTGTATATAATTTAATTAACATGTTATTTGATTGAGTGAGAGTATAAAAGGCTCGTTGGTAGGAAATATCACTACTGGATCTTTTGGTAGATGTCGTTATATGCCAGATCCTTTAATCGATCGCTTTTTGTTCTGAACTCCTTTCTGATGGTGAATGTTATATATACTGAAAGGAAAAAGAAACGCAGAGTAAACTTTTGAAGTGAATTAATGCTATTTTTTTCAAAGGTACTATCTAACAATTAAATTCAACTTTAATCAACACGTTACCAAAATTTCATTTTTGATTTTGACAGATAATTCATGAGTTACTGAAATTCATATGACGTTACCCCCAAAAAATAAAATAAAATTTTTCAATATCTCCATTGGGCGTCTGTCACAACCATGGTTATCCTCTACGTGGAGTTCATTAGTGCATTTATCTTTCTCATAGGGATATTTATTCAACCCTTCAGACAGGGCAATCCCCAGTTGGTCAAGGTTAGCTGGGCTATACCGACGCCTTCAAACCTAACATCAATCTAGTCCCGCAGATTTTTGATTAGGGAAAAAGACAGAATTAACGGACGCCAGCTGATTTGGTAAATATGAATATTTACGAGAAAGACTTGACAAACTCTGACAACATTTTTCTACGGGTGAGGCTTCCGACGCACACGTGCGCGAGTGAGAGTATCACCGACGTAAAGTTCAGGCGCGGATCCAGTAATTTTTTCCAGGGGGGGGGGGGGTCCATTCCAGTCAAAAAAATTCTAACCCAAAAATTTCTTGACAAGCAAAAAAAAAAAAAAAAAAAAAAAAAAAAAAAAAAAAAAATGAATTCTCATCCCTACGAAAGCCTAGAAGGGTCAAATAAGGAATATAAGGAATATGAAAAAAAATAATAATAATAAAAGTCGTAATAACGACTTTTTATCTCGTAATTATGACTTTCTTCAGTCGTTATTACTTTTTATCTCGTAATTACGACTAAATAAAGTTGTAATAACGACTTTTTATCTCGTTATTACGACTTAATAACGACTTTTTATCTCGTAATTACGACTTAATAAAGTTGTAATAACGACTTTTTATCTCGTTATTACGACTTAAGAAAGTCGTAATAACGACTTTATATCTCGTTATTACGACTTAATGAAGTCGTAATAACGACTTTTTATCTCTTTATTACGACTTTTTATCTCGTTATTACGACTTACGAAAGTCGAAATTACGAGATAAAAAGTCGTTATTACCACTTAAGAAAGTCGTAATAACGAGATAAAAAGTCGTTATTACGACTTTTATTATTTTTTACATTTTCCTTATTTGACCCTTCTAGGCTTTCGTAAAGGAGCAAAGCAGCTCAAAGTCGGATTCTTGCCTGTAAAGCTGTAAAAGATTGACAGATATTATAGAGGGAAAACTGTTACGCCGTTTGACCCCAGATTGACCCTGCAAATGAAAATAACTTTTGTAAATGTAAGAGTCGTTTATAGAATCCCCTCTTAAGAGAATGATATTCAAATCTTAAATACGTCACAAAACAGTTTTATTAAAAGTTGAGAGTTGCTAGTTGTTGAATGTTCTAAAATCAAAATATTTAAACCTTCTTCAACCCTATACCCCTGAAAACAAAGATTTAGCGTATATAGGATCACCTTGTCTGTTCGTCTGTCGGTCAGTCGATCAATTTGTCCATGCACTTGTAACCAGATCATAATTTCGTAAAAGAGGAATACTGGAAGCTCATATTTTAGAGAGATTGC
This sequence comes from Saccostrea echinata, assembly GCF_033153115.1. NCBI lineage: Eukaryota > Metazoa > Mollusca > Bivalvia > Ostreida > Ostreidae > Saccostrea > Saccostrea echinata. The sequence goes on from NW_026889783.1 coordinate 1,487,443, forward strand.
TTATAAGTTATAATCTGAGGGTGTGTCATGACCTTATTTCAAGGTCATTTGGGCTATTTCAAGGTCATTGGCAGAAAAAGTGCTAAATTTGTTTCTGGTTCTTAACTTTCTAACGGAAAAATATTTGAAGTTCACACTATACACAAAGATTTCCTATGACCAGAGGGTGTTTCATGACTATGATCCAAGGTCATTTGTACAACTTCAAAATCACTTTCATAAAAATATATCCTGTCCGGGCCATGTATTTGGAGAAACATTGGAAGCTAATACTTGGCACAAAAAATGCCTATGCCTGTGTGTACTTGATAATTGAGAAAGTTCAAGGTCACGTCTACATTCTGATATATCTAATACTTAAAACATTGGTATGACATCATCCTTTGTTCTTTTAATACTTTCTATTCCTTGAAAAACCCAAGACAGTCCAATAAGTTACCTGTAACCGTCAAATAAGTCAAAAAATCTGTCCATTATTAAAAATGAATCCAACAATGAAATATATATTCCAAGTCACAGAAACAAAAATTGAAAATGATGAAATGTATATTCCATATCACAATGAATGTCAAAACTTAAATTTGAAGGAAATATCTCCGAATTCTATGTAAGTTGCACCAACAACACACACGGGAATATCACTTCTCCCTTTTTAATGCCTTACTGGCAAGAATCAATCACTACTTCTTTCTCACTAGAACTCCGAATTTTGCTCACTTTCTGCAGGAGCACATAGTTTCTTCTGTTATAGGAATGCAAGGGTATTTGGTCATTAGTCTTTGCCCGATTCGTTTCTGACTTCAGCGGTGAAAATAATAATTTTGTTGATTTCTTAATATTGATAAATATTTTAGCGTACATGACACATTTTCACATTAACTTGAGTATGTTCACAATAATGAGAATTTAAAAAAAATAACAAATATTTTGTCTTCGTATTACTGATTAAAAAAAAAGAAACCTTTTTGATTGTTTCAAGCATGTAAGCTTTTATTTTATTAATATAATACGACATACACATATCCGGATATTTGTTTGTCCACCGATTCGAATTTTACAGCCAACGGAAGTTGGATGCTTTTACAAGAATAATGGAAATCTGAGAAAATATTTGATTAACAAAGTCTGTGCTGTAAGAAAAATGCATGGTCGTTGAAGGAGGTATAAATTTAGTCTACTTTAAATGGCAAAGTTAAAGTTGATGCATCTAGAAATTATTATACGTATATTAAGCAATTAGTTTTCGGACTTTTCCACGAGGAAGATAAAGCGCCATGTGCGATGTAGTTGAATGTTATTGTGAATGGTAAAAATTAATGTTCTGCAATTTTACTTTACAGATGAGAAACATATAACTATAAGAAACATATTCTTAAAATGTATTCCATAGAGCTTTGCATATTTAAATAGTTAGGTCCACCAACCAAAAAAAAAGACGCAAAACATTTTAAACCAGGGACCTATATACTAACTATATATATAGGTCCCTGTTTTAAACAAACTTCATTTCTCAAATACAGTTGAGTATAATACTGGTCATGTTGACAGTGCAAAATTCTCAAGCAAAAATAAGAATGGAAGCGTTATTTGTCAATTTATTAGCACAAAATAGCAAAGAAGACGAAAATGACGATATTTCATCTTTTTACCAAAATGGAGGGTCCAGGTGCACTGATATATCTCACTTGTTTTACAGGGAACACTACTTTTTTATGGTTTTAACTTTTTGTCAAGACTTTTCTCTACAAGTACATATTCTTTTACTCCAGCATGCTAGAGGTTCATGGCAAGATGCTTTTGACTTGGTGCCGCATAACCTCTAGCATCCATTGTAAAAATTCTTGCCGCTGAAACCCCAAGTGGAAATAAATTGTTTATTTATTGATTCAGGCTTTGAACATTAACGAATGACACAAAAAATAAATTTTTCACTATATGCGATGTAATTTACACATAAAACAATGATAATCTCTCGTATTAGCCATAAATCCATTGTTTTTTTTTTTTTTTCAAATCGAAGCAGAAATTAAATCAAGTCTTCTGTATAAAATTCGGGAATGGATTGCAGAAAATCTGACAAAACGAAACTAATTTTCGGCTATGAAATAGCAGCAAATTTTGTTTTCTGACTAGCAGTCTGCAAAGTCAACGTGAAATCAAATCGAAAGTACTTCCGGGGAAAAATTGAAATAATGACGATTTTGATTAATGAATAATGATGCATGCTGAATAAAGTGGATTTTATGATTTCTTGTGACTTTTGTACCCCACGCAAACGCATAGGTACCAGTGTTTGAAACTCACTGTAAAATTAGCTAGACGTGCAGGGCTGACTGCTAATGAAAGTTTTCAGTCCTGCCAAAAATTTACTAGCCCGAGAAAATAATTGTCATTTATAACTTTGTTTTAGCGATGACGTGAATGGGGCCAGATCACCACAACTTCAATCCTGATTCTGCCCCCATTCTACCCCCTTTGCTTCTTACACTTTACTACTGATACTATTGGTTGATTTGAGAGAGAATTATCAAATATATGAATTTTAATTTATATAAAATTTTAACACGTCAAGCAGGGCGTCCATACTTGCAGATCAGTTCGCCCATGGCAAAATTTGTGCCTCTCTGGTGATCGGGCACACGGTTATTTCAAACACTGGTAGGTACCTGAGAATTACTTGTTTAAAGTTTATTTCACAAGTAATATGCCCAAAATCTCAGTTGGAATGAGCTTGTTAGAAAATGGCCTTTGGTTGTAAGAGTGCGAGATATATAAGGAGCGTAGGGACGTTAACCAAGGCTCTCACTTTTAAGAGCAGTTTTCTTCCAGACAGTGTACTATTAGTGTTTTTTTTCTGGGCTAAAAGCCATGTAAAAGATAATGAATTAGTTCTACCAAATTTCAACATTTAACCGCTAAAATACAACTTTCACCTTACATGTTGATGTTCTAATGTACGTGGTTGGAAGTAATTAGTGATCCGGATGAAATGAAACTCCCATAAACACTCTTCTTTCAGCAGTAAATTCAAATTCACTAAGCCTTATATATAACCTGGGTAGAAGAAATAATTTGAAAATGAAAATAGACTATAGTAAGTCAAAGACAAAAATGAAGAAAATACGTATAGTTAGTAAACCTGACGATTATCCATCATTTTTCAAAATTCCAGATTTCAGTCTCGCCCCTGAATAACCTAGATAGATTGTTCCGTCTTATCCTACAGATCTTGGTCTAAAGTCGTCAACAGGGAAATGGGGCATAGCTTCAGATGGTGGCATCAGGGGGTAAAGGATGTAATGCTTCAGGGGGAAAAGAGTTAATGATAGAATATGTTGGCAATCTAGCAAAATGAATTCATATGTTTACTATAAACGATTCAGAGAGATCTGAATGACAGCATAGCAGATAAATTGAAGTCGGAAAAATGTGTTGAAATTGTCCTTTACGGATTAATTTCTGGAGTAGAAGGCACATACAAGCTCATCAAAGAGGTATAGGATACTTAGTATACCAAATGGCCAACAATATAGGGCATTTACAAACATCCTCAAAATTTCAATATTTTATGGTATTAAGTAAATCTAGCTATAAACAAATGCAAATTATAAGCAGTACCTGTCAAAAATAGTCATAATTATCTCCGACAAGAGCAATGAAATTTACAAATTTTGCATGGGATATATGGAGATCTATTGAGTGAGCATTGAAAAATACAGACTTCTGTATTTGATATAAGTTTGTAAATTTTATAACACGAGGCTCCCCCTTGAATTTAACAATTGTATTGCATTCAGTTCAAGGAAACTTGCAAGAACTTTCGAGTTTCAGTTATCCAGACTTACAAAACCCTATAGGAAAACCATTGACATTGTTTTAGAAACCAGTTTGTTTCAGAAATGATATTTTGGAAAAGATTTAAATAGAGAATAGGTTAAAGCCTATATTGCAGGATATATCAATTCCTGAGTTGGAATTTGATTCTGATGATGAAAATGTACTGGGATCAAATATACATTATTTAAAGCTGAATATGACTCGTAAATAGGCATACACCATTTTTGACATTACTATCTACAATATCAAGACCGGGATATACTCTTCGCATTCGTTACACCTGACTGCTTTATTGTCACGGATATCGGCGTGGAATGGCGACCCTTGTTCATGCTGGTTATCTTGCATTACCTTTGTTTACATTTTATTGCAGTAACGTGTATTTGTGTTTGTTTGTATACTGCACTGACCTGTGCAACTGTTGTAAGTTTCATTGGTATCTTACTCTCCTGCATAAGAAAAAGTGCTCAGATATTTTTTGTTGCTACCGAGTGCTGTATAAGCATACGTCTGTCTACTCCAGTGACGAACACCGGACAGTTATTAAGTGAGCAGCTTTATATAGGGGTCCTCAGGTATAGCAAGAGACAAATTGAATATGGCGAACACATTCCTTTTAATTGTGTTCAGCTTTAAACCATATTTTTATATTGGTATGTAATATAAATTGAATAAGATGGGCAGCAGATTCTATGTATTATGTCATCTCCGTGAGTAACATGATTCCAAAAATAATGATACAGGAAGCATTCTTGATATACCTGTTTCTAAACAGGAAATTCTACCATTTGTTTAAATTGATCTTCATCTTCAAGTACAGTATTAAAATAAAAAACCCACTTAAAAGTCTTTTTTTGACATTTTGACATTCAGAATTTAAACTTTTAGTGATGATAATTTTTTTGTTTGGCAAGTGAAGTATATTTAAAGTTGTATCTTTGCTTGTCCCATGGGGCAAATGTAAAAATTGATTCAAAAATGATGCTTTTTCATTCTAAAATACATGCTTTCTTCAAGCCCATCTTTAAAAAAAAAAGTGCAAGGATTACAGGTACTTTTCATAAAGTGTATAAGTTGCCTGATGGCACAGTGGTGAGAGGGTTTGCTCTAGGGATGCGGTGTAAGGAGTAGATTCTTACATTGCAGGTTCCAATCCCACTACGGGATGTGGAGACTGGTCATTCGGATGAGACTGTATTTTAAAACCGAGGTCACGTGTCGCAGTTGGTGCTGGCATGAAAAAGATTCCTCAATGGTCAGTGGCCCTGAGGATAGGTCAAAATTTGCAGCCCTCCACTGGCAAGTGGTGGCATCTCTATAAGAGTGAAATATTCTCGAGAGGGACGTTAAACAACAAACAAACATGCATAAGGTATAAATTTTTATTGGGTTAATGACATTCATAGGTAGAATAAAATGTTATAGGAATAAAAACACATGTATATATTGGCACCCTTCTTGTTTCCATTTAGTTTTAACTTATCTAAGATGTCAATTTCAAACATTTATTAATTATTATGAAAATTTGACAGGTCAAGAGGATGGACCTCCCATGGTCTGATGGGATTTACCCAAGTGATGTCCCCCGGGATTTTGAAGAGGTCCGGAACAGGGAGGAGAGAAAAGAGAGGATATCCCTGTACTGGGAGTCCATGGTGTAAGTTATCATATCAAATTTTTTTGTACTGTGAGTCCTTGTAAATTATTAGGGAGAAAATCCCTCATATTGAGAGCCCATGATACTACCTACCGGTAATATCATGGGAAATTCTCCTTCTCTTTTTTACTGGAAATCCATGGTGTAACATTTAGAGGTGTTCCTATTATTACGGGAGTACTTAGAGGAACTCCCCCACCCAACCCACCCTTGTCCTTAGAGTCTATGATATTAGTTGAAGGGGAATCCCCTTGTAAAAAAAGATTCATTGTGTCAGTTACCATAGAGAATCCTCTTGCCTTTTTCATTATCATAGGAACATGGGGAAATCCCTTTACTGTGAGATCAAGGTATCTGTGAAATATTTCATTTAGATAAGTGTACAGTTGTGATTTGTTTACCTTTTGTATGGGATTAACAATAATTGGAGTCACAATTTTGCAGCAGATTTAATTTCTATTGTTTTTTTTATTTTTATTTCTTTTAGAAATGACAAAGAACCAAAAGTCCACAAGGTACATTTATTTGGTTTGCTTTGTTGTGTTGTGAACCATTTCCTTAAAAAAAAATCCAAGTTTTAGTAGCATTGAATGTTTAACATTTCAGAATGCTCTGCTCCATTTAATGCAAGACCTGAAGGATGAAGGGAATGACCTGTTTAAGGAGGGGGACTTTGATAACTCCTGGATGCACTATCGTAATGCCCTTTTCATCGCCCGCATCTTGGAAGTGCGTTTTTATCACACTGTGGATAAGGAGTTTATGTCTACTCTCTTCTCCAACAGGGCTTTCTGCTGTCTTAAAAAGGTAATCAAAATAAAGGAGTAAATAAAGAGTTCCTGTAAGATGTGTGTTATATGAAGAAAATGGAAGGTATCTTCTTTTTAAAAAAAAATGTTGGCACCACAGAGCTTGAATATTTCATGCATCCGCACTAGATATGTTACAGGAATTAATCTTATAATCTTGTTTTTTTTATATTTGAACTATTTTAACAACAGGACTGTCATTACTTACTACATGTAATGAAGCTGTGTTTATTTATTTAGGAGATGTACATAGAGGCCATACATGATTGTGATTCAGGTAAGTCTTCCTTTAACCCACAACATGATGAATGTGAACCTCTTACATTGTTATATATTTAGTATTTAATGACACAGGTAACAACATGTAGAAAATGTTTTGTTTTTTTTTTTTTTGTGATTTCAGCCATACAGATTTTCCCTGGTAACATAAAGGCTTATTACAGACAGGTGCTTGCTCTGAAGGCACAGAAGAGATTGACTGATGCTCTACAAGTTGCAGAGAAAGGCATGGAGACCAAGCCAGGGGTTAGTTAACACTTTTTCCATTCATGACATCTCCATGGCTTGCATTGTAGAGAAATCTGTTTATGGAACCTGGAAGAGAAAATTATTAGTAATTGACAAAAAATCTTAGCTGACTTCAGTGACTTGTATCTGTAATTGTTGATAAAGGAAGAAAAAAAATCACTGCATTTCTGCAAATCAAATAGTATACATTGTATCATTAACTTCCTTAATAATTAAAATGATAATTCCCTGTTACCCTGAAATATCTTTCCTTTTTCTATCCAACTTGAGAATGCAGATTACATGTTCATGTATACACACATACACACAGACATACCAAAATCGTGTATATGGATGACTTATGATTACTTATGATTAATACCATTTCAAAGAATTGGATAATATAGAATATATATATAATCACATATTTAGTGATGTTCTGATCTTGAAAGGGCCCTATCACACTGTCACAATTTATGCTACTATTACCCAGGAATTATAATATAAAAGCCAGCCTGATGTTTTTTGGCCAGAGGTTATTATTTTTGCTTCTCAAACAATATGATTTTAATATACAACAATTTAAGGGTTTGAAGGGTACCTTGATGAACAATGGCAATTTACTTACAAGCTGGTTGATCACATTATTAATGGTTTATGATCTTTGTACAATATGTAGAAGACATAATTAAATACAGTACTCTTAAGAATGACTAATAAATGTCATGATAAATACACAATATTCCTACAAATAGTGGCAAGTTCATACAAATATACATTTTATGAGATGTATATTGAGAGGCTGTTTAAGAACCTCAAACATCATATAAAAGTTGCCTGATCAGGGCAATAGCTACAGTGTGGAGGTTTTAATTACTTTCAGTATATTCATGAATTAATTGATAAAGATCTTCAGGTTCTGTGGCACTTGTATTTTTAGTTTCTTTCTCTTCTTTCTTTTGGTATTTTAGATTTGGTGGGGTTCTCAAACATCAGACAACTCCTTTTATTATCAGCTTGCACATCCCTTAATACGTTCTATTTCCATTAGTGAACTCTTCAAAATTAGAGGCCCGTTTGGTCGTCTGACAGGGGCGGCATGGCGTTGCGGATAATACAAAACATGCCAATCTCAATCCAATTTTTAACGTTAAATGTATTTGTCATTCCAATCAAAGAACAGAAGAACTAAAAGACATATGTAAGAGAGCGAGAACCCTAAATTTATCATCCATTAATAAAAAATACGACATTTCCGAGGCATGTGTATTGTATTTAGATGTACCATACGATAAATAGATACATACGATCAACAATAGATATAAATTGATATCGTTGTCATTCCTACTCTTATGTATATAAAGTCCACAACAATAAAATATTTCATTTGCATTTTCTTAGGATTTGTTCATCGACATTCAACATATTGTTTACATGTTTACGTTACGTTTGTCCCTGAAATCCCGCGAGATTTGTACATTTTCCGACTTTTTCACAAAAGAGCGCACTAAGAAGTATAACTCTTCCATAGTGGAAATAGAACGTATTGTACTGTCTTGTTAGTTAAAATGCACAGTACTCATTTTGCACTTGTCATTGATAGCCCTTTTTATATCATATTTGTGGAAAAGTCATTCTGCACTTTCTATTGATTTGAAGAACATGTCACAGTAACTCTTAGGACACTCATAGTTACTTGTAGGACAATCACGGTAACTTGTATGACAATCACAATGTCAGAAATACTACAAAGTTCTGTGGAAGTCACAGGAATGTCAAAGATTTACTACAAATATGTGTATTATTGCAGTGAAATTTAACATGCCCACCACACACAATATCTATGAATACTTAAAAATCTTACTATGGCACAATTACAGGGGGGTATTTGAACATGCTCAAAACAATTGCCGTTTTTGTCGATTTGCTGTTATAAAACAAGAATAAGGGAGATATTCTTAAAGGTTCCACATTTCTTTGTTGACATTATTGGTAAATTTTGTGCATTAAGTTTTTTTTTTATTAAATGCTTGTTAAGTATGAGATTTCACAAGAATTAAAACAGAATATAAGGTATGGTTTTATTGTTTTTTGATTAATATCATTATTATAATAGATATAATTCAAATTGAATAGGGGTGAAGTAGGATTAATATTTTATATTGATGTAGAATTAACACAGGAAATTTGTTTGTTTGTTTGTTGTTTTGATTTTAATTTTCTGTTAAAAATAAGGTGAGAAGATTTTCTTTATTTTTAAAGTGCATACCCTGCTCAGGATGTTAGAGAATTTGTCATTATAGTTAACTGAGTTTATGCTACATTATGACTTAATGAAAGTTTCAATATACAATTATGGATGGATTCAGTAGGGAACATAAAATTATTTATTATTAATATCTCATTGTAACTAATATTGCTGTGAACAGCATGAGCAAAACATACTTAGTATATATATTGGTTCTTAGATGTAGTGCCCCAGTCAGTCATTTAATCATATGGTTCCCCAATGAGCAATGCAACATATGGTGCCATATTAAGTCATTAAGCATAAAAAAGTATCTTGTTCAAATGGACACAAAATGCATATTGCTTGACATTGAAAACTACCTTATATACTTACTATACCCCATGCAACAAGTTGCGGGGGGTATAATGTTTTTGACCCGTCTGTCAGTCAATTAGTCCTTCAGTCCTGTTTTTTTTTTGTCAGCGCAACTCCTCTTAATTAAACTGCTGCACAGAATTTCGTCAAACTTTGCAGATATTTAGAACACAGTGTGTAGTTGTGCATATTGCCTGGAAATTCCGATTCCATTATTTTTCTGGGAATTTTGGCATTTTTCAACTTAGATTTATGGCCATATTTTGAATATAGAGATGAACAGTTTGTCAGCACAACTCTTCTTAAACCTCTGCACAGAATTTCATCAAACTTTGCAGATGTTTAGAACACAGTGTGTAGTTGTGCATATTGCTAGGAAATTTCGATTCCATTATTTTTGTCCTTAGAGTTTTGGCTATTATTGAAGAAACTTTCCAGTTACTTAATAAGGAAATCCACTGGAATCAGTTTTTGTAATGAAATTTTATGTGAAATTTTTTATGACCTTAAAAGACCCCTATTGATTTTTAGATCAAAATATCAGTGATTCAACACACACACACACACACAAGTACACAAAAAGTCCCCCCCCCCCCCCCCCCCACACACACACACACTAGCTCACTTGCTCAATTTTTCTTTCATTTGATCTACTTTATGTGTATACTATGCTGTGAGTAAAAGACATCTTGAACTATTACCAGTCAGTGCCAGTGTAGGTGGGCATGTTAAATTTCAAGCTGTCCACGTGGTACTTAGCATTACTGCATGGAGACATGCATAAAATTGTTTAGGTACAATGTCAAGACTGACTGCACTTGCACAAAGATAAGAGTATTTTTAGTCAGGGGGATTCCCCAAGTTTAGATGGTGTGGGTATTTCCATTACTGTGTTGTAAATTGTTTGAGGGGCACCTGCAAAAAATATAAAGTGTCATCAGTTTCTTGGTTTCTAAAATTTCAACATATATCATGACAGGTAAGTCCTTGGTACAGAGCTGTAGTACAAAGTCTAAAAAAAAGGTGGTGAGGTCATGTCCCTAGTTTCTGTATTATTATCTGGAAATGCAGAGTATCATTGGAGGTTTAAATTGTATGGCTGATAACACACAGTCTTTTGTGTTTTTTAACTTGTCTGCATGTGGTTGACAACCATTTTCTGAAAAGACATTAAATTTCAAATGCTTTAAAACTTTTGTTTTAAAGATTTCTTCTGTGTTCATATTTTGCTGTTAAAAGAAAAAAGAAATTTTTCAATACTGTCTTTTTTTCTGAACCAAAAGTGAACCATGCTATAAGATACATGTTTAAAAAAAGTATAACATGTAATAAGTATTGATGGCACACACTATATTTAAAGCACTGGTTAAGTTGTACTTATTTGCTTCCTGTTACGTGTGACTTATATTAGTGTCAATCCAAAATTTTGCATGTCATTTATTAGCTGTTTTTTTAATAAGTCAGTAATAAGATGATGAAAAGAGGAGAAACAAGTATAATTGGCAAAAGTGAAGTTCATGTTTGATACTTGTTTGCTAATAAACAGGGTGCATTTGAAAATAGGAGACAGACTTGAACAAAAACTCTCCTGAGGTTTTATCCCTCTCATAAGACGGTTAGAAATTAATGCCAGTCAACTCTGCAGTATCATCAACATCCACTGTTCTTTTTGAATGATCAACTTTGTCATTTTTGACATCATCAGCATCTTTGGCCTAATTTTCAGCAGAACTTTGGCCTAATTTTCAGCAGATTTTTTGACAAAATGTAAATTTTTAACCAGAGTTGTGGGCTACCTAAAAATTATTTGAGCTCCTATTTTGAATGCACATGATAGAGTTAAGTCTAAGGTAAATGTTATCTAAAATGATAATAATGTCTGTTTGCATGCATCCAAGTAATACTCAAATGTTGACTGTAAACCTTTAATTTGATGAAATATTTTTCTCTTCTGTTTGTGATTTTGGCATGTATACTAAAACAAGAAATTTCTATAAATTTCTTTAAAATGTTACTCCTGTACAGTTTTGGTCTGATTTCAATAAATCTTGCTACACAGGTAGACTACACTTACGTACATAATTCTGTATATTGGTTCTTGAATTTGGCTTAAAGTGTGGCCAGGGTTATTAAAATTTGAAATTTCTGTAAAATTCTTTCAAAACACTACTCCTCCCACAGTTTTAGTCTGATTGCAATTAAACTTGCCTCAAAAACAGACTAAATCAAGGATTATTATTCTATTTATTGTTGTTGCCATAGTTTCAAGTCCAAGTGCTACTTTTCCTTTCTTATAAGTACAAACCAGTAGAGCTACAGTCTCAACAGAGACTTCTGTTACAGTCAGCATATTATGTCATCATTTTAGGAATCTTATACTTCACAAAAAATACTTAAGGACATCACAATATAAGCATACAGTGGAATCGCTTTAGATTGTGGGGGTCAATGTTCATGGAAAGCAAAATCTTACTGCTTCGTGGGGACGCAATTTTGTTGATAACTCATTTACCTATATTATATATATATATATATATATATATATATATATATATATATATATATATATATATATATATATATGTATATATATATATATATATATATATATATATATATATATATATATATATATATATAATCAAGGAATCCATACGTTGACAATCATTTTTGGAGATGTAAATTTGTGGGTAAGGGTGACCCTTTAAATTCTTGAAGATTGGTTCCCCACAAATAATATGGTTTTACAGTATTTCCTGATCTTTTCGGTGATATTATCAACTTCCATTAAATGGTTCACTTTTCAGAACTTTACAATACTTACATATATTGAATATTGTACAGTTTTCTTTTCACACAGTACTTCAAAATGTGTCCTGGTAATTGCAGGTGTTCAAGGAAATATTAGAGGAGTTAAAAGAACAGATTGAAGAAGAGAGGAATATTGCTAATGTGTCTGCTAAGGATGCTAAGCCTTTAGAGGAGAGAGAACCAGATAACGAGTGGCTGCAGGGAACCAATATTAACATAACCAAGGTGAAGATAAATTAAATTAATCTCTATAAAGATGAATTGTAGTTCATTCAGGGACGTATGTTTGAATCTAATTAATACTTTTATCTTTCTTTTGTAGCAAAGTGAAGCAAGACAAAAGATGCCATCAAAGAAAAATAAAGGTTTTTTTAATTTATACTATGGATTAAAAATGTTTTTTAATTATTTCATTGGGAACAAAGTAATTCCTTTTGGTTATGTAAATTTGTTAGGAAGATTATTGCAAATCTGGATTTTTGTATATATTGATGAGTATAAATTTGATTTATGCTTTAGGGAAGCCCAGCACAAAACAGTCCCAGCCTAATGGTAACATTAACAATAGTAATGCAAAGGCATTTGTAAAGTCCAGTCCAGAGATAGGGAATGGAGTGGTAGAAGATGATGAAGTTGAGTCTGATGATACTGAAGGGACTGATGATCGTCTTAGTGATGATGAAAGCTTTGTCAGCACCTTTATGAATGTTCGTAACACTAAGCTGGTCAGTCCAGGACAGAATTTCCATCTCAAGTTTCCAACAACTGTGGATGTATCGGTAAGTAGGATACTCCGAATGGGATTGTTTTATCTTTTTAAGTGAATTTTAACTGTTAATTTTTGGGTTTTGTCTTCAGTGTTTAATTTGGTATGTAATTTTATTTTGTATCTTTATAAAATGTACATGTCTTGTTTGACAGGAACCAGTTCATAAATCTATGGGATTAGATTGTTTTTCTCCTCCAGCAGGTACTGTTACTATCTCCTTTGCTCTCTATATTCAAAATTGTCAGTGCAGAATATCTTTGGCAATAAAACATGAATTCTTTTAAATTTATTTTAGCAGCAAGAAGAGCTAGGGTTTTATTTTTACAATGTAGAGTTAACGTGTAAAGCACAATATTTTTGACATTTTTTCTTTGCATAAAGAGTGATGATGTATTGCATACTTGATTAATGATTATTAACCTAGTGAAAATCAAATTGTCATGCTTTTTTGGAAAAAGTAAAGGAAAATAATTATTCAGAATCAATTTTTAGGCAAAATGCCAGCTAAACCAGATTTTCCTCGGAACACACCAAATATTTCCAGTTCTGCCTCTTCTCTATCATCTCGAACATCCACACCCAACCCTAAGGCAGTGAGCCAGTCAGCCATGACTGAGATCAAGAAAATCAAGTTCCCAATGGATGAAAATTATGACTGGAGGTTAGCCTGTAGACAGTGCTTTGTTAAAATAGGGGAAGGCATCCGGGGATTTAGATACAGCATGAACTTATCACATGCATGTATGAGAGACATATTGCTAGTAAGGCTGAGAAAGGAGGGAATGAATTGGATTAAGGTCCGACCACGTCCGGAGTCTAAGTTCCAGCAGTTTGTAAGTTACAAGATCTGTACTCACTTCAGCAGTGGAAACCCTTGCGCTGTTGGAGAGGAAAAGTGCACTTTTGCTCACAACACAACAGAGAAAAATCTGTGGAACATGGATAGGGATCCAGACGAGCCCTTTCTGTTGACAGACTTCATCAGCAAACTCCAACAGTATAAGATAGGTTAGTTGGTGGTTCAATTCAAATGAAGTAAATTTAAAAGCAGAATTTTTTTTTTTAAATTTCAAATGAAAATATAAGCTTAATTATCCTTTCTTTAACTCATAGAAGACAGTGTTGAATCTATAGATTATACTACTGTTACATTCAAATTTTTTTTTGTTCATAATTTTATATATTTGGTTTTAACAGACTCAAATGAGGAGCTTGCTAGACTACAGTCAGTTGACTCCAGTGGTGATAAACAGACTGACACTGCCATACCAGGTCTGAACTACAAATCTAAACAGACAAAGCTTACACCTCCTGCACCTGTGGAACATATGGTGTCTGCACTGAAGCAACCCCTCCTACCAACCCCACCGAGGGGTCCAATACCACCCAGCAATCTGCCTGCAGCCCCAATAATGAATCGACCACGAATCCCAGGACCACCACCTCCAGGCTTCCCCGACCCATATTACATGATGCAGCATCCTCCCCCTGGAATGGGCCCCCTTCATGGTATGCCATTTCCGCACCCTATGATGAGGAACAGATTTCCTGGGCAAGGTAATCATCATAATGGGTCAACTTTTTATACACTCAGCTTAAGTATTTGTCCATGTGTGTAATATTCTGATCACTAGTTTTGATAAGTTTTAGATTAAATTAGATGAAATTTTTCATGACATACAAATAGGTCCACCAAGAATGATGCCTCCATTCAGTTCCCCAACATCCCAGGCCCAGATAAGACCCAACATGATGAGGGCACCTGCACCTAAACCAGTGGCAGACTCCACAATACACGATGATTCTTCTGATGTGGCGTCTACATACAACCAAGAATTTCCTCTGTCTTCTACACATGATTATAAACTGGTCTGTAAGAACTGCTACAAGGTCAACACTAGTACTGGAATGTATGTATATCAGCCAACTCAGCATACATGTGAGGAAAATATTCTGGTAGTGAGACAGAGGCACAGTAATGGACAGTGGTTAAAAATCAGGGAGAGGAAGAATCACCGTGTGTTTTCTGGAAAATACATTATGTGTAACAGCATTCGTGTGGGGGGCATTTGTCGTTATGGAGAGGATAACTGTAGCTTTGCTCATAATGACTGGGAACAGTTGTTATGGACAATGGAAAAAGATGAAAAATTTAATATAACAGAGTTTATCATTCAGAGTAGATCTACAAATCTTGAGAAGGGTTACTCTATTGCAGATATTCTTCAGAGACATTCTGGATATCTTGGTTTTGTTTGTAAGGCTTGCTTCTACAACCAACCCCAGATGATAAATAGAGAAGGGGCAGAAGGGAAATGTAGTGGTAAGGCAAAACATGGTTGGTCAGACTACAAAATCTTGGCACATTTTAGTACAGAGGGACCAGTCACCATTATAAACCCAAGGGGATTCTCACACAAGACTGCTTTCTTTAAAGTTTGTAAATGGCTGCATTATTGTCGGAATAGAATCAATGCAGAGTGTAGGTTTGCTCACAGTATTGTGGAAAGAGACTTATGGATGTTTGAGAGAGACACAGATTTTTCTCAGGAGAAAATTGTAGAACTTTCCAATAAACAACTGGGTATATCAACTAATGCCCCCGAGATGACAACCTACACATCAGAGATCACCCCATCAGCCACTCTATATCAGCCCCCCACCCAGCCGACTGCAACTGCAACACCAAAAGCAGCCTCTCAGGTGCTGGAGTCCAAACCAGTGGCCAGTGTGGATGAAGAGGAAGATGACATGTGTCCTTTTGTAATACAAGAACTGTGTTTAACCTGCTGGAAAAATGGAAAGAAGAGTATTCAGGATGGCTCTAAGGATAGATGTGTGAAAAATCATTCTAACTGGAAAACCAATCGTGTGTACCTAGCCTCTCCCTCCAATAAGGAGATTCGAGTCCTGCCCAGAAAAATACCATCAGGATTTCGATTCATACTGTGTAGTTATATTGAGAAACGTGGGAAATGTGGGTACACTGGAGGTGGGCCATGTCAGTTTGCCCATAGTCAGGAGGAACTAGAAATCTGGCAGTGGATGTGTGCTCATGATGGTAAGACTCAATTTTCTCATTTCCACTTTCATTATGAACTAGGAATTGTTTTCTCATTTACATAAGGTTAGGTCTAATATTCACAGAAAAATATGTAAATTGTGAGATTAATTTGTGCAAGTTCTACACATACATGTGTATTATTGATTGAATAATATCTGCCATATATAAGATTTTATTGTTGATGTTTGTTATGTACACATGTACATCATGCTTTTCTTTTCATGTAGTTAAAAAGCTAGAAGATCTGTATAAAGCCAGTAAAGAAGCACAAACAGTTCGGGCAGCCCAGACCAAAAACAAAGCCATCAGCGGGGAATCTGTAGTGTCAGTGGTTAAAAGAGTGACCTTACCAACACAGGTCAAGTTCAGCATGCACTACTGTTCTTATTGTGGTAAACAGTGTAACAGTGAAAAACAGTGGGATGAGCACTGTGCCTCAGAAAAACATAACTTTAATGTAAACTCTGATAAGGAACACCAGTGGAATTATAGACAGCCACCATGGGGACTGCCTGGAACCAACTACGAACTCTGCTACAAGTAAGTCTAGTTCGGGGCTATTTGTGCTTTATCCTCTCTCATTACTGTTATATATGTAATGTAACATGTAGCGTAATGTAAGTAAAGGTGCTTGGACACAGATTTGAAGTTAATATTTTCTCAAATTTTCTGTATAATTTCATGACTTATATGTTGCTATAGCATTTCATACTAAAATGTAATAAAAATCTTATTTCATCTCGAAGTTATTAAAACTTCAAATTTCTGGACGCGTTGGATTGACACATCCTTGCGCTTCGCCATATTTTGATTTTATTCTTAATACTTAAGAAAAGTGGCAATTTTGTTGTGTATTAATGAAAAAATACTAAAACTATAACCCAGAAAATTCAGAGTAGAAATGTTCGAAAGCAAAATCCACTCACAGTGTTGTAAGTCCGTGCTCAGTGGTGTGTGCAGAGTTTAACAATTGAACACACCCGGTGAACTGTAAACATTAACAATAACAGAGCTCGTGCCCTGTTTACAAAAACAGTTTACGTTTCACGGGTGTGTTCAATTTGTTAAACTCTGTACACATCACAGAGCACGGACTGACAATACTGTTGAGTTGGTTTTGTTTTCGAACATTTTACTCTGAATTTTCTGGATTATAGATGTAATATTTTTCATTAACACATAACAAAATCGCTTCTTTTCTTAAATATTAAGGATAAAGTTAAAATTGGTGCAAGTGCAAAGAGGTGTTAATCAAACGCGTCCCGGAATTTGTAGTTCCAATAATTTCCAGATAAAATAAGTTTTAAATTATATTTTCGTGTAAAATGCTATTGCAATATATAATTCGTGATATTATACAGGAAATTTGAGGAAATATTAAGGTCAAATCTGTGTCTAAGCACCTTTAACAATTACTGTTCAAGTAAAAACAGGTTCAGAATTAAATTAAATGTATTTCTTAAGAGTTGTAAAGGAAATGGGATTGTGATATCTAAGATGTACTGTAATTAGGTGTTTATATCTGTCCCTACCTGTTGTAGATGCATGAAATGCGTAATATTTTATATGAGTTGAGTATTCATATAAGTAAAAGAAGTCATAAAATGTTCTAGAAACATGGATATGTTTGTGTTTATTTCAGACATACAGAAGGTAAAAAGTGTCCCTATTCTTATGTCCCGGACATGTACAACATGTGTCAGTATGCCCACAGTGAGGAGGAACTTGACGAGTGGAAGGAGAGGTACGAATGGCGTCAGATGAAGCGTGACATGGCACGGCAGGAGAAGGTGTTCTCCTTCATGGATGAATTATTGGAGCAGTACCAATCAGCTGATCAAGGGATTAGAGTGGTTAGTGTGGTACCATAGTACAGTGATGTTTTCAGTTACTCTTTATAGTACATGATTTATTGGTAGGTAGGCATTTCAAGTGCATGAGGTGTGAATGAAATGGGCATTAAATATTTACAGATCTCAGAGGATATACCAGATGTAGTTGTTACTTGTGAACAGGAATTAACAATCTATGAAGAAGAAAAGAATGCTGTGTTTACATGGATATTCAATGTGAAGTCAAGGGTATAATACTTTAGTTCTATATTTTTCATTTTAGAATTTGAAAAAAAGTGCTTATTACAATGCTCTATAAAGCTTCAGTATTTCAATATTAGTGGGACTTTCGGAAAATGTCAGGAATGGTATAGGTTTATATTAACTACCACTCAATATATTCAAGTCCATTGTCTCGATACTGAAGTTCTCCTAAAAATACATGTATAGAGTCATCAGATGCTATCGTTTATATCACCCGTATCACCCCAAGATCACTTTAGTACTATCATAGCAGCTGAGAGGCATTTCTATGTTTGTTTATAATTCCAGAGGACTCTGGAGAAAGTTGCACTGCTTTACAATAAAGACCGCCTCCACTTTTCACTGAAAGAGAGTGAAATGGAGAAGAATACCCAGATAGCACCGGGGACCTCATTCCAAATTGACAACCACCGCTACCAGGTGGAGGTTCAGTTCACAGGAAACATGTTTGGATCATTCAATCAGTGGGTCATTTTTGACTTTGGCACTCTGCCTGTGTTGGTAAGGAAGTTATATGTAGAGGTAGGGACCATCGGAACACACGAGAAAGTCAAGTCTCTGAGGGAAAAACTGAATTTTGATCGCTGGACGGCAGAAAATAGGGAGATCATCAGATACGAGGGAGCCAATGTGGACGAGTTAGAGAGGAAGTTAACCAGTAAATACAAAGCTCCTTTCTCATCCGACAGTGTAATCAGCCAGCACAGTGTGGCCACGGAGCTGAACTGGAACAACTACCATCACAAGATGCACCAGCTACTAGAGATGGAGGAAATGAAAAGACACCAGATCATATCCAGGTATTTCTATCTTATAATAGAATTGTGATGAAGAAGGAACATACAAAATTAATTTCAGATAATTGAAATGAAGAGGTAGAAGCCTTTTATAAATTCAGAACAGTTTTTTAATATACGCCCGTCTTTAGACGGGACGTATAATGTTATGGTGTTCATGTCCGTCCGTCCGTCTGTAAGCTTTTTTTGTGTCCGGCTCATAACTTTAATACTATTAGGCCTAGGATTATCAAACTTTGTCAACTGATACTTCTTGGGTAGAAGGTGTGTCGCACATTTAAAGTAGGTTGCTCTGACCTTTAATTAAGATGCTATGGCCAAATATGGAAAAATCCTGTCCGGCTCATAACTAGAAAATATTGGACTTGGAATCATCAAACTTGGCCAATTTGTGCATTTTAGGTAGAAGGTGTGTGATATAATGTTATACATGTATTGAAATTCCACCTCTCTTATGGGTCAAGGAGAATTTGATAACAGAAAATTGCATGTCAAATTAGAGAGAAATTAATAAGTTTAGCATGAGGAGCTAGCTGGTAGAGCATCTCTGATCAAGCAGGTGTTATCTATATCTCTTGGGAGCTGGGTAAAAAGAATCAGTGATGTTGGATTAAATAGTTGGCTAGCCTAACTTTTAAAATGAATTTGGTGAAAAGTAATTAAAACTTCTTTGATATTGTATAATAAATTAATTTGATATTATATAATAAACTAATTTGATATTGTATAATATAATTAAAACTGATTATACTCGGGGGAGGGGGGGGGGATATTGGAATCAGCACGTTGTCCTTATGAATTTCAGCTTAAAACCAGTCTGACATTAAATCTAAAAGAAATCAAGTATTTAAATAAAAAATGTTTTAATTATGGTATATAGTCCCTACAAATCTAAGAGTAATGCAGGAACCTTATTAAAAGTGTTGCATCAAGATTACACAAGTTTTTTTGTTTCTTTTTATAAATCTTTGTAACAAATTAAAAAAAAAATCTTTGTTTTCAAATTTAATTTCAGAAAGATTTTTATTGCACTACAAAGCAGATAGTATGGATAGATCCATTCATTGGTTGGGAGTAATGAGTGGGCATTAATTAATGAGTTCAGTGTAGGGAGGCTAGCTGTCTCAATCATTTCTGAGGATCTCTGATCAAGCAGTTCTTATCTGTATCCTTTGGGAATTAGACAGAAGAACTGCTCGTCAGTTTATAGCATATGTCAATTGATGGCCAGCCTTTTATTTTTAATATTAATTTGATATAGATTAAGTTGTTAAGACTAAATGGATATTGTTTAATATGATGTATTTATTTAATTTTTAGGTCACCTGAGTCACTCAGGTGACCTATTGCTATCCGTTCTCGTCCGTCGTCGTGCGTCGTGTGTTAACATTTGAACATTTTTAGCTTCTTCTCTGAAACCGCTTAACCAATTTCAACCAAATTTGGCATATAGCATCTATGGGTGAAGGGGAACAAAATTGTGAATTTCATGGTCCCTGCCCCCCTGGGGCCTGAGGGGTGGGGCTAAAACCACCAAAAATAATGCAATCTTTAGAAATCTTCTTCTTTACTCCAGGACATCAAGCAGTCAAACTGTTGGCATCATTGTAACAAGCATTGAGCCCTCTACCAAAATTGTGAAATTCATGACCCCAGGGTCAGGGGTTCTGGCCCCAGGGTGGGGCTCTATTGATTATATAGTGAAAATGCATTATTTCTTTGAAAATCTTCTTCTGTGCTCCTGGGTATTAAATAAAGTAACTAAGTACAAAGTTATGAAGAGCAAGAGTGCCTCTTCCAAAATTGTGAAATTCATGGCCCCAGGGTCAGGGGTTCTGGCCCCAGGGTGGGGCTCTATTGATTATATAGTGAAAATGCATTAATTCTTTGAAAATCTTCTGTGCTCCTGGGTATTAAATAAAGTAACTAAGTACATAGTTATGATGAGCAAGAATGCCTCTTCCAAAATTGTGAAATTCATGGCCCCAGGGTCAGGGGTTCTGGCCCCAGGGTGGGGCTATATAGATCATATAGTGA
Organism: Saccostrea echinata; assembly: GCF_033153115.1. Lineage (NCBI taxonomy): Eukaryota > Metazoa > Mollusca > Bivalvia > Ostreida > Ostreidae > Saccostrea > Saccostrea echinata. The sequence goes on from NW_026889783.1 coordinate 1,508,432, forward strand.
AAGTGCATTATTTCTTTGAAAATCTTCTTCTGTGCTCCTGGGTATTAAATAAAGTAACTAAGTACATAGTTATGAAGAGCAAGAGTGCCTCTTCCAAAATTGTGAAATTCATGGCCCCAGGGTCAGGGGTTCTGGTGTTAGGGTGGGGCTCTATTGATTATATAGTGAAAATGCATTAATTCTTTGAAAATCTTCTTCTGTGCTCCTGGGTATTAAATAAAGTAACTAAGTACATAGTTATGATGAGCAAGAGTGCTTCTTCCAAAATTGTGAAATTCATGGCCCCAGGGTCAGGGGTTCTGGCCCAGGGTGGGGCTATATAGATCATATAGTGAAAGTGCATTATTTCTTTGAAAATCTTCTTCTGTGCTCCTGGGTATTAAATAAAGTAACTAAGTACATAGTTATGAAGAGCAAGAGTGCCTCTTCCAAAAATGTGAAATTCATGACCCCAGGGTCAGGGGGTTCTGGTGTAAGGGCAGGGCTCTATTGATTATATAGTGAAAATGCATTAATTCTTTGAAAATCTTCTTCTGTGCTCCTGGGTATTAAATAAAGTAACTAAGTACATAGTTATGATGAGCAAGAGAGCCTCTTCCAAAAATGTGAATTTCATGGCCCCAGGGCCAGGGGTTCTGGCCCCATGGTGGGGCTATATACATCATATAGTGAAAGTGCATGATTTCTTTGAAAATCTTCTTCTGTGCTCCTGGGTATTAAATAAAGTAACTAAGTACATAGTTATGATGAGCAAGAGTGCTTCTTCCAAAATTGTGAAATTCATGGCCCCAGGGTCAGGGGTTCTGGCCCAGGGTGGGGCTATATAGATCATATAGTGAAAGTGCATTATTTCTTTGAAAATCTTCTTCTGTGCTCCTGGGTATTAAATAAAGTAACTAAGTACATAGTTATGAAGAGCAAGAGTGCCTCTTCCAAAAATGTGAAATTCATGACCCCAGGGTCAGGGGGTTCTGGTGTAAGGGCAGGGCTCTATTGATTATATAGTGAAAATGCATTAATTCTTTGAAAATCTTCTTCTGTGCTCCTGGGTATTAAATAAAGTAACTAAGTACATAGTTATGATGAGCAAGAGAGCCTCTTCCAAAAATATGAATTTCATGGCCCCAGGGCCAGGGGTTCTGGCCCCATGGTGGGGCTATATACATCATATAGTGAAAGTGCATGATTTCTTTGAAAATCTTCTTCTGTGCTCCTGGGTATTAAATAAAGTAACTAAGTACATAGTTATGAAGAGCAAGAGTGCCTCTTCCAAAAATGTGAATTTCATGGCCCCAGGGCCAGGGGTTCTGGTGTTAGGGTGGGGCTCTATTGATTATATAGTGAAAATGCATTGATTCTTTGAAAATCTTCTTCTCTGCAACTGGAGATTATCTAAACAAACTAAGTGCATGATTATGATAGGCAAGGATGCCTCTTCCAAAATTTTTAAATATATGGCCTCAGTTTTTGGGGTTCTTGAGGAAGGGGGGGGGGGCTCTATTGATTATATAGTGAAAAAGCATTAATTCTATTAATTAATCAGTAATTAATCCTGTCTGCTCCTTAGCATTGAGCTGATAAATAAATTGCTTAGCTATGATGAAAATTGGGAGTTTCGAACAGAATTTCTAAATCTTGTGGTCCTAGGGTCGGGTTCTGGCATAATGGGGGGGGGGGGGGGGGGCTTTTGATAATATAGTGGAAAAGTGTTAATACTTCGAAGTCCATAGTTATGATGATGAGGGTAACTCTTCCAAATTTCTAAATTTCTTGACCCTTGGTCTTGGGTTCTGGTGTTAGGGTAAGGCTTTGTTGAATCTGTAGTGAAAATGCATTGTACCTGTGAAATTCTTCACTGCTTCTGGGCATATCGGAAGAAAACTGAGTAAAAGTTTAAATGATATAAGTAAGCATATTTTTACCAGATTTTTGAACATCTGGACCATTTGTCTAAGCATTCTAGTCCTGGGCAGGGCTCTATTAATTTGTATTCTACTGAGAGAAGTTATTCCCCTTTTCCGTTCACCTTTGATAATTAATCACTGTAAATAATGTACTTGAAAGGTTAATAGAATAAGATAATTATGCAAGAATGTTTATCATATAATTCAAAAAGTATTTTCTTAGTTTTAATAATCAGGTAGACCTGTAAGTAATAGATAAATAAAAATGAGACAAAAATAACTTATCTTATTAAAAGTTCTTCAAAGACCATAAGAGAGGTCAATGCTAGAGGTCTTAATATGGGTTTAAAAATAGTACAGAAGCACTAATAGTTTGTTAATAGTCTGCATGGTGATAGTGTTAAGTGGGGGAAAGATTAGAACTTAAGTTATGAGTTGATACTGAATACTAGACTAATTATTTTGTTGATCCTGATCTTCCTACTTTTCTTGCTTTAGGGCAACAAAGCTTCATCTATCAGTGTATTTAACTTCTAAATTGTTGTATTATACTCAGGTGACCGTTAAGGCCCTTGTGCCTCTTGTTTGAAAATGTCGACTAATTCAGAGCATCATGTCTCACAAATCTGAAAGCTAGGAGGGGGGGGGGGGGGGGCTGCAGATGGGCATTTGTCAAGCTCTAACACAACCAGTTGAGGATCTATAATGTAATATTTGTTATAATTAATGCCTACACCACAGGAGATGTATAAACAAATATTATAAGGAATCGAAAAATCCTTGAAATCCTTGTATCACGATTGACATGATTTTCTTGCACTCTAAACTGTTTATGACAATTGAACAATATTTGACGGGTGTATCATGCTGTGGCGGGGCACTTTATTTGAGAAAAGCAAATAAAAAACATTTTCATATCTCTTTTAATTGTTGTATGAAAGGCATAAAGACATTTTGAATCTCTACAGTTACAACTTGTGCAAGACTATCACAATTCTGGAGTCCATCCAAGAACAGGTGTATGTGTACCCACAAAATGGAGAACTGTTTGCTAAAGTACCCCTGGCTGAGTACCTGACTGAGGACACAGATGCTGGGAAACTGATCCTGACCAGTGTCCGCAATGTGCTGCTGGCCCCTCAGGACCGCTCCACTCAGAGTGTTTATGAGGGAGTCATTGTGAGGAAAGATAACTTTGATTATGATGGGCGAGGCAAGGAATACATGTACCTGTGCCTCTCCAGTAAATGTGTGCAGGGCCTAAATCTGCGACACGGAATGACCTTGAAGGTAGAAATCCAGTTCCAGATGGACAGGATGTGGTTTTGTATGATGCATTATGCTGTGGATCATTTGGGCTCAACAGATGTAGTGTTTCCAGATCTCTCAAAGATAAAGCCTTTCCATGAAAAATCAACACTGAGGATTAAGTAAGTTATGAATGGACACATAACACGACTTTATAAGACGTGTACTTCCTAAAGCCAGAGATTAAATGATGAATCTGTTACTTTTTAGCTCATCTGTTTTGAATCCTGATCAGTTGACAGCAGTCCAACACATAGTGACAGAGAGAGTGGGCTACAATCCCCCATTTGTGATCTATGGCCCATTTGGTACTGGTAAAACAGAAACCATTGCCCAGGCTGTTATGGTGTTAATCAGAGAGAGACCAGACTCCAAAATCCTTATATGTGCCCAGTCTAACAGGTAATATTGAAAAATACTTGTAGTTAAGTTTGGGAGGAAAATGAAGTACTGTTATTAAAATATCAAGATATGTATCACAGGAAGAATACAACTGATACATAAAAAATGCTTGAAGCTTGAATCTCTGATTCATTTGCAGTTTGTAAGAACATTAAAGGTACTAAGTACATGTATGTAATACATTCATTTATAGACCTGAGGGGTCCATCTTTATGTTTTATTATACTTTTTTAATAGTGCTGCTGATCTGTACTTAACAAAACATCTGGATCCTTTCCTAAGAAAAACTAACTGTAATACAAAGATAAGAAGAGTGTACTTCAAAGAAAGGCGTGTGAACACTGTCCAACCAGAAGTCAAGAAATACTGCATGTTAAACTCAGATAGAACAGCCTTTGAGTTCCCAACACATGATGATATAATTAAGCACAATATAGTGATAGTGACCCTGTCCACATCACTGTTACTGTCAGAGCTAGGACTACAAGACTACTTCACTCACATATTTGTGGATGAAGCTGCCCAGACTCTGGAGGCTGAGGCTATAATGCCCCTGTCTCTGGCCAGTGAGAAGACGTGTGTTGTGTTAGCTGGTGACCATCAACAGATCAGTCCTAAGGTCTACAGCCCAGAGGCCCGCGAACAAAAGTTTGATTTGTCTCTGTTAGAAAGACTGTTCCAGTATTACGAATCTTTCTGTCACAAAATTGATCAGACAAAACCACTGAACATTCTCCTGAGAATCAATTACAGAACCAAGATGGAGATCTTACGATTTATCTCTGCCATTTTCTATGGTGGTCCTGAGAAGTTGGAGTCACGGGCTAACCTTCCTTCTGTGCTAGAGATCACACCCCTGATGTTTTATGCTGTACAGGGGGTGGAAATTCAGGATTCAGACAGCATCTCTTTCTACAATATGTCGGAGGTTCAGGAGGTGGTGGAGAGGGTACAGGAACTGTATGCTAACTGGCCAGCAGAGTGGGGGGAGAAGAACCCCAAGACTATTGGGGTCGTCACTCCTTATTTTGACCAGGTGAGACATGAGTAATGGTCCTATCTACTGCTGATTTTTTCAAAACTGAAACATCTTTTTGGAATGCAATATTGATTTAAATCATCTTTTCTTTAAGGTACAACTGATTAGGAAGGCCTTAAGAAAGAAGCATCCTGACTTAAAAAACATAACTGTTGAGAGAGTAAATAATGTTCAAGGTGTGATAGCTGTTGCAAATATATTTGACCACATTTTTGATGCATTTAGATGGTTGAAAAATATTTAAACAAACTTTTCTTTTTACTTTTAGGAAAGGAATTTCGAGCATTATTCATTTCAACTGTAAGAACCCGAGGCTTGATTGACTCTCAGTATAAACCCGAAGGAGAGTGCGAGGGAGATGGAGGATATTACGGCTTCCTGTCTGATCCTAAGCTTTTAAACACTGCCCTAACTCGAGCCCAATCATATGTGGCAGTGGTAGGAGACCCTGTAGCCTTGTGTGCTATCGGAGATTGTCTTAACGTATGGAAAACCTATCTGAAACACTGTCAGAACATGAAGAGTATCCATCCACCGACTTTGACACTGGATTCTATTAAACAACAGGTGTCTAATCTGGCACAGACTCCAGCCAGACAGAGGATGGTGGAAATGAGTGGACAGAATAAACCACAGGGGCAGTTAACTCTGCCACAGGAACAAACAACTCTTACACAGGGGCAGATTATGCCACCCCAAGGTTTGTCATTGCCAAGTCAAGGACAGTTGATGCCAGCTCCACTCACTCATCCTAGTTTGCAGACTGGAGCTTGGAAGCAAAATAAATCTGGGGGGTCTTTGTTAACTAATTCCTTTGCTACTCCAGAAGTGAAGCCCCTTGCAAGGTCAATGTCACAGTTAAATGAGATCCGCTGTAGGCCTATACCTCATCCACAGATGGACAGAATAGTGTATTCTTATGACTGGAGCGAGTGTTATGATACTGCTACAGACGATTTATTGAAACAGATGGCAGAAGAAGCAATCAGAATGGAGAGAGTAAACAAGCAAAGAGACAGACCTAAAGCTGGACCTGTGTATGTTGAACTTATTGACTTCAAAGAAAGTAATGGTCATGTGGAGCTGTTATATAATGATGATTCAACACAACCAACCAAAAATGGTGATTTTAAGGAAATTCAGTTATATGATGAAACATATCTTCAGACCATGATGCAGAAGTACCCAGAGAGATTTAAGAAGTGTGTGTTTAGGAAGGATTTGGAAAGAATGTATGTAGAACTTGTTGGTCAGATATCCATTCACGGCCCCATTGAGATTGGTAACGTGCGAGATAGTGGGACAGCCATGGATGGGGATGAAGTGGTAGTGGAGATATTACCCTCTGAGGATGTAGATGAGCTCGACCTTGATAATATGGACACTGGACATCATGGTCGAGTGGTGGGAATTCTAAACAGGAAGATTGATCCGGAGTATAAATGTTTTGTGTGTTGTGTTGATCCAGACAATACAGGAATAATGATTCCTGTTAATAATGGAGCACATAAAATGTACGCCTTGTCAGCAGGAGGGGAGATAAGTAGTGATGAAGTCCCTGTGTATCAAATATCAAAGGAGGGCAGGGTGAAACAAAGCCAAGTTGTGAAGATTAACCCCATTAATTGTCAGGACACTTTATTTGTGGTAAGGTTCCTAAAATGGCATCCTAATCTCTATCTTCCTCTTGGTATTACCGTAGGAGTGATTCCAGTAGGCACTTCCTATCAGTCGGCTCTCAATATTCTAAACCTGGAGTATGATGTCAAGAAAGAGGTCAGTAAAGCAGTGGAACAGGAAGTGCTGGCCAGTTTTTCTAATAACTACACCATCCCTGTTGAGGAGTACAGTAAGAGACTAAATCTACGGGAAAAGTGGACATTTTCAATCGGTCCTGGAGATTCAGAAGAGATTGGTCAAGCACTAAGTATTGAGGAAACTACAGAGGGAAACTATTTTATAGGTGTACATGTTAGTGATGTGACTTATTTTGTTAAGATGAACAGTAATATTGACACAGAGGCAAGAAACAAGACAGAGTCTTTTATACTTCCTAATAAAGAGACCATTCATATGCTGCCAGAAAAACTCAGCACAGACCTTTGTAGCATAAAACCTGGTGTAGACAGACTAACACTGTCTGTGTTCTTAACAGTATCAAAATCAGGAGAGATAATTAGAGCTGATCCCAGAAGGTGTATCATCAGCTCAAAGAAAAAATTCAACTTCAAAGAAATAGCTGACATCTTGGTGGATCCTGATGCTGCCTCTGATTACCTGAAGAGTTGTATAATAGTGCTGTTTCACATGTCCAGGATCTGGCGTAGACAGAGATTGGGTAACGCTAGTCTGTATCAGGATATAGACGTAACACATGGAGATAAACACTCACCTGAGGCTTACTTAATGCTACAAGAGTTAATGATACAAACCAATCACAAAATCGCCATGTTCCTGTTACAGAGATTTCCTAGTATGGTGCCCTTGTATTGTCAGGACCCACCTAATGAAACAGAGTTAGAGAAGTGGAGACAGAAACATGCAGCAGATGCCATTAATTCTGTGGCTCTAACTAAACCCTTCCTAGAGGGCAACAGAACATGTCAGTGTAAGATGGCGTGTACCTGTATTATAAACTACATCAAGCGTACTAGCAATATTAAGGTACATGATTGTTTTGACATATGCCAGGTGTTGTGGCAGGCTCTATGTGAAGCTGCAGAGAGTGGCAATATGAATATTGTTCAGAACATCATAATAGCTGCAGAAAGTCACCCACAACTGTCTGTAGCATTGATGAAGCTTAACTCCATTCAGACTAAACCAAAGTATGTATGTTCTGGTGACAGCGTAGATCTTGGGCACTACTCATTAAATCTAGCTCCTTACGTCCACTTTGTGAATCCGATTGGTCGTTACATGGACCTAGTCACACATAGAATGGTCCTTGCTGCTATAGAGAAATCATCTGTGTGTTACAGCCAGTCAGATATAAAACAACTCTGTTCCTATCTTACCAATGCTAGTGATACAATAAAAAAGTACCAACAAGCTGTACAGAACTTCCACCTCTCACTCATGCTTAAGTCTAAACCTCTGATTCTGTGTCCATCAATAGAAAGGATTAATGAAGATGAAATCGTACTTTGTTTCCCACCAACTTTTGAAGGTATTCCAGATTCTAAGAGGAGAATAAAGATGAACTTACTATCTCTGAGAGAACCACCTAAACTCTTGGATAAAGGAGTCCAAGTAAGCTGGCAGGAGCAGATTTATGACCCAGTGGCTCCGTCAGAAGAGATAAGTTCTAATGTAGAAGAGGAAGTCAACCCTAATCAGCACATATTACAAATCCAGTCATTTCATTGGCAGAAACTATTAATGGCTATAAGAGATGAAAACCACGACAAGCTACAAACTACTGTACTGTCAGTAAAAGACCAAATTAGAAATCCAGCACAGAATAAAAATTACACGTCTGAAATAACAACAGAAAGACTTGTTAATGGGAAGATAGTTCCATACACTGACTTTACTGTAAAGTTCAATAATTCTGCCTTATTAGAAGTACAGGTAGCAGCAGAGAAGTTTAATGGCCTGTTGGTACCTATGATTCAACTTGTCAGTCTCATGCCTAATTTAGACATCTGTCTGGAACACAGATCTGACTCCAGACAATGTTTTGCAAAGGAGCCAGTTCATTGTGCTTCCAAAGAGAGTTACAAACACGAGGATGACTATGTTGATTCATGGTTAAGTGTTCTTTATATAGAGGCAGCCAAGACTGCTGTTGATGAAGCAAGTTCTGTTTTAATAAGGAATGTATTTCTGCACTGGAAGTATGAAGGGACAGGAGAAAAAATTTATACCGCTCAGTTTAGTTTACCTTTAGATTTTTGTAAGAGAAGAAACATAAAGTTCAGCAGTGGCACAATGTTAGAAGAAATATTTGATCCTGAGAACATTCACTTTGCAGAGAGCTACTTTTTAGATTTTATTTGTGTGCGATACTCGAGTCTCCAGGTAACTGGTCATAAGGAACAGGACAGAACCACTGATCAGCTGTTAAGTGGTGAAATGTCAGTCAAATGGGTAGGACACTGTGTGATCACTTCAGTAACAAGGAATGAGAAAGAGTTAAAGGTCAGAGTTCAGTTACATCACAGCACTGTGGAGCCACCATCCTACCTACAGAGTCCTCAAATCAACAGAACACCATGTACCATAGAGTGGATTCCTAAAGCTATAGAGGCCAGGTAAACGTTTACTGATGTCAGTGTATATCTTGAATGAATATGTCCAATGTAAAACTTCTTGTTTTTAATGTTCCACAGAATGATTAGTTCTTAATCTTGATTCTTTTAGACAAATGGAATGTGCCATAAGGACAGTTCCTGACAGTGGTCAGCTGGCTAAAGATATTGCTCTAGGAAAAACACCTGTACCCACAGGTAAACTTAAATTGATAGTTTTCTTATCATATCTACAAGTTTGTTCCTATTCTTGCAAGAACTCACCTGGAATTTCTTTCACACATCCACATGACTTAATTATCTATTGTCACTTGATAACTGGTTATGAAATTTCTTGCTTTGTTGACTGTCGTGATTTAGAGTATAATTGTTTTTGTTGCCTGTAGTGACTAAGAGTATAATTTTTTGCTTTATTCAGTGGATTATAGAGATGTAGAGATACTTCGACAGCTCCCAGCCCCAGGATTACCTGCCCTTGACCCTGTCCAGGACCAGGCCGTCTCCACAGCTATGAAGCAGCCATTTACAGTCGTCTGCGGACAACCTGGAACAGGAAAATCCCTCATTGCTGCTCGCCTTATCTATATGTTGTCTTTGAGAAATAAAATGGTCCCAGTCAGTGGAGTGAAGCCTCAAATCTTAGTCTGTGCTCCCACTGATCAGTCATTAGATATACTAGTGGGTAAGTACTGGGAAATAAGATTGTTTTGTCAGTTGTTAGATGTACTAGTGGGTAAGTACTGGGAAATAAAATTATGTTATCAGTTGTTAGATGCACTAGTGGGTAAGTACTGGGAAATAAGATGATGTATGTGCTCCCACTGATCAGTAGTTAGATGTACTAGTGGGTAAGTACGTAAACCAAGAGATGAGATTTTGGAAGAAGTTGGCTTGTGTTAAAGAAATGTTCACCATACATGTTTGTTCCATTGTTCCTTGGATTGCTGTTGATATCTAATCTTTATTTGTTGTAGATTACCTGAGTCGTCTTGGTCAGAGCTGTCCTAAGATTTTAAGGGTGTATGATGAGCTGATTGAACAGCAGGAGTTTCCTAAGCTAAGAGGGTCATCACTATTGAAATGGACTGTATCTAATGCAAAAATGAGTACCATTGTCCAGGAAAAAATTGCCCTTCATCATAAGATAAGGGACCCAGAGACAGTCTTTGGTCAGTCAATTGCTCAGTATGATTATCTGTTTGCACTGTACCCTGAAAATATCACAGACCAGCAGATAGAGGAGTATATAGCCACCGTTAAAAAGGCCGAGATGATAGAACTGAGTGAAGCAGAGATTGTAATGTGTACTTGTACGGCCAGTGCCAGGACACAGATCAGAAACAGCTGTAATATCAACCAGGTAAGAGACGGGTGTAATATCAACCAGGTAAGAGACAGGTGTAATATCAACCAGCTTCATATTGATATTGAAGCATCATCAGTTAGTGTAGATTCAAATTTGTTCAAATCATGATGACCCATGGGAGTAGGAGGGGGCCACAATGGGGGATCAAATTTTTACATAGGAATATAAGAAAAACTCTTCTTAAGGACAGAGAAGCCATGTTTAGTCATATTAATATAGAAGCATCCTCAGGTAGTATAGATTCAAGTTTGTTCAAATGATGACCCCCAGGGGTACGGAAGGGCCACAATGGAGGATCAAATTTTAACAAGGGAATATATATAGGGAAAAAATCTTCTGTTCAAGAACAGCAAAGCCATTTGTTATATTGATATTGAAGCATCCTCAAGTAGTTTAAAATTCAGTCCCCCCATGTAAACTTTTCAATACTGAATTGATTTGTGCTTTTTCCTAGCCAATTTGCTCAGGTGAGCGATGTGGCCCATGGGCCTCTTGATGACTTTGACTTTGGAGTTTGACCTACTTTGAAAAACTTATCCTTGGCCACAACGTTTTTGAATAGTTGGTGCTAGGGCTTTCATAATTCACCTGTGTATAAATTCTGAATGGTTGGTGGTAGGGCATTCATATATTACAGAAATGACCTTGACCTTGGCATATGACCTACTGATAAAAAAAACTATAACCTTGGCCATAATTTCTGAATGGTTGGTGCTACATCCTCACAATGTCAAGGTTTTGTGATTTCGGAACTCCACACAAACCCTTGACATAAGTCACTATTTTTGGGCTAGAAAGCTACTATTTCATTTGTTCTTGGTCTAGGACTAGAACCAATCAGAAAACAGCTTTTATTGTTGATAAGTTTTGTAAACAAACATGACTTGTCTTAAAATGGAAAGTGTCGATATTGTAGAATTTGTGATTAGTTACACTAAACGAAACATTGGGGATAAATGTTTGGAAGATCGTCCTCCTAAAAATCACAAAATATATGCTCTGGAGTTGGGCATTTGAAAACGACGGATTTGAAAAATATATTCTCTTTGGTTAGTTTATAATTACCCAATAGGTCATGTGTAGCCACAAACCCAACTTTTAAATAGCGACTTATGTCGAGGGTTTGTGTGGAGTTCCGAAATCACAAAACCTTGACATTGTGAGGATGTTGGTGCTAGGGCTTTCATATTTCATATATGCATTCCTCATAATGCAAGACTTTGGTACCAATAATTTTGACCACTTGACTCTGATCTTGGAGTATGACCTATTTTTGAAAAACTTAAACCTCACCATAATTCCTGAATGGTTGGTGCTAGGATTTTCATATTTTACATTTGTGACAAGACGGGGTACCAACATTTTTTACCTTTTGACCTTGAAGCTTGACCTACATTTGAAAAACTAACCTTAGCCTTGAGCTGCCATTTGGGAGAATCGTTTCACAATTGCATCTTTAGTTTAAATTCTAATAGTCATTGATTTTTTAAAAAGCTATTATGCGAAATTCAGTAAATGTATGTTGCAACTTATTGAAAAGCTTAATTCTTGTTCATTACCTGTATTTATTGTTTGTTGTGTAAGACAGTGTTGCTCTCCTTTCAGGTTGTCATAGATAACTGTAGTATGGCCTCAGAACCAGAATGTATGATACCTATTGTAACATTTGACTCCGTGAAGCAGGTGGTTGTTCTGGGTGACAGTCAGCAGGTGCCCCTTAAAGTCTGTAGTCCTGTGGCTAGGAATTTAGGACTGGGGTCCTCTCTATTACACAGATACAGGGACAAGGCTGTTCATCTTCAGACCCAATATCGCATGGTAAGTAGTCTATTAGTCAAATGGAAGAAATTAGGTGCCCTGTTTAATGGAATGGTGTATGTGTTTATACATGTATATGAAGCTAATGTTTATGGGTCTAATTTTGTGTATTTACAATATTAACTGCCTCTTGCAGCATTATAAATGATACCATAATTATGTCCAAGTATTTTACAGGCTTATGAAAGTATTTGAAGAGTAAATTATTTTGCATAATAACATGATTGTCTTTTTTTCAGCAACAAGATATTGGTGATTTGGCATCACTGGCAGTATCGGGGGAAACCTTGAATTATGGTAGTGAGGATCAGAAACTGTATCTAAATCTGTTCACTAATGACAAACCAGTTACATTCTGTCAATTTTATGGGAGGGAGGAGGCAACAGGACAGGGGATCATTAATCAGGAGGAGTCTAACCTAGCTGTAAGGCCTGTAATCCTGGTGCCCATTTTACAAAAGAACTTACGACTAAAACCAAAAACTTACGTTGATTATAAAATCTTCCAAAATTAATTATTTAGTTGAAAGTTACTAGCAAACTTACTAGAAAGTCATTCGCAAAATTATATTTTGGTCATAGTCGTAAGTTCTTTTGTAGAACGGGCCCCAGATTATTTAATAGTCAGTTTACTAATGTGATGTTTATGGTTACACATATATTTTTTATAAATAAGGAATTGTGTGTGACTTTTTATTTAATTACAACTATATGATTTCAAAGACATGTAATGTAGACATTTAAGATTATGAAAGCAGATGATATTTGCAGGTCATTATCTCTGTGCAATTTTAAAATCAAGTTTTACATCTTTAGGTTGCAATTGCTTCCAAGTTGGTAAATCGTCACCGTTTGGGAGAAGAGAGTATTGTTGTCATGTCTTTCTACACAGAACAGTGTGCTTTGATTTCTAAAAAGCTCCAACAAAAGGGACACAAAAATATCTCTGTTTGTACAGTGGAAAGTTGTCAAGGTATGCAATCCAGTACATAAACTTTATACTATAAAACACCCTTATAGCAAAGTGCCAAAGACAAACTTAAAACTGGGATATTAATCATTCTACACATTATATCAAAAGATCAACCCTGATAAGTTTATTATACATTTCTAAACTAGGGGGATTGAAAATAACTTCACTGTAATTGTGAATTCATTATAAGCGTATTTACTGTATTTTACTGTATTATTTGACATCAGTTAATTTGGTATTCTTTCCAGGATGTAATTGTGACAGGCAAATTGCTCTATAAATGCTTAGCCAATTTACTGTCAATGCATTTAATTCATAGTATGATGGTTTGTTTCAATGCCTTTCTGTATTATATTTTTTTTTTCACAGGAAGGGAATGGGATAATGTAATTCTGTCCACTGTAAGGACAATGCCCGGCCACAAAGTAGAACTTAGGTCCACCACTCAATGGAAGGAACAGCACCTTGGTCATTTGATAAATCATAGCCAGGTCAGTCAAGCACTGACCAGAGCTAAGAAACGGCTCACTATTTTAGGTAAGTATTAACTAGCATACTGGGTTTTACAAAATCTAAATTAATCAGTAATTTAGAAAGAGGAAGTTTAAAGTCAAAATTATTAAAATTTGATTTTTAGCAACATGATGAGAGAAGCTTTAGTAGTCAGTACTAGGTCAAAACAATTTAATGAGGGAAGTCTGAATAAATGTTTTTATAATATTTCTAAGAGTTGTACATGTAGATTTGAATATTGATTTAATTTTTCCTTGACAGGAAATGATAACTTGTTGAAATGTGATGCATTCTGGGAGAACTACCTTCAGTTGTGTCAGAGTAAAGGGCAAGTTTTAGATGGTAGACAGTATTTGAAATGGATGAATTAAACACTTGTAACATAACAGAGTTGCATTGGATGAACTGCATTTAAGAATTATAGAAATGTTAAACATTATGTAAAAAGATTTGAACTTAGATGCTTCTTATGTAGCTTTTCTTTATTATATTCAACATGTATAATATACGTTGTTTTATTTGAACTTTAAAGATTGTTAAAACAGTGATTGTGCTTTATTTCAGTATTTATATACATATGTACAAATATTAGTGCATGCATAGCTTACATTGTTTTTTTAGTTATAGTTAATTTGTAATATTGATCCGTTTTCCTTGGATTTTATGTCATTTATAAATGTATAACATATTCAGAGATATCATTAATGGAAAGATAGTGATATGAAATGGTTACGGGGGTATAATTAAGAAATATATGTCTTAAGTAGATCATCTTAAAGGCATATTGGAGGGACATGAACATACACATGTAAATACAGGTTACAGACACCACACATTTGTATTGAATTATAGACATCTGTTTTCATTATAAATCTACCCATGTTCAAATGTTCAATTTAGTCAAATGTTCATGTAATTTTTAATTCATATACATGTATTTATATGTACATATATATGTTCATGTACACTAATCTGAATAGTATGTTGACTTAACCTGTTACACTTTTTATTAAATAACAATTTCACTTTGATTTGAATTTCTAAAACTTGTTATAAAATGTATAATAAATGTAACCAGGGATTTGATTTTGAAAACAGTCAGGAAAAATATAAGGACATTTAAGCATGGGTAGCAATTTTTGTAATATGGCTGCAACATTTGTATTTTAATATCTACTTGTTTGTTTATTCTTTTTGTTTGTTTATATACATGTACACTTGTCTAATTCCTGATGAATTGTATATTGCCTTCCATATTATAAGCTACATATTTATAATATTTGATTTAGTCTTGAACACAATAATATTTGGGAATTACCTGAGTCAAAATCCTCAGTGCTTAGTTATATATAAAATCTTTGATTTATACAGTATGTTTAATACTTTGACTTTGTCAAAACACAGTTACATTTATAAGATAGGCTTAAATTTTCAGCATGTACATTTTTTGTAATCTTTAATGCATTTTGAGATGGGGGGGGGGGGGGGGATCCCCCTCCCCAAGTGATGTGGTGAAGGAAGTGATTTATGTTTGGATATTAGAGACAGTTTTGTCTGTAAATGAACTGTAAACTTTTTCATGGAGTGAGAAATATTTTTGTAACTTTTGTTGTTGAATGTTTAATGTGGCTTTATTTTCAAATAGAATTATAAGTAAAGTACAATCTTGTTCTCCTTTCTTTTGATATTAAAAAAGAACTTGATCAAATATGGGTTATTTATAAGGTGGGATAAGACTAAGTGTGATTGATATTAGTCTTGATGATCTTCTATTTGATAAAATTTTTATTGTTGAAGAAATCTTATGAAATTGTGTGTGTATGCAAAAATATAAAGTATTCACTTATAAGATGGATCAATTTCCTAATGGCAGTCTAGGAAACAGACAACACTCTCCTGAGCATGCATCCCTCAGTCTAAATGACTTTCATGAGCAACTACTTTCATACTTGAGACCTTATTAGACTAAAGCCCCCAAAATAGGAAGTTAGCACATTGAATTTTAAAAATTGCAGGAATCAGTAAGTGAACATTTAACATAATGAATGATATAAAAGATGTATGGAGAATATATATATATATCACATTGTAAAAACAGTCATTTGAAAACATGCAATGTTTAAGAAGTTTGAGAATTAAACCTTTTAAGAACACCTTTTCAAAATTTGGCTAAATCTACAAGTAAAGCACGTGTACACATCATATCGCAAAAAAATATGTTTGGATTCTGAGAACATTTGTATCTCGAACACGGATATCTCGAATACCATGGATATGTTGAAGTGATTTTGAAGTCCCAAATGTTTATTTCTCAAGTATTTTACTCCTGGATATCTCTGATATCTCGAAGAATTTTCTTGGTTCTTTGAAGTTCGAGTTAACAAGGTTTGACTGTATAATGGGTACATACAGGACAGAGAAACCAAAGTGACTGTATTTTCAAATTCAAACCTATTCTTTCTGATTGCCAGCCAGAGAAATGATACATCTGTTACATGACACTTTTGGTGAAGTGATCGAACTGTGACAAAGATATACCTTTGTGACTTTATATTGGTTTTAGGTGTGGCAGTCAGGTGGGTTTTCTGAGGTCAAATGGCTTACAAGTCCCAGTCATTTGGTAGAGCACCTGACAAGAGGTCAGGGGGTCTTTGTTTTAATTTTATTTATTTTGGTGCATTTTTCCTTATCGCAAAGATGTTTTGCATTCTTGCAGTTGCCTTATTACCAGTATATGCAGGCTATAGTATATAAATATTCTGAGAATATAAAGAATGAAATTTATTAATTTTATAAACAATGGTAGTGTAGATTTTTCCTTTCGATAGCTGATTGAAATAGGAACAATTACTTTAAGAATCAAACAAATGCTAAATTTACTTATCAAAGTTCGACAATATGAATATATCCGCTAGCTAGAACATATAGTAAAAAAGCAATCGGATGTTGAATACTGTTACATATATATTCATTTACAAACTGGTCATGGTAGCCAAGTGGTACGGGCTGCTTGCTTCATGATCTGGAGGTCCCAGGTTCGATTCTCGTTCCAGTTGCTGTGTCATACTTAAGATATTTTAATGTAGGTAGTGGCTGTTCCTTTGCCAAGCACCCAGCACTATCGAAGTGAAAGTCAAAGGTGAAAAATTAAACGGGACATCAAACAACAAAATCATTTACTATGAAATCTTAAACGAAGATAATGAAGTTTCTAAAGGCCCATGGGCCACAATGCTCAAGCCAAATTTTCTTGGGAAGAATAACTTTAAAAATCCCCCCCCCCCTCTCTCTATTACATGAAAAAACTTTCATTCCCTACTATGGCCCCACCTCACCCACCCATGTGGTCATGACTCAAACAAATGTGAATCTGCATTACCTGATGATGCTTGCAGTTCTGTGTCACTAATGATGGCCTTGTTGCTCTGTAGAAGAAGAATTTAAAAGATTTTTTTCTAATATTCCCACATCAAAATTTTGTTCCCTATTGTCACCCCACCCTACCCCCTAGGGTCATGATTAGAACAAAATTGAATCCGTTGTACCTGGATGATGATGCTGTGCTTATCTATCGATATTATGAAACCCTTTCATTGAGAAGTATTCCCATGTAAAACTTTAATTCCTATTGTTGCCCCACCCTGCTCCCTGATGCCATATGATTTGAAGAATTTTGATCCATATTTATCAAAATATATATGCATCTTTCACTTATAAACACACCTTTTCTGACCCAGTGGTTCCTGTGTAGCTTTAATTATCTCCCTTGGGAAGTGGGCATGGTTCTTCATTGAACAACTTTTAATCACCTTCATCCAAGCATATCTGTGCCAAGTTTGTTTGAAATTGGCACTGTGGTTCTGGAAAATCTTTTATCAAAACCTTTGGCTCAGGCGAGCCAATAATAGAAGACAATAATCATAATAAAGAAATGATGCATTTGTATCATATTCATTTGGATCAGTATCATCTAATTTATTTCTCTGAAGATGAAAAAGTCGGTTATTTCAAATTGCGAATTGCATGGAAAGCGTAAACTTGTAAATATGTGACCTTTGGCAATTCTGGGCTGTCGTAATCCTTCAGAATCTAGACCCCATCACTAGGGGGCGCTTGAGTGCTGTCGTGTCAAGTATGGCTGCTCCCGCAGAAAGCATGACTGAAGAGAGTCCTACTGAAGATGTCCTTCCTGAGAAAACTTATACAGTAGAAGGTAAATTTATTGAAATATACATAAGAACTTTTTATATGCTAATGGGATACATTGTTAATTTGTGTGAGTCTGTTATATAATGGCGGAATAGCAGGCAGACAGGAGAAATGATCTGGCACCGGTGGTTGTTGTCCATCTGTGAAACAGCAACTGCAGTCCGCAGTTGTTCATAAAATGTCATTCTGTATTGGGAGGCTATGTTTTAGCATTTTTTTTTTACAAAGAAAATATATGTAGGTTGAATCCAACGTCGGGGGAGTTGACTTCGAAGTGAAATGTACACACTTTGTCCTCCATATGTTACTACTAACTGTGGTTTTGTTCCTGTCAAGTTGAATGTAATACATATTGACTTTGTGAAGTATTTAAAAGTAGACAGCTTCATTATTTAGCTGTGCTTTTATTTCCTTTGGAATTAGGTGTCAAGGAATTTTTTTTTGCAAACAATATAATTTCAAATTTGATGCATTTCACATGTATGCTTCATAATTCAGTAAACTTTCATCATATTGTTCACATGCTGGTTTTATTGGAAGTTGCACTGATGAATCAAAGTTATTATTTGAAACGTCCTGCTGTGTTTAATTTGTTACAGATTAATTTGTGATATTTTGGTTTAAATATGATACATGTATAATGAACGAAGTATACTGTTTACAGTAAGTATGACATTGCATCTCTGCAATCTCATAATGACTATTCCACAAATCTTCACGAAAGAAATATTTTAAAAAATATATAACTTTGTGTTTGGGACATTGTTGCATTAATTAACATTTATATGTCATATAAATATTCAACAGATTTAAATTTCCCTAAAGCGACGACCATGACAAATGTTTTTAGACTAAATGATGGCAGACAGAATATTTTGTTCAAGTTTTCAGTGAATTCAGTTCACATCTGACAAAATTTCTGTTTGAAACGAAAAAAAAAAAAATGCATTTATAGGAAAACAGCATTTGGAAAACATTTCTTGTAATGTTACTCAAAATCTAAGCTTGCTACCTTTCTGTACCGGTATTTCAGGCTCTTTTTTTTTTTTTTGAAGACATGTAGGATGAATGGAATTATTTTAAATTATTTATGTAACTGAGAAAAAAAAGGGGTTCATGCTTCCCTTTGACGCAGGAAAGGAGAAAATGTATGGATGGACCAAGAATCAAACCCGGGACTTTTCCATCACTAGTCTGGTGCTCTACTGACTGAGCTATTCAGGCTGATATCCAATGGCACTAAATTATGTAACATGAAAGGAGAAAATGTGAGGCTGGACTGGGAATCGAACCCAGGACCCCTGCATCATTAGTCAGGTGCTCTAGCAACTGAGCTACCCAAGCCGATATCCAAGACTCAAACCATTATATTAAAAAAAAAGAGCCTGAATTGGCCTGTACTATAATCAAAATTGATTCTGCTATGAAATTAAACACAATTTATACATAGAATATAAGAAATTTTGTATGCACCCTGCAATTACAAGCTCATACTCTGAAGCCATTGATAGACATGCAGTGGGATTATTTTTTATTGCAGTTTTACAATTAGTAAAAGAAGCCCAGCAGCAACATGGTATGAGGCATGGAGATTTCCAGAGATACAGGTAAAATAAAATGATTATTTCATTATTATGCCCCCACCATAAAATGGCCAGGGGCACATAGTGTTACCCTGTTCCATCATTCTGTCATTCCATCATCATTGACTTTCTGTTCATTATCTCTGCAACAGTTGGACACATTCAGCTCAAATTTGACATGTGGATACGTCATAGGAATATGCAGGTCAAGTTTGACTTTGGTCATGGTCCGATGATTTTTGACAGAGTAATCCCTCTTGAACTTGAAAAAATAAGAAATTTGCAGTTTCCACTCTTTAACTATTGTAGGGATGTATGTATAAGGTTGAAATTGCATATGCAGGTATTTTACCAGAAAATACAGATCAATTTTGAATTTGGTCGTTGTCCAATGATTTTTGACAGAGTTATCCCTCTTGAACTTTAAAAAAAAAAAAAATCAGAAATTTTCAGTTTCTGCTCTCTTACTTATCAAGATAGCATTCAAATTTATTTTGAAATTTAGCAAATCCATTATTTATACCAGAGATAATATAGCATTCATATATCAATAATATCAGATATGTGTCATACATTTTACAACTCTTTTCCTAAATAGTGAATTAAATTAAAATTGACATGCAGTGTACAAACATAGAAAATTGTTTGCCCTAGTTCTTTTTCACTTTGACTCTGTTTGCTTGAATTCTTGTTTGCCTTAAGTCTATTCGCCCCATTTTAAGGTTAAATAAGTTTGACTGTTTATTTTGAAAATCTTGTTTTATTTTATTGAATTACATTAATTCTTTTGAACTCTGCACTGTGAAGACTTTTGGACTTCACAGGATTTGATCACAAAACCAACCAAGTTCATTTCCCAGTGAACTTTTTAACCTTGTTATTTATTTCTTAATTAAACCACAACAATTTAACATCCACAGAAATTTATACCCATTGCAGGATAGGTATTTTCAAGATAATTTATTTTCCTAAAATCTTACTTTGTTCCCCCAAATTTACAGGAGTTACTGCTCTAGAAGAATCAGAAGAATTAGAAAATCTTTGCATTTCCCTCAGGGAAGCAAACACAAAGTACAACCAAAGAAAATCACAGTAGAGAAGCTAACTGATGTGAGGTGAGAAATAATAGACTTATGTAGAATCCAGCATTAATAATAGACTTGTGTAGAATCCAGTATTTTATTATCCTCTTGCCATTTGTGCTAGTTATGTACTTGTAACTTTTGGATTGCGGTAGTGTTCCATAGACATTCTGTAATTTTGATAACACACATATATTCATCACTGAAGACGATAGAGATAATAAAAGAAGGGAAAAAATTGCTGGAATGCATTTTTCATGCAATTAAACATTTTATAATTACATGTGTATGTAATGTTTGCAAAATGTGTTGCACATTTTGAATATTTCATTAATCACAAGTTGAATGATTTTTTTGTATCCTGTTGATTTTTTTGTATCCTGTGACAGGTATCTACATTTACCTTTGTTCTGTGCTGAGAGGGCCTGGTATTATGCCATGCAGCTGAAGTCTGAGGCAAACACAGAGCCCCGCAAAAAATTCCACATGTTAGCTCGGATCAAGAAGGCTCTGATGTATGCTGAGGAATTTGCTTCTCTCTGTAGTAGTCCAAAATGTGATGCTAGGACCAAGCTGGAAAGCCAGGTCTGTTTACCATCTAAAGTAGGATTTGAACACCTGAACACCGGAAGTTTACACGAGTTTTGTTGTTACTTATATTTACAAGGCATAAAGTAAATTTTAATACTGAGTAAATAATCTTATGTAACATTCTTTCCACTTTAGGCATATTTATCACTGTTAAAAGGAGGGTTGTATTTTGAACAAGAAGACTGGAAGGCAGCAATGGAGTTCTACACAAAAGCAAAGTGAGTTCTTGTTTGTAGTACAAAGTTAATGTACCTACTAATAGACTGTTTATCCTGCTTCATACAAATTTGTAGATTACTGATTGGCTAAAAGCTAATCACATGACACCCTGAAATTTTCCTTATTACGTCTTCGTCCGGGGTAGTATTAAATCGGGCACCCTATTCCGTTTGAAGCGTCATTATTCTAACTAAAATAGGAACTAAGAAATGATTTATTAACTTGTTATGATATTTTATGTTGAATGTAAATGGATTAGAATTTGATATTTTGATAATATGCTCATAAAACTTGATATTTTGATAATATGCTCATAATTTTTTTTTTTTTGGGGGGGGGGGGATATTTAAAAAAGGTCTTCAACTAGATAAATTTGTTACACAGTC
Organism: Saccostrea echinata; assembly: GCF_033153115.1. NCBI lineage: Eukaryota > Metazoa > Mollusca > Bivalvia > Ostreida > Ostreidae > Saccostrea > Saccostrea echinata. The sequence goes on from NW_026889783.1 coordinate 1,530,078, forward strand.
AGGGACCTAGTATGGAGTCGTGCAGGGTGTGAAATGGAAATCCATATTGAGACTCGGCTTCACCTCATCCAATACGGATTTCCATTTCACACCCTGTATGATTCTGTATTAGGACCTTAACTGACTGTGTAACGAATAATATGTATCTCCAGTAAGAATTTAACAAGTGTTTTGTATTATTTGTATTTGTCTGATTAATCAGTTCTATTTTACAGGACCATTTATGAGAAGCTGGGCAGTGCTTTTACAGAAGATATCCAGCAGTTATATCTACAACAGGTGGAGGAAATAACCCCCAATCTACGCTACTGTGCTTATAATATAGGGGACCAGTCAGCTATAGACGAGTTAAAGGAGCTCAGAAGGAAGGGTGGAGAGGACCAGCTGACATCTCATCTCGATGTATGTATTAAACCTCATAGAATTCTTTTTTAGGTCACCTGAGTCACTCAGGTGACCTATTGCTATCTGTTTTTGTCCGTCGTCTTCCGTTGTGCGTTAACTTTTGAACATTTTTAACTTCTTCTCTAGAACCGCTCAACCAATTTCAACCAAATTTGGTATATAGCATCTATGGGTGAAGGGGAACAAAAATTGTGAATTTCATGGTCCCTGCCCCCCTGGGGCCTGAGGGGTGGGGCTAAAACCACCAAAAATAATGCAATCTTTTAAAATCTTCTTCTTTACTCCTGGACATCAAGCAGTCAAACTGTTGGCATCATTGTAATAAGCATTGGGCCCTCTACCAAAATTGTGAAATTCATGGCCCCAGGGTCAGGGGTTCTGGCCCCAGGGTGGGGCTATATAGATCATATAGTGAAAGTGCATTATTTCTTTGAAAATCTTCTTCTCTGCTCCTGGGTATTATATAAAGTTACTAAGTACATAGTTATGATGAGCAAGAGTGCCTCTTCCAAAATTGTGAAATTCATGGCCCCAGGGTCAGGGGTTCTGGTGTTAGGGTGGGGCTCTATAGATTATATAGTGAAAATGCATTAATTCTTTGAAAATCTTCTTCTCTGCTCCTGGGTATTTAATAAAGTAACTAAGTACATAGTTATGATGAGCAAAAGTGCCTTTTCAAAAATTGTGAATTTCATGGCCCCAGGGTCAGGGGTTCTGGTGTTAGGGCGGGGCTCTATTGATTATATAGCGAAAATGCATTAATTCTTTGAAAATCTTCTTCTCTGCTTCTGGATATTTAATAAAGTAACTAAGTACATAGTTATGATGAGCAAGAGTACCTCTTCCAGAATTGTGAATTTCATGGCCCCAGGGTCAGGGGTTCTGGTGTTAGGCGGGGCTCTATCAACTATATAGTGAAAATGCATTAATTCTCTGAAAATCTTCTCCTCTGCTCCTGGGCATTAAGGTGATAAACTAAGTACATAGTTATGATGAGGAGGTGGGCTTCTTCCAGAATTGTGAAAGCCATGGCCCCTGGGTCAGGGGTTCTGGTGTTAGGGCGGGGCTCTATTGATTATATAGTGAAAATGCTTTAATTCTTTGAAAATATTCTTCTCTGCTACTGGAGACTATTTAAACAAACTAAGTGCATGGTTATGATGCATAAGGATGCCTTTTCAAAAATTGTGAATTTCATGGCCCCAGGGTCAGGGGTTCTGGTGTTAGGGTGGGGCTCTATTGATTATATAGTGAAAATGCATTGATTCTTTGAAAATCTTCTTCTCTGCTACTGGAGACTATTTAAACAAACTAAGAGCATGGTTATGATGCATAAGGATGCCTTTTCAAAAATTGTGAATTTCATGGCCCCAGGGTCAGGGGTTCTGGTGTTAGGGTGGGGCTCTATTGATTATATAGTGAAAATGCATTGATTCTTTGAAAATCTTCTTCTCTGCTCCTGGGTATTATTTAAACAAACAAAGTGCATGGTTATGATGCATAAGGATGCCTTTTCAAAAATTGTGAATTTCATGGCCCCAGGGTCAGGGGTTCTGGTGTTAGGGCGGGGCTCTATTGATTATATAGTGAAAATGCATTGATTCTTTGAAAATCTTCTTCTCTGCTCCTGGGTATTATTTAAACAAACAAAGTGCATGGTTATGATGCATAAGGATGCCTTTTCAAAAATTGTGAATTTCATGGCCCCAGGGTCAGGGGTTCTGGTGTTAGGGCGGGGCTCTATTGATTATATAGTGAAAATGCATTGATTTTTTGAAAATCTTCCTCTCTGCTACTGGAGATTATTTAAACAAACTAAGTGCATGATTAAGATAGACAAGGATGCCTCTTCCAAAATTTTTAAATATATGGCCTCAGTTTTTGGGGTTCTTGAGGAGGGGGGAGGGCTCTATTGATTATATAGTGAAAAAGCATTAATTCTATTAATTAATCATTAATTAATCCTGTCTGCTCCTTAGTGTTGAGCTGATAAATAAATTGCTTCGCTATGATGAAAATGGGAGCTTCGAACAGAATTTTTAAATCTAATCTTGTCGTCCTAGGGTCAGAGGTTCTGGCATAATGGGGGGGGGGGAGCTTTTGATAATATAGTGGAAAAGTGTTAATTCTTTGAAGTCCATAGTTATGATGATGAGGGTAACTCTTCCAAATTTGTAAATTTCTTAACCCTTGGTCTTGGGTTCTGGTGTTAGGGTAAGGCTTTGTTGAATCTATAGTGAAAATGCATTGTACCTGTGAAATTCTTCTCTGCTTCTGGGCATATCGGAAGCAAACTGAGTAAAAGTTTAAATGATATGAGTAAGCATATTTCTACCAGATTTTTAAACATCTGGACCATTCGTCTAAGCATTCTGGTCCTGGGCAGGGCTCTATTAATTTGTATTCTACTGAGAGAAGTTATTCCCCTTTTCCGTTCACCTTTGATAATTAATCACTGTAAATAATGTATTTGAAAGGTTAATAGAATAAGATAATTATGCAAGAATGTTTATCGTATAATTCAAAAAGTACTTTCTTAGTTTTAATAATCAGGTAGACCTGTAAGTAATAGATAAATAAAAATGAGACAAAAATAACTTATCTTATTAAAAGTTCTTCAAAGACCATAAGAGAGGTCAATGCAAGAGGTCTTGATATGGGTTTAAAAATAGTACAGAAGCACTAATAGTTTGTTAATAGTCTGCATGGTGATAGTGTTAAGTGGGGGACAGATTAGAGCTTAATTTATGAGTTGATACTGAATACTAGACTAATTAATTTGTTGATCCTGATTTTCCTACTTCTCTTGCTTTAGGGCAACAATGCTTCATCTATCAGTGTATTTAACTTCTAAATTGTTGTATTATACTCAGGTGACCGTTAAGGCCCTTGGGCCTCTTGTTTTATTACAAAGTTTGCTTAGTAAAAGAAATGTGAACAACGATGTGAATTGTTGCTATCTTCAATTTTAGAATCAATAGAATTGCTGTCAAACAATTATTTTCATTTCAGGATCTTCTCTCTCAAACCAGAGAAAAACAGACAGCAACTCTGTCTGAGGTCAAGTGGCAGGGTCGTACAGTGCCGGTGAAGAATGAACCAGTGAGAATATTTCTATTGAATCTACAGGACAGCACCAAAGAGATCACATCAGCTGAAGGTGTTGATAGCAAAATATCTATCTATGAAAGTGTACTAAAGCAATGTATTGATGCTCAACAGGTGTTACGGGACAGTCTGCAGGATGATCAGGTAATAAATTCTTCTGTTTATGAAATCAAGTTCACAGTTTTCACTCTTACCTGGTATTGTTGATGGTATATTATGTATTGTTGCGCTGACTTGTTCCTGGTCATTAGAGAACTGTGTGTTTTATTTCAGAATTTTAAATTGGCCATAAGAGGACAAGAAATAGAAGGCAAAATATCCAATCAGCACTACCTACATACCTACCTTACCTTTATAAGACTGAGTAAAACAATAGAACGTAACCTGCTACTGATAGAGCAATTAAAGGATTACCTACCAGGCAAGAAAGTGGAGGAGGGGCACAAAATCACAAAGCCTCAGGATTTAGTACGACTATATGACATCATTATACAGGTAATTGAGACTTGTGTGTTGCAGGAATGTTTCCATCGGACATGTTATTAAAGCATGTTTAAATACTTGTTTTATCTGAAAACTTATCAAAACTACAAATTTCAGGTGTGTTTGATTGTCATAGATTGTCACACTTTCATAAACATAACTCAATCTTTATATTTAAGAAAAGTGGGAAATCTCAGTGTATTGATAAAAGACACTAAAACTATAATTAAGAAAAGTCAGAATAGAAATGTAAGAAAGAAAACCAACACACCTGGTAAACATAATAATATCAACTGTGTCTATGTAAATCCTGGATACATGCTGTATGTTTTAAAATCTCTGATATATAATACATGTATTTTCATATATAACATGTTTTATGTCTTTCTTTCATTAATTATCATATTCATAATTTGTAAGGAGTGTGCCTAATTATGAAAATAATAGCTTGAGATAATCTTAATGTAATAAGCATGCTATATTACTTGTAGAATTTGAATGAGATCCCTAACTTGACGGGGGTGGAGGGAGATAGCAGTCTCTCAGAGGAAACAGCTGTCAGGGTGCAGGGGTACAAAGCATTTAGGTAAAACAGTAATCTGGCCCTACAGATTCTGAATAATTTGAAGAAAGAAATTTATAGTAAAAATTTTTCTCTTTTTTTATGACGTCGAGCTCTTGGAGCTCGAACGTCATCTAGCAAGCGCCCAGTTGAAATCGCGACCGGATATGTACGCGACCGAATGTGTCAGTCGATGCATCCGCAATAGAAAATAGCAATAGCTATAAACCAATTTCTTAGAAAACGCTCAAAATGAATAATACCTTGAAAATAAAATTGCATCAATTATATCTGCAATTAATTCTATTGCAAAACAACAATATTATACATTTATTGCATGATAGTGAGGGAAATATGAAGATTTATTCAGCCAAGAAATATCATATTCCCCGAGGGCTTCGCCCGAGGGGAATATGATATTTCTTGGCTGAATAAATCTTCATGTTTCCCGAACATTCATGCAATGAATTGTTTATTATACCGAAACAAGCAAAAACTTTGAAATAAACATAAACTTTCAAATTCGGCACCGCTCTCAAATTCACTTTCATTTTTAACGTAAAGTTACTGAAACCCTTTGACACATCACTTATCATCAATTTTGTGACGTAAACCAGGCTATTGTGACGTCTCGGGACGTCTCTCGGGAGTTTTCTTTCAACGAACAATAACTATTGCGGGAAAATGCACTAGGTATCCGAAGAGGGGAAATATGATGAAAAGCATGCTGACGACCGTGAAATATGAAGTTTTATGGCCCGATCACGTGATAATCTAGAACCAATCAGATAACGCGTTGTGTAGAATAGTTATAATGAGGTATAATAATATGATTTATTCTCACACAAGAAAAACGTGATGGTTGTTGCGGATGAATTTCTACAGAAAGGGTGCGTTGAATGACATGAATAACATTTCGGAACGATAACCGTGTAACATAAACAACACAACAGGAGGTAAAATAATTACAAAATTACATAAACACGAATACTACAAGACTAAAAAGATTGAATTTCTAAATCTTAGCTTTACTTATACAATCTTCTAACCAACTCTATCCTAAAAACCGATGATATTGAACAGCATTACTGTATTTCTCCATTTCCTCCATTTCCCAGTATACCGTATACCACGCCCGATCGTAACTCGATCGTAATTGTAACAGAACAGAGTCTTGGTTGTAGTTTAGATGCAATCACTAATACAACGCTTTGACATTGGCATTTAGAAAAAATATTATATAAATTCATGAAATCCTTCATAGTTCATAATTGACTGAAAAGAATATTTGGCATGAACATGTTCGACGGTGTCTGGTCAATTCGAACCTTGCTCCATTCGGACCATGACATAAGGCCCCAGACTGTAATTGTGATATTTTGTTTAAAACTATTTTTTGTTTAAAACTATTAAAACTATTTTTTTTTTTTATGTCTCCTGAGTCACTCACTTGACTTATCGCTATCTTCAAATTCAAAATTATCTTTTGAAATTGTTTTTCTTGTTCGACGTCATTGAAGCCTTTCAGGCTTTTGATTTTCAATAATGTTAAAATAAGTTTCCTATTGTGTCAGAGAAATTTTGAATGTCTTCATTTATGAAAGGTATAACTTGTGAATTCAATAAAGTCAGATTGATTCCCAGCAGTAAATATTTTACAGGTCATATTACATTGCCCAGTCCTATCTAGGAGTAATAGTAAATATTTTACAGGTCATATTACATTGCCCAGTCCTATCTAGGAGCCAAAAAGTGGAAGGAGGCAATATCTCTGTATGAAAGAGTTCTACAGAATGCAAAGAATGCTTTGAAAGGTTACAAGTCACTACCAAAACCTCAACAAACTCAGTTCAAGGTTAGTTCTTATCATTCACTTTGACTCGGAACACAATGTACATACATTTACGCGTGTGAGCTATGTAAGACTTTTTTTTATATATGTTTTTTTTTTAAATTTATTTAAGAAAAATATTTTATTCCATTTTTAATACTTTTTCTGTTCCCCTTTGTTATTTATTGCAATAGTTACCTGTATTTTCACCTGAATTCAGTGCTGTTTTCCTTTGTAGATGGAAGTAAGTAATTTAGAAGAGTTGGTTCACAGTGTGGATGGGGAGAAATATTCTTGTCATGCCTCTAGTGTACTGGACATCAATGATGTGACAGACCAGATGGGGGCCATGACAGTTAATCCCAAACAGGTCAGTTTAACAGGCACTTGGCACATGACAAACATGGGTAATCAGGCACTGGACATGTATTTATAATTAAGATTAACTTCCTTTATTTACAGCCACTGATGGAGCGCCTGGAGGACTATGCAGATGATGCCTCACTGACCAGTAAGAAGCCTAACCTAGTGTCCTTCCCACCAGACTTTGAACCCATTCCCTGTAGACCATTATTCTTTGATTTAGCTCTGAACCATATAGACTTACCCTCTCTAGATAAACACTTAGAACAGAAGGCTGCCGCCAACCCACGTGGTCTCACTGGATTTGTCAAAGGATGGCTCTGGGGAGGATCCAAATAGTTGTTTTTTGAGAAATTTACAATATTTTTTACCCTTTATATTGTTATGGGGAGGTAACTCTGTCAGCTGTGTTCATTTGTACAGTATGTAACTGTTAATAAATGCATACATTGTAGATGAAGAGATTGGAGATGGTATAGAGGGCATAAATGAAATGTTAATCTTGGCATAGCCTTTTCTTTATTCAGTAACAATATTTTAAATATACTTATGAAAGAAAATAGTCAAGTGAAATGTGAATGGCGTAGAAATTGTAAAATAAAGAAAGTTCTTACTACAGAATGACATTTACATGTAATTAATTTTTTATAAGTGCAATTTCATTCTCTAGAGCAATAGTGTTGTTAATGATAAATTTTTTATAGCTTGAGAAAGTGCTTTGTACTTTACTTTAATGGTCATGTATTAATTCTGATTTACCATCTCATAGAAACTGAAAATAATTGATTTGTGGAATAAAGATACATGTAATTCAAACTACAAATGTGTTTTGAAGAACTGGAGTTGATTTCGTATGAAATGTAGGTTTATGATATTTTAACACTGGCAGGTCAAACAAAGGCATCCTTGTCACAAAGTGTTATAAGGTATTAGTTTTACCATTGTCTGTCCTTCTGCAATATAAAAAGATATACATGTATATGTATAGCTTTGAATGCTTAGATCATTGCAATATATATCGTAACCAACATTCGGTTCGGTTTACATAAAATTAGTTTATGAAGTGCCTCACACAAAAATCTGACCAAGTATAAACACTGATAGCTCAATTCACACATAACACAATAGTTAGTGTAACACTCGGTAATAAATCATGAAGTAGTTCTATTTACTTGCCAGTACTAGTACACTCCCATTTGTCACTATTATCATGTAGACTAAACAATTCAATAGTTTTGAGAACATGGTGTAAACCATTCACATTCCCTCACACATGTCCCTCTTGGTCTTTGAAGAATAAATGTACAAAGCTAAGGTATTTTTGTCTCATTTTCATGTATCTTATTACCGTTCACGGTAGCTCAGTCGGTAGAGCGCTTGCTCCGTGATCGGGAGGTCGTGAGTTCGAATCTCGGCCGCGACAGACCCAAGTCGATAAAAAATAGGTAGCAACTGTTCCTTCGCCATGCGCTCGGCACTTTGAAGTGAAAGTTGCGGGTCCTTCGGATGAGACCGTAAAAACCGAGGCCCCGTGCCACGGTAGGCGTTGGCACGATAAAGATCCCTCACTGCTCAATGGCCCTGAGTGCCGAGTAAAGGTCAAAATTTGAAGCCCTTCACCGGTATATGGTGACGTCTCTATATGAGTGAAAAATTCTCGAATGGGACGTAAAACAATATACAATCAATCAATCATGTATCTTATTACTTAAAAAAGCCTGCCTGACCATTAAAAAACTACGGAAGTACTTTTTGTATTACACAAATATAAAAAATCCTTTTGTTCAATTATTTATTATTCAATTTGACCTATCAAATACATTATTACCAGTAATAATTAACATAGTGAATAGCAAAAGGGAATAACTTCTCTTAAGTGGAGTGCGAATTTCCCTACAATATAAATCGACAGACACTTTGTTTGATTAATACCCAAGAACACAGAAGATTTTCAAAGAATGTATGCATTTTCATTTTCACTATATTTTCAGAGCCCTAACACCAGAACTCCTGACCCAGGGGTCATGAATTTCCCATTTTGGAAGAGGCACCCTTATTTATCAGTACCATGCACTTACTTTGTTTGCTTATTTCCCAGGAGAAGGGAAGAAGATTTTCAAAGAAATAACGATTTTTCACTAAATAATCAATAGAGACCCACTCTTACACCTGAGCCCCTGACCCAGGTGCCATGAATTAGAGGCAAACATGTTCATTATAACCATGCACTTATTTTGTCTGCTAGAGAAGAAGCATGCAATGAAAACTTTTTTCATGCAATGAATTCAAACTATTGTCATACAAAACGAAGGTTTTTCAAGGACTTTGGGGTAACGTAACATGGCTTTGGTTCTTGGTTGATCTTCCAGATGGATATTGAGTAAATAAACGACGACATATCTTAAAGCGGTATCTAAAAAATACCGTAGTTCACGTCACAAAATTACCATTAAAAAAGCTCGATTGCTTCTAAGTTCTTATCAATAATAAATATATTTCTCTGTAAAAGAACATGGACGAACAAGACGAGCAAAGTGCCTATAGTGCGACAGACATGAAATGAAAAATAAAATCTCAATCATAACAAAATTTTCTTAGATATTTCATCTAACATTAAAGTATACTTTATGTAAAATCTCCAAAATTTGCAAAAGTCTCACAAAGATTGTAATTATTTGCCTATGAAATAGCATATACACACTAAAGAGGGCAAAAATGATCATTTTCTCATACTATAACACGGTTTTTCGATATGAGTGGGTTTTTGCTCCATTTTTTTTTAAGTTTGCATAAAAATATACATATTTTGGTTTTAAAAAAGCATGGAGCAACGACCCACTTTACCTTCAAAATACACTTTTATGACACAATATTCGCATCTTCCTAGAAATATACTTGAAGTCCATTTAGTCAGGGTTCATATCACAAACATGATTTTTTCAAAAATGCCACTTCTCCTAAGGATCTGTGTAGTGGTTAGCGCGTTAGTCTCAAAGGAAAATAATGATACTCAGGATTTTTATTGTTAAGGTTCGAACACCGCGAATATCACATTATTTTTTAATAACAGAATAATTTTTGCCAAGAAAAGTTTCCTCAGAAAAGTTTTGTTTATCATAATTTCATAAATTTCAATAAAGATAACCTTACTCTAAATACTAAATTCACAAATTGAATATGATTTTTACATATCTGAAGCTATAGGCATTCTGCACGCCTTGTTCCACATCTCCTTTTGATTGCCCATTGTGGCCCCACCTTACCCCGGGGGACATGTAAAGAGTGCTTTGTTTGGTTGGAATTACCCCAGTGTTTCTTGAGAAGAAGTCGAAAACGTGAAAAGTTTACGGGCGGATGGACGGACGGACGCCAGACAAAGTGTGCTTTAGCTTTCAGCTCAGATGAGCTAAAAGTGTCCGTATAAATACTTCGTCGGATTAAGGACTTCAAGAGATCGAAGTTCGAAGCCATCGAGATCGAGTCTGTTTTTTTTAGTTTTTTTTTTTTTTTTTTTTTTTTTTTTTGTTTATTTTTTTTTGGGGGGGGGGGGTGTTTTTGTTGTTGTTGAAAGTGGGTATCGTACACATATTTAACGGTAATTGGAATGAAAAAAAATTAATCACGAATGCCAAATTGTCAACGGTATCATAAATGCACCCAAAGCAAAAATATTTCCATTCCAAAGGGCCTATTTTTAAAATATTGTAAATTTGTAAAATTTAAAAGTAGACCTGATATATACATGTATCTGTATAAACTAGTAATATACATTTTATATTAGATCAATAATTTATAATTTTATATCCAATTTTGTGTGCTAATGACATGGGACATTATATAAAACTCTGCACCCATGATTTTTACATGCCTGATGTGCTGTCTAAACATTTATAAAGCAAACATAAATTTTGAACAGGACACAAACATCTGACAAATATTTAATACCTCTTCAAATAAATTTGAAAGGTTTCTCAATTCTACGTCTTCCACCAATTTAACCTAAACTTAATGTATACGTTAACAAATACTGCCGCACAATGTGTAAGTATGCCAGGGATTTTATTTACACAATGGAGGATTTTGTTGGTATCTGTCGTAAAAACGCATACTACAGATTAATATTCTCAGATCAATTGATGTAAAGGTTAAGGCGGTCATTAAACATTGAGAGACGTCTACCGACATCTGTGGGGAACTTGTTTCAGCATGTCGGTAGTACGTAGTTGATTTGAAGATTACATTTGATATAGCTTCGTTAACTCCAGGCGACATTGTATCAGGAGGGGGGATGAGCACTTTTTTTTAGACAGAATGTTTACTGTTAATTAATTATAAAATGTTCATGGGAAAAGCTGTTTGCCGCCCCCCCTTTTTTTTTAAATAGTATAGTAAAATGTATTGGGTTTTCTTGTCGACCCCCCCCCCCTTTCTGAAATAGATTTTCATATTTGCTTGTCAAAGATTTTTCATGTAAGTTGCTAATTATCTCTCCTCCTGCACTTTCAAATACCGATACTACGTGTCTGAATCATTTCTTATCATCTGTAGAAAGTCTGAAAATCCTAGTAATCATGTACCGGTCATTTTTTTCTATTTATTAATATGGCTCTTTCCAATCTTCTGATTCTGCTCAGTACGTATAGATGTACCGCATCCAAGTACCGTTTAGACTTGAATTCGTATCTAGCGTCGACCATACCTTAAATTACACGAATTCATTAAATCATTCAGGATTGATTTTGAAACCCTATTGCAAAAAAGGGAAAATGTGAATTTATGTAATAATGCTTCTAACCAACGAAAAATGTCCTTGTTTTGCTCACTGTCTTGTACCTTTCTTTCTTTTTATTGTTCGCCAGTATGTGTACTTTTATTTGACGAGAAAGAACCAGTTCCTGTAGAAAGACAAATGACTAAATTAGTTACGAGACCAATGAATACGATCGATTATTTCTTCTCATATTGAAACAACGCCCAGCAATTACCCAGAAGCAACGACACTGAAATGGTATGCTACATATTGGATTATGATGATCCGAATTTATGCGATTGATTTGTTGCCATTTCAGTCAGTGATTTGACTTTTAAATACAAGAATTGAAAACAAATACTTTTTTATAATATGCTTATGTTTTAAAAGTAGTAATAATTCCTTCAGAATCAAATCCGTGGACAAAAACAGCGTTAGGATGCATTTTTTTTAACTATCTGTTGTAGATTTCTTATTCCTCATTTCTGCAAAAGGAATCTCTAGACCTTAATTTTTGTTGTTTATTGTTCCTTAATCCCCAAAGTTTTGGACTTAAGGGAATGACATGTTTATTCATTACTCATATAGCCTGGATTGAACAAGTTTACTCCGGAGAGGAACGCTTGATTTAAAGGCCTTTCACTTCTGAAGATCTAAAAATTAATCGATAACAGCGAGCACTAACCCGTAACCATTGCAGATAGAAAATCCGGCCATCTTGTTTACATTGGTGACAGCGTTCTAGAGTTTTGTGCTTGCGTGCAGTTTCGTTTATTGAGCATTTAAAGGTAATAACTAGTGTAGTGCAGTTACATTTATCGTATTACATTAAAGGTAATTTTGTGGCTTTTTGCCCTCTCTGAAATTAGCATTAGTGCAGGATTATAACGGCTGTATTAAGCATCATTCTGTACATAGATGGTTCTGTTTTTGTTTTTTCAGTCCTACCTCTAAAATCAAGCCATGGCTTCTGCAGGAGACGATTATGATATTGATGAATTGACGAAGAAACTGAAAAGTTTCGCCTTGACGCAGACCAAGAAGGATGATAAGATGGATAGCAAAACTTGCGGGAAAATGGCAAAGGAATGCTGGCCTAAGACGCTACAGACTAGGATAGATTCCAGCGTCTTCCCCAAAGTCATGAACAAAACAACCAAGTAAGTATCCACAGATCAGAGATGTTTGCTATATAATATTCATCGTACGCTGTAACGAAATATTAAGAGTTTGCGTTTGCTTTCAAGAAGTAGCGAGTACTTCACTGTTTAGTCTTATCAAGGCGGGTTGAATTTAACAATTCACCGTTAGATTGTATCTTCCACTTCTACTGATGATTGTTCTTCGGGTCTATTAATGACCATTTATATATATGTTCCATGTCTATGTTGACTATTCATATATCCTCCATGTATTAATGACTATTTATATATGCTCCATGTCTATGTTGACTTAATACCCAGTATAAGATACAAGATATTTTATTTACCAATCAAGGGCCCCGAGTATATCCTCCACGTATTATGACTATTTATACAAAAACAGGCCCATAGGAAGCAAATTCAGTTGGGGGGGGGGGCACAGCCATACATTTTCAGTTGACAGTTGAGGGGGCACTATCAAAAATTTCCTGACAAGCAAAAAAAGAAAAGAAAAAAAAAAGGTCATCAGACGTTTTTATTGAGGGGGCACAAGCATATAGTATCTAAGTTTACTATAGTAATATATATATCGGCAAAATTATTGGGGGTTCCCAAGGCCATGAAAAAATATATGTTCCATGTCTATGTTGACTATTAATATATCCTCCATGTATTAATGACTATTTATATATGTTCCATGTCTATGTTGACTATTAATATATCCTCCATGTATTAATGACTATTTATATGTGTTCCATGTCTGTGTTGACTATTAATATATCCTCCATGTATTAATAACTATTTATATACATTCCATGTCTATGTTGACTATTAATATATCTTTCATGTCTACTAGTGACTATCTATATGCCTCCCACGTCTATTGATGATTGTTTATATACAGTGTATCTTTGAGGTTTGTTGACTATTTAAGGATACTAGTATCTTCCATGTCTATTGATGACTATATATTTTCCACATCTATTGATATATTTAGGGTTGTTGATGATTATTTATATATTTTCTAGGTCTATTGACCTTAACAATAAAGAACAGATTAAACAATTCATCTCGGAGGCCGCTATTCAGTATGATGACGTCACCAAGAAAACTAAAGAATTCAAAAAACACGAGAAATTCTTGGCAGAAAAAATCATCAAAGGAGACACAGGAATCAAAAAAGCGGTATTTAAACATGACAAATCAACCGGTTTATTGACACAGTTTGCAGTTCCTGGTTATGCTTGAGAGTAACTTAAATAGGATCCATTTGATTTATAAATCGTGTTGCATTTGGAAAGATGTTTGAAGACAGTTGATCTTTATTTGATCTATATTTGTTTCTTTTAGGCAACCTCGTCTACGGGAGGAGTAGATAGAATGACCGACACCTCTAAGTACACAGGGGCACACAAGGAAAGATTTGATGAGTCTGGGAAGGGTAAGGGGGCGTCAGGACGGGTTGACAGGGCGGATAACTCTGGATACGTCGGTAACTACAAAGGGGAGGGAACGTATGACAAGAAGAAGTGATTTGTGAGAAAAGGTTTACCTTCACCGCTGGAAGTCCTTAATTTATTTTACATATACATATAGATGGATATTATTCTTTGTGTAACTTCGTGTGTTTGTTGGTAGTTTCCCATACGCCTCCACAACCCGATATAAAGTTTTAGACAAATTATACTGTTATTATTTTCATATAATGCAGCATTGATTTTTTTTCCTTTACAAAAACAGTCGTGTATTATTTGAATGAATTTTAACAATTCATAGTTATAATTAAAACCAGAAATATATAATTTTCAGTGCAATAGCAAAACTTGTGTTTGAACTTAAATGTCGTAATTTCATTTTGTGATTTATTTAACAAGCCAATGCGTTAAAACACGTTTTTATGCCCAAATAAGTTTATTTCACCACATCTTCCAGAATATCTTGTTTACGTGTAATAGTTATATATACTTTCTGTTATTTAAATATCTGCAATATATGTCATTGTTCTTGTTTTGTCAAGTACGTCTTTAAACTGCTGTATTATAGGAGGGCTCTGTAAGTTCATGTTTACATTTTATGCACTTGAGTAAATCGATAATGCAAATCTTGATGGAGTTTGTGTTCTTGTTGTCTATAGCAACTTCAACAATAAAAGATATTATGGAATAAGTTATTAAAAACGTGCGAAATCACTGTTTCCCCATATTTGATATTTTCATAATTCGACTGTCAACAAATGCAAAATAGCAAGGGCATATGATGTCAAAACTAAAAAGTGTTACGGTGTGTCCCTTTGTGACAACCTAATTGGCCCTGCAGAATTATAAAGTAAGATCGTAGAACATTTTAATGGCAAGATTGAAAATATGCAGTATGTATCTTATGTCGTTCCTGTCTGTTTCAGTGAAAACATTTCGAAGTAGAGGAACTGTGAGCACTGAGCTCACAAAATGATACCTCCGCCTCCCATATGTTTATAATGGCAAGGTCCATGTTTTGCTATGGGAGATCCGAAACAAGTGTCCGATCAAAAAGTAAAATAGGAGGTGCACAATGGCAATATGTAATAAAGATTCTGGAAAGTAACATTTAACCTTATTCAGTGGTATAGGAGAAGTTGGAGATAAGAGATGGGTACCCCTCAATATTATAGAAAGAATGGCAGTGTTCTATGTTGTACGATTGAAAACCTAAAATACCAATAATGGCAAGGTTCATGTTTTGCTATGGGAGATCCGAAACAAGTGTCCAATCAAAAAGTAAAACAGGAGATGCACAATGGCACTAAGTAACAAAGATTCTTTGAAAGTATCACTTTTATTCAGTGGTATAAGAGGAGTTGCGGATAAGAGATGAATACCCCAAAGTGTAGCAGACGGACGGACACCCCCATCAATATATATACATAATACATCCCCGCGGGGGGTATAACAAGACGTCAAACGGGCATGATTCAGCTAGCGCGGACGTCCATGAAAACATTATATTGAAATTTTAGCTTTTAAGTTGATTTTAAATCCACCTAGATTCCTTACACTGAGTATTAATGATTTACTCAAATGACCAATAAATTTATTCAAATTTTTGAATGGTTTGGAATTAATTTAGATATGCATGAATATTTTACCCGACGTTTTTTAAAGACACGCAGACCTTAAATACATGTATATACGTAAAATCTATGAAAACATTGCATTTTTTATTCCATTTGTTCAATTTCAAATGCAATGGACACGTACATGTAATCGGTTATGATGGCAAGCAGAGTTATTTTATGTAATGCTTAAAAAGACTGTAACCCCAAATTCCCTTTATTAACGTCATTGATAACATATTGAAATTTAATTTTGCCAATTGAATTCTAGTTCATCTTTCACCTTCGATACAATGCTTATCAATAACAGCACAACGAAAGTGTTTTTCAGAAATAACTTTGTAGAAAAGCAAAAGGGGAAAGGACAAGAACACACACTGCATGATTATTAATTTACTGTATGCAGGTATTGCTCACTGCAATACATATCAACACACAAAAATTACTTAATGCGGATCTCAAGGGAAAAAAAGGCTGGATCGGGAATCTAACTCGGAACCCTTTCACTTCTAGCTATGTACTATGTACTGTATTTTAACCACTGAACCATCCAGGCCTATGTTCATGGTCCACATATTCCAAATCACTACACAATCCCCCCCCCCCTTCGCTCCTTTTATACACCTCCTCTGCTTATCATGCTTATGTACTGTTCAGTGTTGTATAATTACAAATGAACACTAGCATGAACAAGTATTTACCTGTTTAAAAAAAAATTAGCGAGTTATAGATTATATAAGGAGGATTATATAGAAAAGACCCCCCCCCCCCCTCTTTTTTCTTGCACAAATGCCTGGTAAGGTACCTCATTTTTTAAGGAAACTTCTTAAAGTAGCACTACTTCAATGACAAATTCTTGGGAAAATTTATATATTATTGAGGTTGTCTGACCTTTAACACATCACATTGTAGTGATCCATTCACTCTGTACTGAAACCCCTCACAAACTCCCTTTTCCTGGATTCAATTCTAACTTGACCCCTTCCATACTCTACAAGTTTTACCTATATGAATATAATAGTGAGTTTTATTCAAATGATGATTACTTATATTTACCATTGAAACATCTATGATTGAATTCAGTCAATAGTCTGCTGACCACTAGTCAAGTTTTTCCGACTTTATGTTAATTCTTTGAAGAAAACAAGCATAAAATAATCTCTCAAAAAAAAAAAAAAAACATAGGCAGGCCTCTATGTGACCTCTAAAATTTAGGTGCCAACTGGTTCCTATTCAAAAATATTTAGTCACCAAAGCAAATTTTTAGTCGCCAGGCAAATTTTTCTTAGGCACCAATTTAAAAACTGATATTAGTCATTACATAAGGACTTGTCAATTGCTACCTTTTAAACTTCTTTTCCACTCTTTATCAAAAAAGATGAAAATGTTTATAGTTCAATACTTTGACGATCACCAAGTCACTTTAAAATGGTCGCCAATTTGGCGACTTTTAGAAAAAATTTAGGCGCCAATCATAATTTTTAGTCGCCAATTAGAGCCCTGATAGGTAGAGCTCACCTCAATGGTTGTTATCTTTTAAGTAAGGCAAAGTCCCACACTCAACTAATAATCTAGCAGAGTGCATCCCTATATGCAACATTTATGCAATTTTCATCAAATAGGGCTTGCAGTTACTTGGGAATGGACTTGTTCTAAAAACTTTAAACTATTCACTCATCCAGAAAATGTACAGCTTAGTCAAATCCAGCATCTGAAGCAAGTTTGAGAGTGTTCATCCCTTGATACATCATCCTTACTAGTTTGATTTAGGAAGACTTTGAAGTTGCACTGGAATGAGTCTGCTCCAAAAACTTTACCCAGTCACTCATCTGGAAAATGTAGGTCAGATCTAGCATCTGAAGCAACTCTGGTTGTGTGTATCCCTTGATGCACTATCCATGCAAGTTTGGTTCAGATATGCCTTATAGTTTCTTGGTAATGGACTTGACTATTCTGTTTGTTTCATTTTCAATTTCACCTTGTCCTCATCCACGGAGACACTGATTGTAATGTAGGAAGGGAGAAAACTCTTCATTTTGGCAAATTCAACCACTGATCCCTGTCCATTTCTGATATCAAAACAAATGCTTTTCACAAAGTAGACCGCCTCTATCAAGGTCTTTAAAAAATGTATGAGATCAACAGTTTAACACTTTTATGTACAAATAAACTGACAATCAAAATCAAATAGTAAAAAAAAAAAACCCACTGATTTCAAATACACTGTTGAGTCTTTCTTATAAAAATCCTATCATACCTGTACATCTACACTGTTAGTACAAAACACTCTGAAAATTCTAGCACACACACACACACACACTCAGAGTAGTGCCTCTCTCGGAGTCTTGTGATGGCTTTAGCTCTTCCTCTTAAGAACCAGTGGTCCTACATTATCCCCAGTCTCATCGTTGTGTTTGTTGTGGCTTCCATCACACAGGGGGAACTAGAGGCAAAAATAAAATTACACAGCATATAAAATATATGCAAAAAAAAAAAACAAAACAAAAAAACTGATGAACGCTCATAAATGAATATGTCAGTGGTGAGTGCTAAACAACAGTCAAGTATCTTCATGAATGTATCGAAACTTTGCAAAAGACTTGTTCCTTGCATGAAAAAATTAGAACACTAACTCTTCAAATGATACCAGCACCATACTGTAAAAGGACATCTACTGTACACAATGTTTCTGTCAGGGATCAACATTAACAGTTGTCCGATTGCCCGGGACAAGTAAATTCTCAGTTCGGGCAAGTGAAACTGTCGACATACTTGTCCGATCGGGCAAGTGAATTTTTCTCCTAGAAATATGCATATTTAGAGTTTACACTGATTTATAAATAAAATAATAAATTGAACAGCTGACTTCCGCTAGGTACCTGACTGACATTGAATTGCATTCGGAATTCCTTGGTAGCGTTTCTAGATTATACCACCCATTTAAATATTGGGTTCATTATTCTGTTTTCTTTCGTAAATCCTTGGTAAATTCACTCTACATCTAACAACTATGTTAACTTCATATTAAGAAATTAGATTATTTATTCACTCAAAGAATATAAGAATATAATATACGATGTATCCCAATCAAGATGTGTATGTTTCGTAGCAACTATCTTCCTTGAGCGTTGCTTCACACCTAGATCCTCAATCTTACCTTCTTGGAACACCAGCACCTGCAGTACTTAGGTGACCTTGCCTAGATCCTCAATCTTACCTTCTTGGAACACCAGCACCTGCAGTAGGTGACCTTCTCTCCCAGATCCTCAACCTTACCTTCTTGAAACACCAGCACCTGCAGTAGGTGACCTCTCCCAGATCCTCAATCTTACCATCTTAGAATGACTGCACCTGCAGTACTTAGGTGACCTTGCCTAGATCCTCAGTCTTACCTTCTTGGAACACCAGCACCTGCAGTAGGTGACCTTCTCTCCCAGATCCTCAATCTTACCTTCTTGGAACACCAGCACCTGCAGTAGGTGACCTCTCCCAGATCCTCAATCTACCTTCTTGGAATGCCAGCAACTGCAGTAAGTGACCTTCTCACCTAGATCCTCAATCTTACCTTCTTGGAACGCCAGCACCTGCAGTAGGTGACCTTCTCTCCCAGATCCTCTATGTCCACCATATTGACCACTTTGGCCGTTTCTTTCTGTATTTTCAGATTAACTGGAGTTTTCTGAGGTGGGGGTTTTGGTTTGAATGTTTGCACACTCATGTAAACTATTATCGAGACTGCGCCAACAAATGGCACCAAGGAAGCCCATTCTGTCACTGAAAACAAAAACAGGATTAAGCAAATTTGTTTTCTATATTGAAGACATTAAAAAAAAAAACAAATCATTTCCATTATTTCTCTTCTTTTACACATTTTAATGTATACAAAATGATCAACATTGGTCATTTATGGTACATACTAATGAGTTCAATTTCTGTTTGTAAGAAAAGAAATCTAAATTTAATGAGTAGCTCATTAGACTATTACAATATTGTATGGTTACCTTTAATTTGTCCCTTTTAAATATGAGAGATTGTCTTTAAAAGAATACATTGTAAGTAAGCTATTGGGCTTGAAGTATTGTTAGGTTTAAAATAATTCTGATCAATTTGGCATAACCTACCATCATGGCTTTGTGAGAAGTGTAGGGTACCAAAAAACCCATGGTTTGCAAACATGCAAAACACCAAACTTTACAAAATACCAGTGGAACCACTATAGCATTCACTTTCACATATGAAAAAATGTGACATCAGATAACAACCAATGATGCCAGGGAGCAAAGACAAGAGACCAAGGATGGTACTGATCTTGCATTTTCAGTTCGCCACATTGCCCTGATGGCCTTTCAAACATTTTTTATTTGAGCTGTTGCCTTCACGTGCCTCCTCACTTGTTTTTTTTCTTCCCTTGCTTTGTTGAGCTGGCATTTGCCTAACCTCCTTGCTTTGTTGCCCTAGCATTCTCCTTACCTTGCTTTTTTTTCCTTAGCATTCTCCATACCTTGCTTTGTTACCCTAGCATTCTTCTTACCTTACTTTGCATTCTCCTTACCTTGATTTGTTGCCCTTTCATTCTCCTTACCTTGCTTTGTTACCCTAGCACTTCTTACCTTGCTTTGTTGCCCTTGCATTCTCCTTACCTTGCTTTGTTGCCCTTGC
Organism: Saccostrea echinata; assembly: GCF_033153115.1. Classification (NCBI taxonomy): domain Eukaryota; kingdom Metazoa; phylum Mollusca; class Bivalvia; order Ostreida; family Ostreidae; genus Saccostrea; species Saccostrea echinata. The sequence goes on from NW_026889783.1 coordinate 1,550,472, forward strand.
ATTCTCCTTACCTTGCTTTGTTGCCCTAGCATTCTCCTTACTTTGCTTTTTTTCCTAGCATTCTCCTTACCTTGCTTTGTTACCCTTGCATTCTCCTTACCTTGCTTTGTTGTCCTTGCATTCTTCTTACCTTGCTTTGTTACCTAGCATTCTCCTTACCTTGCTTTGTTGCCCTAGCATTCTCCTTACTTTGCTTTTTTTCCTAGCATTCTCCATACCTTGCTTTGTTACCCTTGCATTCTCCTTACCTTGCTTAGCATTCTCCTTACCTTGCTTTGTTGCCCTTGCATTCCCCTTGCCTTGCTTTGTTACCCTAGCATTCTCCTTACCTTGCTTCATTACCCTAGCTAGCATTCTCCTTACCTAGGATGCCATTGTTTGCCTGTTTTACAACATTTTTTAAATTCAATTTAAAAGTTTGAATAAATGAATTATTTCAGAATTTTATGATTATATACCAAATACCAATATTTTAGTCTCTGTATCAAGATATGTATCACACAATAAAATATCATGATATACTGGTGCACCAATAAAATTGCACATTCCTACTAACTTTTCTTCAATATTATTTGCCAGCATACCTGCAAATGCCTATATATACAAAATATGCGTACCACAATAACATATTTTTTTAAGAAAAGATGTGGTATTTTAGTGTCTTTTTGTGAAAAAAAATATATGCAATATGCAAAGTTTACGATTAAATGTGAATACACCTGTTGCATTTTGGTATAGTTTTCCCTTTAATTACCCAACAAAGTGGTGGCGTTCTAATTTTTGACTGTTATAATATACCATAGCATCAAGCCCATTATGTTACAGTACATTGTCAAGAAACATCAATGTGACCAATGTAAAAAGTGTAGAATTATATATTCTACAAATATTTTATATTTTAAAAAATGGACATGACGGAAGAGCAAATGAGCATGTGCGCTGAAGCAAAGTCATATCGGGTGACAACCGAAAGATTATGAAGCGATACACCATGTATATACCCCCATAAACACTTCTCATTTCATTCTATCTGGTTTTTGCACTGAATAAATCAAACCATACCAGACAATCTTGCAAATCCAAACAATGACTTTGGAACAGGTAAATTCTTTAAATAATCGGGTAGAGATTCCGTAACAAGTCTGTTTACCACCTCCATTGCATTTGGCAACCCTAATTACGCGAAGTACTAAATATATGCTTTTGATTTTTTTATTATATTTTCATTTTAGATATAACAATTAATTTTAAACTGCATAATATGTCCACAATCCTGACCATAAGTATAAAATCACGCTTTCTATTTTCCCTGTTCTAAAAGGTGTTAGAAATTGGATTAAATCAGTGATTAGTTGGTCATTAGTCGCCTCTTTAGGTGGCGTGTGTAATTTTAGGTCCCATGTCGAAGAACTTTTCCCAGAACTGGAGATTTTGTTCCCAGGTTTTCTGTGTTGTTTTTAACAGTGTATAATTGTTCATGTGTAACTGGATGTCTTGAGAATATTTCTAATGCTTCTGAACAATCAACAGTTCACACAACACTGACATTATTAAAATATTTCAAAATACCAACAAACCATCGATATGGCCTTGAAATTAATTGCAAAGGTTTGTAAAATAAAATATTTTCATGACTTGTAATTTTAATTTGTGTCATCATACATTGAAGTTATTAAAATATTGCAAAATTAGTGACCGATAAACTAGCAGTGTATGTTTAGCATTAAATTAATTGTCTATTTTTAATATCATTAGCAACTGGAGAAACTGTATCAGGAAATTCCAGAAGACTGTGGTTTCACAGCAGGTCCTCTGGAAGATGATAGTAAGTATAATTATACCTCTACTGATTTTTCACTATACAAAAGTAATTTGATATATTTTGCTTCCCTGAAAATCACAATAAAAAGACTGATTCCCTGCAAAACATCGTCGGCTTTCCTTATGATATGTAATGATATTCCCCTATCACCTACATATGGTGTTTACGTCTCCCAATGTATTTGATACTCAAGAGCATGCTCGGAGTACAAATTTTTAAACTGAGGTATGCTAGTGACAGATAAGTTGATGTTTCAACAACCTTGTTTAAAGTCCGCATTTTCAACCATTTTGTAAATTCTATGATCATTATTATGACCGTTAGCAAATATATCAGATCGTTTAGTTGTATTTTGGCTGACATGTTTCATACCAATTGCTTGGCCTTTGTTTTTATACTAAATTTGACTACAGATTGTTCCGTCTACCTGATCAATACACGGGGCTCACAGCCGGTATGACTGGTCAACAGGGGATGCTTACTCCTTCTAGGCACCTGATCCCACCTCTAGAATTTCTGGGGGTCTGTGTTTTATGCCCTTTTCACAGATTTGTATAGTTTGTAGATTTGTTTGAGATCAGTCAATTTGTTTTCTTCACCTTTTTCATTTGATGAACTGATACACACCTATTTTTTTATAATTGGAAACATTATTCCTTGCAATATTACCATCGTTCAATATTGGTAAAGTTTTAAAAAGAAACACAAATCCTAAAAAGAATGTTTTTTTTTTTGTTTTTTTTATCACAGACAATATGTGTTTGTGAAACACTGATGCCCCTATATGGCAACTTGTAGGAAAGGTTAAACTTTCTCAAATGCAAATCAAATACATTGGTACCCAAAGTAAGGTCTTGTCTCGAGGAATATACCTTTGAAATATGAAAGCTCTAGCACCGAGCATTCAAAAATTATGGCCAAGGTTAAAGTTTTCCAAAAGTAGGTCAAACATCAAGGTCAAGATCAAAATTAATGGTGCCCAAGGAAAGGCCTTCTCACAAGAAATATATTTGTGAAATATGAAAGCCGTAGCACCAATTGTTCAAAAGTTATGGCCAAGGTTAAAGTTTCTCAAAAGTAGATCAAAGTCAATGGATTACAATTGTTTGTATCTTAAGGAAGGTCTTCACAAGGAATAGACTTGTAAAATATGAAAGCCCTATCACCAACCGTTCAAATGTGATGGCCAAGGTTTAAGTTTTTCAAAAGTAGGTCAAACTCCAAGGTCAAGGTCAAAGTTGTTGGTATCCAAAGAAAGGTCTTGTCACAAAGATTACATATGTGAAGTATGAAAGCCTTAGCACCAACCGTTCAAAATTATGGCCAAGGTTAAAGTTTGGTAAAATTTTGTAAAACTGGGTCAAACTCCAAGGTCAAGGTCAAATATGATGGTATTCAAAGAAAGGTCTTGTCAAAAGGAATACACATGTGAAATATAAAAGCCATAGCTCCAACCAATCAAAAGTTAAGGGCAATGTTAAAGTTTTTGTGGACAAACAGCTATTCAGACAGACAGACAGATGGGGCAAAAACTATATACTCGCGAATCTCAGATACGGGGGCATAAAAAGTTCCAATATTTCCATTGTGCACCTTATAATTGCACTTGCGTATAAAATAGAATGGCAGTATCTGTTACAAGTTAACATCTTATTTTTGTATCAATCTGTGTTAAAAGTATATCACTTAGGGAGTCAGCAAGATTCCAGTTCCATTTGAGCAAGCATATGTTTTTAAAAGATGGCCCGATCTTGAATCCTTACATCATTTTTTTTTTCAGTGCTTCATTGGGAGGCTTCCATCATTGGACCAGTAAGTTTGTTATACAATCCTACATTAAATAAAATTTGACTAACCTTATAAACCTTGATGTCAGAAATGTCTTCATATAAATTTCTCTACCTTTGATCCGTGTTAATATTTGCAGGAGGACAGTCCATACAAAGGAGGAAGATTTTGGTTACGAGTCGACTTCACGGCAGACTACCCCTTTCGACCACCAAAAGTACCATTAACAACAGTAAATCATAAAATTGGATTTAAAAGCTTACTGCATTGCAATAGTCATGCTGGATTCCCTTTCATTTACAGATATTTTTCCTGACAAAAGTGTTCCACCCTAATGTAGAGCCTGATGGTAAAATCTGTGTGGATTTTTTACAAGATGAGTGGAAACCATCTTACACCATTGGTTACAGTAAGATGAAGTGATTTTTGTTACTGGTATATAATGTATATAAACTAAAGATAACCTTACAAGCGGGGTTAAAATAACTTCTGTCTTTTGGTAATTTTCATGCCAAAAAGTGGAATATTGTAAATTCTTTATGTGAAAGTTGTTTGTTAAAGAGTTATGTCCCTTAGTGATGTAAAACCTAAGTACTTTCATGATCTGTTTCATTGGTTCAAATATGTTGACTTTTCAGTTTGAGATACATGTACTTAAAAATATCAACATTTACAAAATGTTCAAAATTGCATAATAAATATTTTCATCTGCCTAAAGGCCTTTATTATACACGGTATTGCATGAATAATTTCAATAGATGGTAAGAGTGAATTTCTGTTTTTACGTAGCCATCTATTCATGCAAAAAGTAAACTATGGTTTAGCAAAAAACTTGGTAAGAGTGAATTTCTGTTTTTACGTAGCCAAGTTTTTTGCTAAACCATAGTTTACTTTTTGTATTGAGGCGTGTTTATTATTTCATCAAAATCTAATTTCAGTTTTAATGGCCATTTGCTCTCTCTTACTGCATCCTAACCCTGAGAACCCTGCCTCTGAAGAAGCTGCTAATATGTACATCAGTGACCCCGAACAATTTAACAAGACGGCAGAGGAGTGGACCAAGTTACACGCACCTCTTGATGTCTGACAACAGACCATCTTAGTTTAACAAGTACAAGCCATATTTATGTGACACTTCTACATTTTGCCTTTTCGGTTTATATTTCAACATGTTATACATGTACCAGGTAATTGATAATGACCATTACACGGATTTTATTATTGTTTTGTACCTTCTTATGGTACTGTACACTAATTTGTGATATACAGTGTGTTAGCATAATGTATTTATTATTTATTTATGTACTTAATGGTTGTTATTAAACAATTATACCTCAAGCTCAGTTGAAGTTATTCTGCATATCAAGACTGTCAAAACTTTTATAAGAGTTCGATAATGTATGTACAAGCACAATCTTACTCTCCTGTATCTTTTTCAAAGCCAAGTCAAACCAATATGCATACCCTAAAATGTTGAAAATTAGCCAGATCTAATTATAATAAACTGGTTTTGAAAATAAGCCACCTATTTCTTTCACCAAAATATACTTCAAAATAAGCCTGTTTTGAAAATACGCAATACATTTTAATGCCATTTAGGAGGAAGCATCAGAACTTTATGCTTCATTCCAATTTTAAAATATTCAACATTTGAATATATATGAACACATTCAATACATTTCATTGTGATTCATATGTTAAATGTCTTATATGGTGCTAATATTAGTTAATTTTTATGTTATCTTTAATCTGAAAAACATACACGTAAAATTTCACAGCATTAATGCACATGTGAATATTTTCCATGTGCTTGATGCCCCCCACCCCCCCAAAACTGAAAAAGAAAATGAAGTGGCAAAAATGGTTTCAAAATGAAATCCGTTTTTAACCCGTTAATATATCCCTTTGTCATGTAAAATATACGTGGCACAGGATACTTTAGCGCACATAGTTGGCCAGTATTTAGCATCAAGGCATAGGTGATAATTTGGGTAGATAGAATGTCTTGCCTTAAACATGGTGTACTTGTGTAAAATGAAATTGATGATTAATTAAAATAATGGTCTCACTTATTATAGTGCTTTACCTGTTCAGGAAAAACCATCAGGAAACTTACTGTTAATAAATACAAATACAAGAAAGCACAGCATTTTCTATGAAAAATTACGAATTACCTATTAACTAGTATATTCGCCTGTTCTTCACATTCAAGTGTGTGGATTTTTGGTAAGCAGGTTTTGATTCTGCGCATTTCAAATTTTTAAAAATTGCAAACTCTTTTAAGAGCAAACGTGACCTCTGAATTCAACTGGACACTGTTCATTTCAATGTTAGCAGGTGTTGTCTCGATATTCCATTTTTAGAACAAAGAAGCCATTACAATCTTGTATCTGTTGATTACAGATTTTTTGCTTTGATAAAAAGCCAGGGTTTATTTTGAAAATAAAAATATTTCATACCAAACATAAAACAAGTCACAACTTTTTTTTCCTAAGTTTTTGGGTATATATAGTTTTTTTTTAATTTTACTTTGTCTTTCAACAATAATGAATCTTAAGCAGCAAAGTCTTTGAATATTTATTTGGAATCATTGCAATTGTGTCATAGTGAGAAAAAGCCTAATCTTTTATATTTACTGACAATTGTGTATACATGCATGAAATTCATTGAATGAAAAGGCCAAAACAATTCATCCATTTCTTAAAATGGATAGTAGATAATTGGCATCTGAATTCCTGACATTTTATTATTAGATAATTTGCATCTGACATTATAAGATTAGTATCAGACATTTTATTAATCCAATGCTCGAGTTGTGTAATTAATTTGAAAGTACAGGCAAAAAGAATAGTTCTGAATTTGTAGATCAATAATAAATCATCATAATACCCTGTACAGTGTTATGTATATAAATTCAATTATCAGGCCATCATGATTCAAAAATACTTCATTTCTGATTAAAAAAGTTATATTTAACCACTTAAAATAACAAAAAGATGGCTGAACAAAATTTATTACATTTTAAAATTGTATCACACAACATATTCTCTTAAATATGAATTAAATGAAACTCTTCTTCAGCTGAAAAGAGTCTTTATATCTAAAGTGAATTTAAAAATGAGGACAAAATTCAAGTTGTAAGCAATGAAAATCACTATTAACACAGATTGGTCAGGATTTAAAATTCTCTTCTGTGGTATTGGTCTGGATCATAATACGAGGTCACCACGACACGGTTTGAGAACTTTCTCCCGGTCAAAGCCTGCTGAGCTTTCTGACAGTCGATGATAGAATTAAACTCCACAAAAATCTATAAACAACAGAATAACAAAATGTTATGCCAAGGATTAATAAGAGGTCCATGGGCCACAATGCTCATCTGAGTCATTATTCTCTTCTTTGTACATGTAAATAAAACTTCTTGTCATCTCAAAATTAAAGTCCAACTTTAGAAATTATTTACCAGAATCTTTCTGGTTTATGACTAATTTTAACCAATTTAAATCAAAATTATACAATTAATTACCCCTTTATGAGGTCAACATGGTTAAATACAGACCCAAGACCTGGCCCACAAGGTGACCTGACCTGAGGCTGCCTCGCAGGTCAGGTCAGTGAGTGAGTCAGATCTTGGGTCTGTATTTCAACATGTTGACCTCATTAGGGGGAATCAATTATATAGATATATATAACGATATCAGAAAAAGCTGTCAAATATCAAAATATCTCTTCCTTTTGGGAAATAGGAAAAATTTATTTCAATATTGAGTAACAAATATCTTAAATGCTTTGGCCAGGTACAATGAAAATCTGGTGCGGATTTTTACTGCATAAAAGTGTCAAGACTGCATTTTTTTGAATTTGACATTCAATGAATAAACAATAAATTTTAGAAATATAGATCTAAAGTATTCTGTATCATAAATAGACAATATACATTTTAAAAGCATATTTTTTTTACGTATAATCATTACTATATGCATTAAGTTTAATTTGAAGGGAATTTTTAATATGATAATTGCTGTAAACAGAAATTGTTGGAGTCATTAAGTTTTAAAGCCTTCTAACAAGCCAATCAAATCTGAGTATTCTCAACTGAAGTATAATAATAGTAACTGGTATGCCAGTGGTTCCTTTATAAATGACACAACCCTCTTCTGTATTTCTTATTATTATCTCCTCTTGAAAAGGGGTGTAACAAAAGCATGCAGTTGTACATTTGACCAAACTTGAATCCATTGTGTCAAGTTTGGTTGAAAATGCCCCCAATGGTTCTAGAGAAGTTGCAAATATGAAATTTTTACAGACAATACACAGAAGATTGACAGAGATTTCAGAAAATTGGGGGGGGGGGGGGGGGGAGGGGCAACTTAAGCCTTTGAGCCAGTGGAACCAAATATTACATCATGATGATAGATCTGTCCATCTTTTAAGTGCTTATAAAGGAATACGGTATGAAAAAAAATTATCAAAAATTAATACAAAGTGAAATAAAATCAAAATACTGGACCTTTCCACATCCTGGCACTTCAACACCTTTAATAGGTCTTGGGACTTCAATGCTACGTACAACTCCGTATTTCGAGCACTCCTCTTTAACATCTTCCAAAATATCTTTAAAAAAAATAAACATCAATAGTATAACTAAAATCAGCATAGTCCCTCTGCAAAAGCAAATTATCAGATAATCTCCCAGTTGACAATTTCTATAAAAATGTAGCCAAATTCTATTAAGAAAATATCTATGCCAAGAGTGATACATCATATTATCATGTATATGATGGACACTCAAGTATAATGTAACAATTCTGATTAAAAACTGCTTGGAAAACTATTGTCCTATGCTTTGTATAAATCTTCAAGTACTTAAGGGTTTGGTTTTGTGTTCATCCAAGTGAAACTCGTACGAAATAAAAATCTCAATATCTTAATAAATACTTCTTGCTTACTCTTGAAAACTGACCTATGACACCTTCCATGGGAAAGCTGTCTTGATATGTATGCAGTTTGATTGTCACTTGCAGTGTCATGCAGCAATAATGTGCATATTACACTTGCAGGACTGCACAGCTACAGGTCTAACAAAACAATAACATGACATTTGTTGTATATGTGCAGATAGTTGAACGTCATGGGTACAACTATTTGTTTCGTTCCTAACAATTCTGTGCGTACTTTTTCCATAACTGTCTGTTTTTCTTCAACTAGGCATGTCCGCCATGCGAAATCTGGGGGCTGCCATTCCGGTATTGAAACCAACTGACTATTTCTGTAATCTGATGTCTCTAGTACCCCGATTACACAAAGCAATTAGAGAGATATTTCGTAAAACATCTCCAGCTATTAGAATGTTTCGATCTAAATGTTTAATATTGTTTATTATAAAAGTAACATCAATGTTTACGTCATATCAGGGAATGCTCCGTCTTCGATTTTACAATGGACAGATAAATTAATACGCGCCCAGTTTTAGCAGTTCCGACTGAATTTAACGTCTGTTATTTCTTTTGCAGGTAAGGCTATTAATTACCTTTTATCAAATAAGCATATTAATCCTACAAATGTGGGACAATGTCATATAATATTGAAAAATATTGCACGAAAATTAAGAACTATAATCACTCAGCGTAGTTTATTTCTGAGGTCTGCCATGCGATATTCGGCTAAAGTGAAAGTAGGAGCTGGTAAGTCGATTTGTTGTGTTTATTGTAATTTATGAGCCTTATCTCAGAAATACGATATAACTCCTAGTATCAGTAATACATTTTGAGTATGACAACGCCTGCGATCTGATGCACATCAATTTTAAAAAGTATAAACGTTATACAAAGGATCTGAGAATTTCCACGTGTTTCTTGCAGACCACAATTTGGTAGCGGGCAATATTTAAGGTTCCTCTAATAAATATTACTATGTTTCAAAATACATAAAGTATTCGTTATTGTATAAAAATATAGTTCAGTCAAAAACATGGTTTCAAATATTATGAGTCTAGTAAAGAACTAAATTTTGTTTTCATTAATGAGCGATTTTTGTGTAAGATCCTTCATTGAGCCTCAGGCACACCAAGTTAAATGTCCAATGACGGCTAAGTGAAGTGGCTCTACGTAGTACACATATATGGTAAATCAGATGTGTTATTTGTAGATCAAAATTTTGATATTCAAATTTTATTACTTTTTGTAAAAGAGATGCAAGTATTATTAATTATTTATATAAATAATTTTCACATAAGTTTGTACTGTATACAAACCATCATTTTGGACTTGGTCCTTCTGATTTGCAGATTAGTGCAGTATATGTAGTTCTCATGGGGAAAAGTAAATTAAGCGATAAAAATTTTCAAGGATGTCAACTTAATTTGCTTATTGCTTGATAGGTAAATTGTTCAATGTTCATCAATTTGATGAAGAGTGCAGCAAAATTGAAAAACAGCTCTTTTTTTTAAAGATGAAAATTGCATAAAGTATTAATAATTAATATTCTCTAGTTGAAATGGTTAAGATTGAAAACTTGAATTTCTGCAGCTGCATTGGTTTCATCAAAAAGGGAGTACAATAAGGGGGTCTTACCTGATCTTAAGTTACCATTGAGCATGCTGAATCAAATGCTACCAAGCATGCATGTTTATTTTTAATTGAATGTTCATTTTATGAAAGTTTTTCATATGCTCAATCAGACTTAGGTTGTTGGTTGCACTTGTAAGGAAGAGATAAGGTGCTGGGGGTGGGGTGGGGGGTAAACCTTGGTATTGATCCATAAATACCATAATATTCTTGTAGAAACCTCTAAGATTTTTCTATAAAATTGAAGAAAAAAAATGAATGTACATGTAGCCACCACTTTATCTCAAAGGTTATTATTATTATATTTTTTTGGAGGACCTGCATTTTAATGGTACAGGCAAACCTTGTTATTTCTATCCTGATGGGACCAATAAAAAAAATCAAGAAATCTGGTATAGTTTGACACATTGAGGTTAAAATGCTTAAAGAAAAAAATGGAAGAGACTTTCAATGAAATATGAAGATAACAAACAATAATCAAATTCAAATTCACATAATTTTGAGAGATGGAAGCAAAACTCTATTCTTATAATGTCTCATAGAAAAAAGTTTTATCGGACACAGTTTCAGGAAATAAATACCATTCAGTTAAAACACTGACACTCTTCAACATGTTCAACAAAGATTAATATTAATATCTAGATTTAAAAGAATTGTTTTTGAACTTTTTTCCTAAAATTTATTATAACTATGTTTACCATGTTTACAGAATGCCTTGTTTCACAAAAAAGAACACTGTTGACAGATATTTTCTCTGGACTGTCAATTTCTGCATTTCATAATCATGTGATACCTGTGTTGGAGCCCTCCCAAAAACCTCCCCTGTAAGGTAAGTTTTATATCCCAATGAAATGATTCTGTAAATTTAATAGACATGTGTATAAGGGTATAAGGTAGGTGTTATAATCACAGTGAGCTGACTAGTCATTTTCATTTTGTATAATTGGATTCAGATGTTATTCTATGTGTACAGAATGAAAGAATGTACAATTTTTATGATGAGAAATATATATGCGGTTGGATGAAAAGAAAGATTTTGTTTAAGTGAATGTTGTGTATGTGTCCATCACATTGTCTCAAGCCATGGTTGGAGTCCGCCTACAGTTTTCTCCTACCCGAGGCTGCTTGAGTGAATTAAGTATCGTTATCATGAATAATCAAACCTAATATGTGTGATGTCATGTTATAACCCAATAAAAGTAATTGTTTATATTGCAGTTGACTTTAATGATAAAAAAAACAACTGTTAGGTAAACAGTGACTGAAAAAAGGAAGTCACATCAGAGGTTATTTTTAAATAATTGAAAACTTCAATCTCTTTTGGAAGGAACTGTTTTTGATCATCTTCTTGTAGCTTACTAACACACATGTCATCATATCAGGTTTTTAAAATTCTGCCATCAAATCCTTACCTTGTCATTTAACCTTCAGATTTTGTACTTGTTTGCTTTATTTCATTATGATCTTGTATGCTTGTCTCATCTACTTCCCAAGGCAAGATGACATGACCATCACTTGGGTTTACCTTAATTGATGTTATTTATGTTTGACCTCTTTGTATACAGATTAGACTCATTTATCTCTATATGGATTAAACTACTCTGATCTACACTAATTGTAAATTAAAATAAGATATATTCAGTCCAACAATCAGTGTTAACCAAGATTTACAATGTGACCATCATTGCTGAGGGATGTGTAGCCTTTGACCCTGAAATTTACATGTCTATCTTTGCATACTTTTTACTTAGTCATGATGTAAAGATTTAACTTTCAATTCAAGTTCCCTCTTTGAGAGTGATCAACAGTATTGTTTTTTTAGTGGTATGTTATAAATTATTTATATTTAATATTTTACAGATTTCAAAGTCAAGGAGATCATTCAAATGACAGAGGGTTTGGTCCATGTTGGTTTGTCTCAACAGTTAATCTTTTGGAAAGCAGTGTTGGAGAAAATAGCAGCAACATGTGAAGACTGTGATTTAGTTTCATATGATATGACTAAAGAAAGTTAATATTTTTGATTTCATAGTTGTATGAACAAATGCTATGAACTTTCCAAACATCATTTTAAAAAAAAGTTAATATGATGACCAAACAAAAATACATATTAATTTGAACTTTCCACGAGTTTACAATGAAGAACATTTTGGGATCTTGATACAGGATATTATAATAGTGTTTTATCTAATTTATTCATATTGTTTAGTGCATTAAATGCAAAAAAATGTTTTAAAGTCACTCTTGTGAAACCCATGCTAAGAACACAGGTCTCAAATATCTTAGAGAGTTATATTAGAGTTATATTGTTAGAATTGAAGCTTATTTATAAAATTATACCTTATATCTTTAAAGAAAGTTTCACAAAAAATAGTCAAACATATACTGGTTAACATATTAAAAGAAATATAATATCCTGGAAGTGATTAAGAATAAAAAAGTTCATTTATCATCCTTTTCTTTTGTTCTTCTTGGTGACTTTTTTACAATAATCAAAGACATTTACATTTTAGCTCATCTGAGCAGAGGCTCTATTGAACTTTTCTGATCAAAGAGTCTCTGGTGTCTGTCCATCTGTCATCCATAAAAATTAAACCCTGAAATAGGGGTATCAAAGTTTGACATGGGAATAGATAGGAAAAAATCATCCTTTAATGAACAACAAGGTAATGATTTACTCATAATGTATGCAAGCATCCTCAAGTAGTGAAGATTCAAGTTGGTCAAAATCATTTGCCAGACTTATTATTATAATAATATTAAAATATTCCCTATTTGTATTTTTTTCATTTTTTTTTCTTCAAATAAATCTGAGATCAGATTTTATATATAAATTGGTAAATGCATGTATACATGTGAAAAAAAAAAATTTAGGAAACATATAAGCCATGTTAGCCATATTGATAATGAAATATTCTCATGTTGTGGAATCAGTTTTGGATTAGACATGGCCTTATGACCCAAGGTGTGGCCACAATATTGGCTCAAATTTGTTTTTATGAGAATTAAGGGGGATAAGAATGTCTTAGAAATCTGAAGAACACCAAGGTAACTCAAGTGAATGTTGTGGGCCAGGCCTCTTATTTAAATTGCCCACTTTCATTATCCCTGCAGATTTTTAACATCTTATTTGGCATATTTTTTAAGGAGAAAATTATTTTTCTAACATTAATTTCACTGTTTTTTTTTACACACCATAGAGTAATATTTTAGATACATCCGGGCTTTCATATACAGTGCTATTTTTAGATCAACAGTGAGTCTCTTTAATTCTATTTTTAACACATTGCCATGTGGTTGGGACTACTTTCATGGCTAACATTTTCTTGTTTAACAAACAAGTATGCATTTAAAGAAATGTACCTATTGTAGTGAGTTTACATTTAAATCAAAGGTTCTTCACAAATAGTTGTAGCCACTTAATTGGTTTAACTATTTCATATTTTTTTGGATTTTTTGGTGCACTACTAAAACCTGTGGCTGCGCAGTCCTGCAGGTGTATTGTGCACTTCATAGCTGCAAACTGCTGCAAGTGTTAATTAAGCTGCATATACCTAGAGATTGTTTTCATTATGAAGATGACATGGACCAGTTTTCAAGTGTTAACAAGGCTTAATTTTTGAGATATTAACGTTTTTATTTTTAGTGAGTCTCACTTGGCTGCACACAAAACCAAACCCTTAAAATACCTCAGTATTATAAGTGTAAGCCCTTGTTGATCTACATACATTGTATATAAAATAAATGTGATATACATGTCTCTACCTTCATATTCCTCTTCATCCTCTAGTTCTTCGGGGACAATCATGTTCATCAGACACAGAACTTCTGTGGGAGGACCTGCTCCCTGGTTCAGGTTCAAGCCTGGAATCTGGAGCTGAACCGGCTAGAATACAAGATATCCTCATTTACAAACAAACCAGGAACAGAATACACTAAACATGAAAACAGAAGAACATCCAAATTTTCTTCAATTCTTAAGTCAGGTCCTCTGAAGAATCCTCTATTTTGTTTATGTACTCTAAATTATTTAATATATTATGTATGACAAGATTTTCATGAGGGAGTAGTAAATATCGTAACTTCTGTTACAACACTGAGTAATGTAATAAAGGTTCCCCAAAACAAAATTACTGTAAATTTACAGAAATTTATGCTATTACAGGCATATTTATTATATAAAATTTACCACTTGAGAGTTCTTTGCACCTAAACTGGCTCTTTGTACAATTAATTTTTTGTCTCCTAACTGCATACCATTCAGTCCTGCACAGCCCTGTTAAAATAAAATATTTATATATCATCGATAATAAAAATACACTGTATTATACATCAAAATAAATACATTAAAAATATTTATACATCATCAAATCATGCACTTGATGCACGCTTCCTTAATTAAATTAATGTAGATTAAGATACACCAGCATTCTTTTCTGTACATCCACAGAAGAAAAGTATACAAGCTCCACAACAAATTAAACTCTGTGTTGATTTGTTTAGCAGAATTTTATTTTCTAGATGTAAACAGGAAGACAAACCTGGTCTGTAACATTGGGGTCTACATATTCACAGAAGGCGTATCCCTTAGACAAGCCTGTGGCACTGTCCTTTACAAGGTTAAAGGCCTTCAATGGTCCAAAAGAGGTCAGTAACTCCTTCACCTGCAACAAAAACAAGGATTCCTCCTAGTCCAGGAAATCAAAAGGCTATTTCAAATAGTTTTTTTTATAAAGACGGTTTCTTTAATTGGACTTATAGTTTTTGTTTAAAAATTCATTCAATAAAATTACAATCTTACCTGCTACAAATTGCACATCTGAAGGTCCTATACTAAACTAGTAATTTCCCCCAGAAAATGCAATGTCTTATTTGCCAGTTTTCAACCAATTTAACCTACCCATCCCAACAAAGCTCCCTGTCCCAATTTTTCTGTTTGTAAACCTTTCAAAACAGACTACACCTCTCTCAAAACTGATGTGTATTTCTGAGGACATTGACTCACTTTTGCCAAGTCGACAGAACCAAACATCTCTCTTTTGCCAGAATCAATTTATGATTGCCTTGTTCTACACCTATCAGTAACTCCACTTTTTACCTTAATACAGGGTTTTGTAGGGGATCTACCTTTTTTCAAAATAATACCCCACGGATCACATACAAACCGAGCAGTCTCTCCCACAATAATGAAGACTTGCCTTTTGTTGCTGATGTGCTTAATTAACCATGGGAGGAGCAACCTCTTCCCCTAGGCTAGGGAACAAAGAGGGGAAGAAAAATAAAACTCTTATCAGTCACGTGATACATGTACATGTTAACAACTGTCAGAAATTTCTATCTTATTATTTGTTTAAAAATTCGACTAAATTTAACAAATTTAGAATACATTAACATATAACCTTTACAGAAAAATCTGCCAAAATAAATAAATTTTTATACCAAAGCTGAAAAAGAATTCCTGTAAGAAATTGCTGAAAAGAAAGTTTTGACTGCTTCTAAGGACTGAAAAAGAAAACCCTTCTCTTCTCCCACCCACAATGCTTTACCCAAGGGCTTTAAATTTCATTTAGAAAAAAAAATTGAGATATGGATGGGAAACTTGGCTGAAAAAATAGATGGGAATTTTCTGACAGCACGGCAACCTTTTTGTAGAAAGTCCAGTCCGCTCAGGACCATAAACAGGTCACCTACGAAAAAGTTAAAATGGTGACCTACAAACATTACCTGTAAAGAGAGACAAGTCTATCTTTTGTTAAGCTTTATACCTGATCCTCATTAAGATAGTTGGGCAGTCCACCAATGAAGATTTTGTGTGGCGAGTCCTGTACCACAGTTGAAACCACTCCTGTCAATAAAAAACACCTAATTTAATACTAGGCCCTTGACTTTAATATCAGTCAAATTTTGGAAAATATGTATGAAGAAATAAGTGCTACCCTAAAGACTTATATATGAACACAGGGACATGCACTTCTCAATATTTGTAAAGAAATCATTGCTTATGATTACAATGCATCTGCTCTACGTCCAGGAGTAGAAACGATTTTAAAAGATATAATGTATATTCAAAATACAATAAGCTTAGCACCAGCTCGGGACCCAGGCAGTTGACAATGATTCTTTGGACAAAACTTACATTTCCCCTAAAAATAACATATATGTACTACACTTAGATCATAAAATAGCTCAGAAAATCAAGATAAAGCTTTATAAGCAAAGAATACCTGGCACATTGACAGAGGGAGTTTCTGCCATTCCTGGGAGAGGCTGATAATCTCGGGGGCGTCTGATTTTTAATGACTGGCCCTGGAAGTTGATACCATCAAAAGCCATGGCCTGTGTAGTTTCATCAACAGAACGGAACTGAAATAATCAAAAACTACATGACTATTTTTTTTTAATAATAAAATTAGAGGTACTGTGAGCACCAAGTCCACAAAATGATACCCCACACTCACATATGAGTATAATGGCAGTGTGCATTTTTTTCTGCCAGAAATCCCAATATATGTCTGATCAAAACCTTAATAGAAGGTCACAATGGCACTATGTAATAAAGATTCTGGATAAGTCTCATATAATTTTAATCAGCCATACAAGAGGAGTTGCAGAAAAGAAATGGATACACCCAATATTATAGAAAGAATGGTAATGTCCATGTTTTGCTATAAGAAAGCTCAAATATCTGTCCGATCAAAGCCTAAAATAGGAGGTGCACAGTTGCACTATGTAATAAAGATTCTGGGGAAGTCTCATTTAATTTTAATCAGTCATATAGGAGGAGTTGCGGATAAGAGATGGATGCGCCCAATATCATAGAAAGAATGTTTTGCTATGGGAAACCCCAATTATGTGTCTGATCAAAAAAACAGGAGGTCACAATGGTGCCATGTAATAAAGATTCTGTGAAAAAGTGTCATTAAATTTCATTCAGTGGTATATGAGGACTTGTGGATACGAGGTGCTTACCCCTATTTGTGTAATGGACAGACAGAGACGGACACCCCCATCACTATACTACCTTGCTTTTAAGCTGGGGGTATAATGAAATTAAAATATTGATGTACCAAAGCTGTTTGAAACAATCAATAAATCAACAATGTCCTAAAATAAAGAAATCAAAAATTTTACCCCACTGTTAAACATAAAGCTCAAATTTGAATTACTGAATTAAACAGTGGTCACATTTTTTTTTTTTTTTGTATAACACTCTATAAAACCAAACCTCCAAGAAGGCAAAGTTCTTGTCAAGATTGATTTGGACAGCAATGACTGGGCTTCCTTCAGCCTGAGCTAATCCTGTCATCTTCATTTGGTGATTAAAGAAATCCATCATTGCTTCCTAAAATACAAAGATGAAGCAATCAATCCCAGCAGTATTTTAATGTAGTTACATTTTTTTAACATGTCCTGACCAGCTGACAGATACCTCAGTGACACCAAATGGTATGTTGCCCACATACAGTCGTCTAGCCTGTCGGCTGATAGCACTGCCAGCAAAGGGAACTGTTGTATTAGTCAAGGCTACATTAGGCACAGATATAGCCTGTGGAATTTGGCCAGCACCTACAATCATATGAATATACAATATATAAGTATTACATGTATTTATGGTATACTAAACTTGCAAGAACTATGATATGTTTCAAAGTGACATCTATAAATAGAGCTGTTTACTTGAATTGACACATTCATATGTACTTCTCACTTTGCATAGCTTTATACTGCATTGGTGACATATGCTCAAACCCAGCAGGGGGGACATCCCAGTATTTGTAAGGCTTCTTCCTCTTTCTGCCACGCTCCCTTGATCGACTAACATAAAAATGATGTTTTTGTCAAAACTCATACAATGATTTCCTCTCATACATAATAACATTATGTGCAAATACAAAGTATAAAAAAATTGAACACAAGCACTTCCTAATATATATGTATAATTACAAATTAATTATTTTTTGTGCCTTACCTTCTTGATCTTCGCTTTCTTTCCCTATCCTTAGATCTGGATCTTTTCTTTTCTCGACTTCGTGATCTCCGACCTCTAGAACGTGACCTTGAGCGCCTTCTGTTGCTGCCTTTGTCTTTTTCAATCTCTGGTAGACCAAAGAAAAAAAAAAGATTATTGTTTCACAACTAAGTTATAAAAAGGTAAAGTTCACATGATTAATAGCACATTGGTTCTATGTGGTAGTAAAAAAAGAGAAAAATCACTTTCTGAAACAAGTATGTTAAAACAAAGATAGACAGACTGGATATAACTGAGATTTTTTCTTGGAATAGCATGTGCTCCCGCAGAATATGGGTACGACTAATTACATTATAACACTGAAATCAACATCCCCCCCCCCCCCCACCACTACATTAGCATAAATTTTCTGATTTAATTTGTCTTTAAGAGAATCCAGGATTTCAAGTCATTCACTGCAGTTCTGAGGTTACTTGAAGACAATCCCTTCAGAAGGCAAAACTCTAACATTAACTTTTCTAGGCTTTAGTCCAGTGGAACTAGTGCTTATTAACTTTTACTAGTAAGTAGGCATTTTTGTTAGTCCATCAAAACAGGGAAACATGAATATTTTGTAATGATTAAACTAAAAATTAATAGTTCAATGTACTATTTTTACTTTTCTTTGAAATGAAGAAAGCATTTACATTAAGTGTTTTATTTCACAAACTTTTTGAAATCTCATGATCAGCATAATGATTGCAAGTGCTCCTGTCAGACCTTGTTCCCTTTTCTCTTTATTACACTCAAGATGTGTAACATCTTTATTCTAAATCATGGTTGCCAAAATGTTTTACTTACATTTGATCAGTGTATAAATAAGAACTGAATTGACTTGGATTTTTGTAACTACTCATAAAAAAAAAGGAAAGCTAAAAATACATTCAGTGTTTCCCAGCAAAAGTTGCTGAAAATCAGACATGATAATTTATTTATGTTGTTTACCAGAAATTTTATTTGGTCTGTTCAGACCAATCAGCCACAGATTTTATTAGTCCAAATGAAAATCGTATTACTTTAAGTATATTAGTCTGAGACGGACTAATGTTACTGTCGAACCCTGGGAGGATTACTCAACATTGCAGATTTAAGCATGATTAAATTACACCACCTGCAAATAAATGTACTACAAATGCCCAAATGAGAGTTTAAGTATTCCATCTTGTCAGTGTTGATGCAAATAAATCAGTGCAAACCACTCTGTACTATACCAGGTCCAGCACAATCTCTTGATTTAGCTATATAGCTTGAAAAAGCAATATAGCTTTAATAAGCTATTCAAAATAGCTTGATAAAGCTATTTATGTGCAGTTTTTCAGAAAAATGTTTTTTGTAAGAAAAAGACAAAAAGTCGCAAGTATTTGACTATTCATATATGTACTATGGGCTATCAAAACAACAACTGAAATCAAAGATAGTTCTAACATTGTAGCATTTGAATACTTTTAAGCAAAAGATGAATTTCCATTGTTTGAGTAACTGTACACTACCTTGTGTGCGTTGAGGCATGGATAAGTATGATTTTTACATTCATTATTTTCAGAAGAGTTCAAGGTTGAATATTATCACTGCACCAAGGTGCGACTTTTTGTGCATGCTGAGAAAATGACACATTTAAGAAAAAAGTGTGATAAAATAGCTAAAACAAGCTATTCCGAATAGCTTAATAAAGCTATATAGCTAAATCAAGCTATATAGCTTTATCAAGAGATTGTGCCGGACCTGTATACATTTAAAACTGTCTTCCAAACCAGTAGGCACGACCAATTGCACACCTTGTGTATTTATATTTTGCAACGTTCTGATAAAAAAAAATCAGGTGCCCGTGATTTGAAGCTGTTTAGTTAAAACGCAGATGAACATGGAACAGACCTATTCTCTATTGAGAAGTTGATGGCTCGTTTTAATACTCCCCCTCAACTTTTCTACGAAAGGCCTAATAAAAGCAGTTCAGAAATTGACTAAATGAAGAACCAAAACCGGGTCCCACTTCGAGCGGTGTTTTAGGATTGATGCATTATCATAGACATATATTGGGTGCACAGATGTTGTTTTGCAATGGAAATGCAATTAAAAATGCCGATTCTGCTGACTTAAAAAACATTCATCACGGTAGAACACTTACTTGCGATATCTGTGTCACCGGATTCGTTTATTCATTCAAAACTGCGTTTGAACCCGGTTGACCTACAAAAAAGTCTAAAACTTTTTATCCGGATAAATTGGATTAAATGTTTCAGTGTTAAATAGTTATCCGGAGAAATAGTTTTAGACTTTTTTAGAGGTCAAACGCAGTTTTGAATGAATAAACGAATCCGGTGACACAGATATCGCAAGTAAGTGTTCTACCGTGATGAATGTATTTTAAGTCAGCAGAATCAGTATTTTTAATTGCATTTCCATTGCAAAACAACATCTGTGCACCCAATATATGTCTATGATAATGCATCAATCCTAAAACACCGCTCGAAGTGGGACCCGGTTTTGGTTCTTCATTTAGTCAATTTCTGAACTGCTTTTATTAGGCCTTTCGTAGAGAAGTTGAGGGGGAGTATTAAAACGAGCCATCAACTTCTCAATAGAGAATAGGAACAGACCATGATTCCAAATATGTGATAGTTAACATGCCGGCATAATATATATAATTTAAACATGTATTCAATCAATTTGATGTAGTTTTATTAATCATTTAATACAATAAAACTGCATCAAGTGAGAAACAACTACGTGGATTTTATCTGGCTTAACTTTTAAAAATAAAAAAAGTATATGTAAAACGTTTGTGCTACTGCTTTGATGGTATGCATCGATCTGTCCAGTCCTAATTCTTTTCAAGAAAATTTATGAGAAAATCAGTTATTGCTCATTTTTTCAATTAAAACAAAACATCTGTGATACTAACCAGACCTATTTTCTGCAAGCTGACGCTCAAAATCTTGAAAGTCGTTATCGCTCATTGCGTCCTTGTTCTAAACAAAATGGCGTGGCCTATTCCCTATTCCGGAAGCGCGGTGTTATAACAAAAAGCAAGAACAATCCGTAGTTTCCCGGTAAATAGTACGGCATACCAAACGGATCTTCTCAACTCTGCAATAATTATGCCCCGTAATCGAAAATTTGGGGGCATATAGTTTTTGGCATGTCCGCTCATCTATCTGTTTGTCTGTTAATCTGTTTGTCCACAAAAAATGCAACTTTGCCCATGACTCTTGAATTGTTGGTGCTAGGATTGTCAGTGGCGGATTTAAGGGGCGCCCCCCTAAAATTGTCAAAGTTAGCATAAATCATAGTTTCGTCGAGAAAATGTAAAAATGTCCACTCGGTAGACCTAATTTTTACCCTACAAAATCTCTAGAATCCAGGAGCTTCCGGGGGCTTCGCCCTGGGCCCCCACCAGGGCTTCGCTCTGGATCCACTGGGGGCCTCAAGGCGGCCCCCATCTTGAGGCCCCCAGACTCCCTGCCTACTTTTGGCACCCCCTCTAACTTCAATTCCTGGATCCGCGCCTGGTTCTCATACTTCACGTGTATTATAACATGTATAATTCCTTGTGACAAGCCCTTTCTTTGATTACCGTCATATTTGACCTCTTTGACCTTTACCGTGGACTATGACTTACCTTTTCAAAATTTTACCGAACTTTAACCTTGGCCATAACTTCTGAACGGTGCTAAGGCTTTTATATTTCACACGTGTATTCCATGTGACCATGCAGACATCGATTTCTCTGGATACGAACATTTTTTATCTCTTTGCCTTGACCTTCAAGTTTGACCTATTTTTGAAGAAAACTTTAACCTTGACCATAACTTTTGAACGGTTTGTGCTTATATACTAGTAAATATAACACATGTATACTCCTTGAGACAATGCAACATCCTACTTAGGGACTAAGCACAAGGAGCACACGTTGGGTGTGACCGTTCGGCAGAGGATGCTCACTCCTGATCCCACCTCTGATGTTTTGTATTATTTAAAGGGACTTTTGAGCTTGAATACTGCGCTATCTCCATATATTTCATCTATAAACCACAAATCAAACCTGTTCATTACATATAAGTCAAAGTTTCTATTTATGAATTGGAAACAAATCAATGCATATTCATGTTCATCACCCTTATATAGACTTTGAAAATTTCTAATTCCCTTTTTTTCAGATTTTTTTTCTGGCCATCTAGATAATATACTCCTTGGATTATTTCCTTTACAGATCAAAAGTCAGACCCATTTTTACAAAAGTTATGACCCTTACTTTCAAAAGGAGATGGGCGAACATAGCGTACACAAAGCCTATAGCTTCTGATATATAAAAATCACGTTCAGTTTGTGAATTTAGTATTTAGAGTAAAATTTTCATTATTGAAATTTACGAAATTATGATAAAGAAAACTTTTCTGAGGCAAATTTTCTCGGCAAAATTTATTCTTTTATTTAAAAAAAAAATAATGTGGTATTCGTGAGGTTCGAACCCTAGCAAAAAAAATCCTGAGTATCATTTTCTTTCGAGACTAGCACGCTAACTACTAAAATACACAAGTCCTGATGAAGAGCGGCATTTAAATCATGTTTGTGATATGACCCTTAATGGACTTTCAAGTATTTCTCGAAAAGGGGCGAATGTTGTGTCATAAAAGTATATTCTTAAGGTATAATGGGTCTTTGCTCCATATTTTTGGTAAACAAAAATTGTATATATTTATGCAAACTTTGAGGATTAACTTTCAAAAAAGTGGAGCGAAGACCCACACATATCGAAAAATAGTGTTATAGTATGAAGAAATGACTCTTTTTGCCCGCTTTAGTGTGTTTATAATATTTCAAAGGCAGATAATTTCAATCTTTGAGAGATTTTTTCAAATTGTTGAGATTTTACTTAAAGTATATTTTAATGTTAGATGAAATATCAAGGAAAATTTTGATATAATTGAAATTTAATTTTTCACCTTCATGTTTGTCACACTATAGGCTTTTCGCTCGTCATGTTCACCCATCTCCTTTTTAATTCTTCACCGTTTTGGATCTTTTGTTGCTTGAAAGTGATCACCATTATAAGCAGCTTAAGTATGCTCACCTTGTGGTATAGACAAGAGGCACACATTGCTCACCTGAGTCACTTTAGCCCTGCTGTTCTGCATCAGATTTATTCCTATGTAAAATTTTGATTTCCTATTGTGGTCCCACCCTATAAACAGGGGCCAAGATTTGAACAAAAATTAATGAATCAAATAATTTGAACAAATTACAGTCTACCTTCCACATGTTTCAACTTCTTTGTTCAGTGGTTCTTGACAAGAACCACAATCTTGAGTAGTATATTTCAATGTAAAACTTTGATTCTCTACTGTGGCCCAACCCTATCCCCAGGGGACATGATTTGAACAATTTAGAATCTTCACTACCTCATAAAGCTTTCAACTTTTCTGACCCAGTGGTTCTTGGAAAAAAAAGATTTTTAATGACCCCACCCTATTTTGCCTTTTCTTGTTCATCTCTCCTTGGAAGGGGGGGGGGGGGGGGGTTGGCCCTTCATTTGAACAATCAAGAATCTCCTTCATCAAGGAATGCTTTGAATCAACTTTGGTTAAAATTGGCTCAGTGGTTCTTGAGATGTTGAAAATGTGAAAAGTTTACAGACGGACAAGGCCAGACAATGGGTGATAAAAAAAGCTCACCTAAGCTTTCAGCTAAGGTGAGCTAATAACAGATTCCAGAAAACAAAAGCAGTATTATATTTTTTGAGCCATTTCCACCCACTTTTTTCACACTCTCGGAAACTTGCATGTCACGTGGGGTATTCATGTCACCTGGACACATACTAGTAGTTTATTAATGAACCTTTCACAATAACTACTAATCCTGCAAATACCTTGTCTACCTTGGTTAATTCAGTCTCAACATACAATTACACCTGGGTTATGGGCAGAATACAGTTCAATAGTGCGTTTAAATCTCATCGATGTCTTCTAGGGCTGATCCTCTAATTTAGGGGATCATACTAAAGTTGAACTTCAGTATCTCGAACACTGATATCTGGAATGCCATTGATATGTCAAAGTGATTTGGAAGTCCCAACCACTTATTCTTTAAGTTTTTTACCCTGTATATCTCATATCCTAGGATATCTGGAAGTTTTTTCTCGGTCTCATTGAGTTCCAGATAACGAGGATTGACTGTATAAATAGCATACTATTAAGTACTCTAGCATACTCTGTTTAGTAGGGCTGCAGGTAATTATGGGGGTCAGTTATATAACTATGTATAACGGGTAATTGTAGCTGTAAGCACTATTTCCTGTATAATAGTTACAAAGTAATATTTTACACTAAATAGGTAGGCATGGGTTCCCAGGTTATCAAGTAACTTTTAGTGTCCAAATTACTACTACTGGTGCAAGTTTTCCTCCCACTCCAATGAATCCAAGCCAAAAGGAGGTATCTGCTTGTATCTAATTAACACTGCACAAATTTTCTGAATCACTGCAAATCAAGGAGCTCATAATTTAATGTTTTTTAAATTTTTTATTTAAACAGATGGAACGTTTTCAATGAAACTGAATGTCCAATGGTTCCACAATCTAGTTCCAGTTCTCAGCAGCAGTGCCACCCCATTCTGGAGCACCAGAAGTTGGGGCGGGGCCAGAGGCAGCTGCTGACCAATCATCAGTGGTGGCTGACCAGTCCTTGGTGGTGCCTGAAGGCATGAAGGACTGAGGCTGGGCTACAGGCATGGCCTCAGAGGCCCAGTCAGTGACCTCCTGGGTTGGGAGTGGCTGTGTGGGGATATCACTTGGGGCCCATTGATCCTGACTCTCATCCTTCACAGGTGCTTTTTCAATAGCTCCCTGTTCTTCCTTTTCAGCCTACAATAAAAGAGATTATGAATATTCCATACTAACAAATAATCATGTCCATATTAAAGTAACATTCTACAAAATAATACACATTTTAATTCTACACTAACACATATAAAATGAACCTTACATATCAGTTTTCTATACTGGAAATGCTCAAAGATTGCAAAGATATGTAAATACATGTATTTTTATGAATCTAATCCTCATTATTATTACTTCCTTTGGGTATAAATGTACTTTTATGTTTGAACTTAGTCCTCAATATGATTACCTCCTCTGGGTCTCTGTAGAAGTACAGATCCACCATCACATCCCATGGGTGGTCACGGCTGATGGTTCCACGCAGACGCAGAACTTCACGAGCCAGCAGCCACCACATCAGACCAACAGAGTGTAAGCCCTGTACAAACCAACAAATCCTTAAGTTGTTGTACATTTATAGAGTCATAATCAGCAGTCTAGTGAAATTTCAACTGTTTTACCTTGTTATTGCAGGGAATAGCAATGTCCACATATCTAAGCGGGGAGTCGGTGTTGCAGAGGGCAATGACAGGGATATTGACGTAGGAAGCCTCTGTGACAGGCTGATGGTCAGTGCGGGGGTCTGTCACAACCAACAGACGAGGCTCACGGAAAGCAGCCTGTTAAAAGTTAAAAATTAGTGAAATCACAAAAATATCAAAAGTACAATCAATGTATTAAGGTCTCAGTCAATTCGGATATTCTATTTTTGTACTTGAATCTGATTGGTGAAGGTTCCTGGTGTGAAGCGACCAGCAATGGGCGTGGCCCCTGTGGCAGATGCAAACTTCAAGACAGCACGCTGACCATATGGCCTAGCCGAAATGACACACACATCTGCTGGGTTTTCAATGGCTGCAATGGCACGTGCAGCCAACAAAAGCTTTTCCCAAGTTTTTCTTAGGTTCAGAATGTAAACACCTACAAATCATATATACTTGTCTTAAATATATATATATATATCGAATAAATCAAATAAAATTGATTTTTAAGTAAAAATCAAATATTTCTTGACTAAAATCTTTAAACATAACACATACCATCAGGCTTCCTCTTGAAAACATACTGTTCCATCTGGTAGTCAACATTTGTGGCTCCTAAGTGGGTGTTACAAGCCAAAAACTTTGTAATATCTTCTTCGCCAAGGGCGAGTACATCTAGTCCTCCGGACATCTTAGCAATGATCTGAGTTACGGCGATCACCCTGGGTAACAAATATGCAGAAAATAAATATATATATTTTTTGAAATATGCATACTTCCATCTATTGAAAAAGTTTTTCTTATAAACATTTCTGTAATAAGTTGGGTACAATTCCCCCTGTTAGCGAGTTAGTCACTATAGCATAAGTATCCTTCTATTGCACTATTGAAGGATTAAAAACATCCCTCAATGGCAGAATAAATTTGCAACTTCTCATTATATATATATATATATATATATATATATATATATATATATATATATATATATATATATATGTATATATATATGTATATATATATATATATGTATATATACAGTTGAACTTCGTTATCTCGAACACTGATATCTCGAATACCATGGATATGTCGAAGTAATTTGCATGCCCCAACCACTTATTCTTTAAGTATTTTACCCTCGATATCTCGAATCCTCAGATATCTCTAAGTTTTTTCTCATTCCCTTCGAGTTCGACATAACGAGGTTTGACTGTATATATATATTCGCTATTCCTGATAATATTTACTATTACTAAAAAATAGCTTATGGCTGTATGAAGTGCAAATTTTCACCCCATTGAGAGGTGGATGGTAAATGATGATTTCTCCTTTTAACAAATTATTTATAAATTTTTAAATATGGAAATATTTTTGTGCTAAAAGCTAAGGGTGATATGTTTACAGAATTTTGTAAACGTTTAAATGAACAGCAGTAAGTGAAATGTTACCGTTTAAATGGGAGAATATTTTGTGTTGATTTTTTATGGCTACTTACTCATGAGTCACAGAACACTAATTTAATACTCTATTCTTTCACTTTTTAGTAAGTCTGAGTTGTTATAACTATTTATTTGTTGGTTTTTATGACGAAAGAATATGAAGCGCAGAAAATTCATTCACTTTCTATACCGTCACCCAATATTGCATTAATAGTCTGTAAGGGTGTGCAATATTACCGGTATATCGGTATATTGCGGTATGACCCACCGCGATAATATATCGCGATATAAAAATCATATACCAGTATTTCATGATATTTATAAAAGTATATAAAACCTCCTTCATTGTAGAAACTACTGAAATAATACTTGTAACTTCCTCAGGCGTTTTCAATCTTGTTAAAGAACCAATGTTTAAAAAAAATGCAGTGGTGACTGGGCTTAATACTTAGTCAACTTTCAGAGAGAGAGGGGAGAGAGAGAAAAGGATTTTCATTCACTGTTGTAATTTTAATCATCTTACTTTAAAATAAAATTAATTAAACTTCAAAATTAAATTAATACAAGGAAAATATATAAAATCCATTTTTACAGGGTACCTACACGAAAACACAGGAAAATATGTCACAATTTTTCTTTAATTTATTCTGTAATCACAATAAAATTTTCAAATAAAGACTGAGATAAAATGTTTAAAGACTATATACAATTATTTATTTCAGCTTTAATTTTTTTTCCCAATGTGAAGATATTCCACAAAAGTTCATTTTGTTTCATTATTGTACCTGTTATTTGATTACTAAAAGTAAAGTGTAATTACTTGCAATGTTTTATTTTCCCCCTTAAGCATGTTAAGTCTTAATAATAAACTCTCAAAGTCTTTGAACTTGATAGCATTTCAAAGTTTCTGCTCAAATTTATTAATGATAATGAATCTACAATAAATCGCAATATATTGCAATATTCAAAGTAAAATATTGCAATATATTGCAATATGGTTTTCACATGCAATACCCAACTCTAATAGTTTTTTTGGCTACATATCAGACATAGAAAAAGCATCGTCAAATTAAACTTGCAAAGATGGATCTTTAAATCCCAGGGTTCGACATTCATGCTCGTCACCTCGTCATTTCCACCCCTGATTGATTTTGGACGACCTGATTTTCAGTCTGACTCGCCCAAATGACGAGTTGGGAATTTTCAATAATTATGTTTAATATTTTAAAATAAACTTTATAAGGCCTTGAAAACATTGTTTCCTGTAACCCGACCGGCCCATTCAGGTAATAAATAATAAATAAATAAATAAAATCCCATCCTACTAATCCTTGATTTATTGGGAATATTATTTATGAAACAAACATAATTTTTTAAAAGCCTAATTAGCATTCTGATTCTGCTTATGAATATTTGTTGCTTGTTTTCTTTGTTTGATAATATACTGGAAGACAGCTTTTGATTTTCCAAAAATGCCTGGTTTACATTTTATAATAGCACAACCTCTGTTATCTTAACAAATTTTAAGCAATTGCACATTTTTGTTTCTTTTGATATTTTGTTCGGGCGACCTGAAATTCATTCAGGCAACCTGAAATCAGTACCAAGGTTGCCCAAATGGCGAGACTAAATTTTAACGAGTGTTGAACCCTGAAATCCTGAATTAAGTATACTGCGATCTGCTTACTGCTTTTCATAGACTGGTGAAAACATATTATATTTATCTAATCAAAGTGAATCAAGTTTTATACTTGGAAAATGAAAGAAAAAGTGAGCAAGCTCACATACCCCACGCTCCCTCAAAACTCAACAATACAACACGTAATGAATGGCACAGTGCATTTTAAAAACGCAGTATAATTCAAAAGGGGCATTACTTGCAAAAAATCATCACATCAAAACTTCTAGCATATAAGGACATTCAAATCTTTGTATGTTACAAATTTAATTGGGCTGAAGTTTCTAGATAATGGAATCAAAATTTCTTGGTAATATACAAATCTATACATTATTTCTGAAATACCTACAAAGTTTCAGGAAATTCAGTGCGGGAGTTATGCTGACAAACTCTTATTTAAATTCCTCAGTGATTTCAATTTGTTAATGAGTGTAAGTCCATGAAGTAGTCATATGAATTTGTTTATATACTGTACTTATGAAATTATTTAAGGCAAAACACCAATTTGAAAGGGGGGGGGGGGGGAGAACTATCCAAGATTTTGTGAGTGTGTGTGTGTTAAATCATTAATATTTGATCTCAAAATCAATAGGGGTCTTTTAAGGTCATAAAATATTTTACATAAAATTTCATTACAAAAGCTGATCCCAGTGGATTTCCTTATTACCTAGCTGGAAAGTTTCTTCAATAATAGGCAAAACTCTTAAGGCAAAAATAATGGAATCGTAATTTCCTGGTAATATGCACATCAACACACTGTGTCCTAAATATCTGCAAAGTTTAACAAATTCTGTGCAGTGGTTTAAGAGGAGTTGTGCTGACAAACTGTTCATCTCTATATTCAAGATATGGCCAAAATCTTAGTTGAAAAGTGCCGAAATTCCCGGAAAAATAACGGAATCAGAATTTCCTGGTAATATGCACATCTACACATTGTGCCCTAAATCTCTGCAAAGTTTGACCAAATTCTGTGCAGCGGTTTAAGAGGAGTTGCGCTGACAAACTGTTCATTCTAAATTCAAGATATGGCCAAAAATCTAAGTTGAAAAGTGCCGAAATTCCCAGAAAAATAATGGAATTGGAATTTCCTGGTAATATGCACATCTACACATCATGTCCTAAATATCTGCAAAGTATGACCAAATTCTGTGCAGTGGTTTAAGAGGAGTTGCGCTGACAAACTGTTCATTCTATATTCAAGATATGGCCAAAAATCTAAGTTGAAAAGTGC
This sequence comes from Saccostrea echinata, assembly GCF_033153115.1. Taxonomy (NCBI): domain Eukaryota; kingdom Metazoa; phylum Mollusca; class Bivalvia; order Ostreida; family Ostreidae; genus Saccostrea; species Saccostrea echinata. The sequence continues at coordinate 1,580,360 of NW_026889783.1, forward strand.
CGAAATTCCCAGAAAAATAATGGAATTGGAATTTCCTTGTAATATGCACATCTACACATTGTGTCCTAAATCTCTGCAAAGTTTGACGAAATTCTGTGCAGTGGTTTAAGAGGTGTTACGCTGACAAACTCTTCATCTCTATATTCAAGATACGGCCAAAAATCTAAGTTGAAAAGTGCCAAAATTCCCAGAAAAAATAAAGGAATCGGAATTTCCTGGTAATATGCACATCTACACATTGTGTCCTAAATCTCTGCAAAGTTTGACCAAATTCTGTGCAGTGGTTTAAGAGGAGTTGCGCTGACAAACTTCATCTCTATATTCAAGATATGGCCAAAAATAGTTGAAAAGTGCCGAAATTCCCAGAAAAAATAAAGGAATCGGAATTTCCTGGTAATTTGCACATCCACACATTGTGTCCTAAATCTCTGCAAAGTTTGACGAAATTCTGTACAGCGGTTTATGAGGAGTTGTGCTGACAAAAAAAACAGGACTGACGGACTGACTGACTGACTGACACACTGACTGACTGACTGACACACTGACTGACGGACGGGTCAAAAACATTATACCTCACGCAACTTGTTGCGTGGGGTATAATAAAATCATAATACATTGTTAGTATTCGCTACTAGGAAATCGGAACTAAATATGTTAGATGGTATTGGGTTTTAGATAGTTTTGTTTAATAACATGTTTCTGGTATTGATTAAAACAGAAAACAATTGTTTTCTTTGGTAAATATGAAATAAAACAACTTATTTGTATTTATCTTTAATTTTAATAGACATTGGTAATGACTTTCGTGTAAACGTTTACTCAATTTGTAAACGTTTAGCGTATTTAATTGAAACATCGCCTTTTACATGTGTAATCGTTTCGCCCTTACTAAAAGCTCATATAAAATTTATAAACTTGTAGATTATATATATGGTCACAAAAAAAGTGAAAACCTTCTATATTAATATTCATAATATCATAGTACAAGATAATTGATTGAATTATTTATTAAATTGAAATTATTACCCCCCCCCCCCTTTTCAATTTACAGGGTTCCATTTGCTCCCCATTGGATCTAACAAACTTGGGTCTGCTTGCATGTTCATGGTTTTTTTTCTGCGCACTCAATGCATGCAATTTTCTCTTGATTGAGAGTGATTTTCAAGTTGTAGAGATGCTCTTGCAAATGGGCAATTGTGACCCATCTGAATTCTGAAATCTTTTACAGAGAACGTAAGAAGGGGGGGGGGGGTTCCTCACTTCAAGTAAATTCATGAAATTTAAACATGGAATTTCTTTTATTTAATATAGCAATTACAACCATTTTGCTTAATTTTAAATAAATACAATGGATTTGATTAAATATGAGGAAAAAGAGGGAAAAACACTTCTTCTCTTACAATAGCGTGCGATGCCAATGGAGTGGGACATAAAAAGGAAGCCCAACGTGTTTCGGGGTTTACATATTTCCGGTTTTTGTACTACGAGCCCGATTGATGAAAGTGAAAGTAGGACTTGAAACTCTTCAGTTTGTTACATTGAACAAAATGCAAAGTGCAAAGAATTTGAGGTGAAGAATGTAAGAAAATACATATTTTGACTCAAACTTTGTCAATATTAAACAAATTACAATTTTTATCTGAAAATCAGTATTTTTAAGCTATATTAAAAAGCAAAATAAAGCTTTTTATATCAAATTGGATATCTAGGATACTGTTTAGCTGCTTTATTATCATCTAATAATGGTCCCTATAGGGCCATTTGCAAAAGTGTAAAAGCGCTTTTATTAACGTGCTAGCGTGAGGTGCCAACCTGTTAACGTGTTTGTTCTCAATGTTGTTCTTACTAATGCATTGTTGCACTTTTGCAAGTGATAATGCACTAGCGTAAAGTAACAGTGCGCCGGTGCCTTGTTTACAACAAGCCATCGTGCTAACACACAACACACCGTCATGCTAATCCAAGATTACACAACACGCCTTCGCGCTAACACACAATACTCCGTCACGCTAATACAACTTTACACAACATGCTGTTGCGCTAACACACAACATGCCTTCATGCTAACAAACTTCACACAATACACCATCGCACGAACACAAAATATGCCGTCATGCTAACACAACTTTACACAATGAATTGTGTGTTAGTGTAACCGCAGAATGTGTAAAATTGCGTTAGCGTGGCAGTGTCTTGTGTGCTAGTGTGATGGCGTATTGTGTGTTAGCGAGATGGCATGTCGTGTAAAGTTGTTTTAGTGTGATGGCATTTTGTTTGTTAGTGCGACAGTGTGTTATGAAAAATGTGCTAGCGCATCATCACTTTGTGCTAGCACATTTATTCCTAACACAATGTCACACTTTTGCAAATGGCCCTATCAGGACACCACATCTAACCCCCTTACTCTGACACTACCCTAACTCCGTCACTTTACAGAAACTCCACATTGTTCATAAACAAATGTGAATGTGATGTCATTTTTTACTATCTGAATATCTACAATCAGATATTATAAATGAAAAGTTATAACAGTCAAATTCTATAATGCACCAAATTGCAGAACAATTACATGTAATATATTCAGGTCTCGACATTAACGCTTGTCTGCTTGTCCGGTACCAGTGAAAAAGAATTACGGACAAGTGAATATTGCTGGGCACTTGTCCGATTGGACAAGTGCATTTTAATGTAAAGGAGTCTCTAAATAATCAAAAGAACGACTGTTGTGTTGAAAGTTAATCGGTAGTTTCAAGATTGAATCTGTACATAAAAACCAAACTTCGATCCTGATAGAGATCGCTATTAATCGAGTTCACATTTGATCGGGATTGAAGTCCACTTATTGCATACTACTGAAAAGGCATGGAAGTTTGGATTTGGTTTGATTATGACATGTTCACGTGTGAACATTTATGTTGTTATCAGTAGAGAAAGCCTAGATAAAATTTCGTTTTATGTGTTTGTTGTTTATTAATAACATCACGAATCAATCAAGCACATGTCATGTGTAATGGACTTCAAGTTTTCAAGTTGACAGTATTATATCTTTATTGAAAAAATTTCGGACAAGTGAAGTTGAAGTTCGGACAAGTAAATGTCTTGGTCACTTGTCCGAATGGACAAGTAGGAAAAAAGTTAATGTAGAGCCTTGATATTATGTAAAATAGTAAACATCTTTTCTTTTATGCACTATTACATTGATATCTCTGACATATACATCAACATGCTCATTTTCACTTTTCAACCTTGCATGCCATGTTGAATATGGCTAAATATATCTTATTTTTTGTCTACATTTCCCCTGTCCATTTGCCCTAAAGTTACTTGTTGGATATAATGTTAGCATGACATTATTACACATAAAATATATCAATGTTATTTTTTCTGCTGTTGATACTTTTCTTAAAATAAATTTTAATAGTATTTCAAATCTTAAAAACTATTTTTTATGTTAAGTACAAGTTTAAGAAAAAGGGCAAAAATTAACTGGAAGTAAAATTGTATTTAATATGTTGACATATTGTAGAGGGCACTGGTGATGGAGTTAGGGTTCATTGGACATAATTTACAACGTTATACGTGATACACGTTCTATTTAGGGTGTTATAAAAGCCCAGTAACTGCACTTTTTGTGTCACCTGCAGAGCAGCTGGACACTTAGGGATCACTTTATCTGACGTCTGTGTGTCCATCTGTCACACCTTATATCTCAAGAACTGTAAGAGGTATGAATTTGATATTTTGCACATGTATTGGTTGGCACTATATATACATGGCAGACCTGGGGTCAATTACTTTGAAATGTAATGAATTAAATTACAATTACTTTGGAATTTTTACCATTACAATTACCATTACCATTACTCTCATTCAGAAAAGTAATTAATTAAATTACAGTTACTTTGTTAAAGTAATGAATTACATTACACATTACATTTTATAAGAGAAAAACACAAATTTTATGACCACACAATTTATATCCATAAATTAACTTTCTCACACTTTGTGCTCGGTGAATATGCTTTCCCTCGGGTCTATAAGTCAGAGTGGTATTTAGATTTTGGATTCATTTATCATGTTCATGTAGTTTACCTATCTACAGTTGACAAAGAAAGTGCATCAGAACACTTTTAATGTTGTAGTTTCGTTCAGTCTCTATGAATGTTAGTTCCTCTTTTTTTTTTTAAATAAATGATAAACATTTCATACTTTATGTTTTATGTAAAGTGATATTTAATCAACAGATAATTTTATAATTGTAAAAGAAGTATGTATTAATGATTTAATTAATTGGCACTCATAATTAGCTGAGCATGCATAATGAATGAAGATATAACAAAATCAAAGGTGATAATTACTGGTACCTAGATATAGGGTTTAAAGTTAGAGGTGACTAAAGCTACCAAAAAATTAGTGATGAACAATATCAATATTTACATTTGGCCTTAGTTTCCTTTTGTGTCTTCAAGTACGGTAGATCTTACTGATCTTGTGCTTTCCAAGTCCATTTTACCAGAATGAACTATGTGAAAAGGATAAAAAATCAAGTTGAAAAATATAGTCTGTATCTTAATTGATAGTCACAGTAAAGTACATGTATTAATGTCACTTGTTTTGTGGCTATCTTTGAAACCTACTGATAAATGATTTCTTTTAATATTTTTTTCTGGCTCGATCTCTTCAATTGATTTTATAACTGTCTTGTCAAGAAGTTTTCTACTAAAACAGTTATTAAGTATATTCTCTATCAATCACCATTGAATAAACAATTAAAAAAGTGGTAAGATATAGGATTTTAATTTTAAGACTTGCTTTGTTTAAGATTCAGTAATAAAAAGATATTAAAATACAAAATGTAATTGAAATGTGATAGAAAAGTAATAGTCATTACTGACATATTTTTAAAAGTAATACATTACATTACAATTACTTGTAATTGAAAGATGGATCCATTACACCCAATTACTTTGAAAAAATGTAATGTTAACAATGCATTACCATTACACATTACCATTACCCCAGGTCTGATACATGGCTTAATTGTAAAATACCATGAATATCGACCTTGTGACCCTTGAACATGACCTTTGACTACTTTTCAAAATAGTTCATAGTGCCGATATTCAGCTTATTTTTCACATTTAAGAGGTAAGTCAATGCTATTTAGCATGTGCATTGTTTGTCAAAAAACAGTATGAAAAATACCAGACTTACGGTCCACATGACATACTTTGCAAAAAAAAAAATACTCCAGATGATTTAATCATGCTAACTTATGTCTTTTGAAGATTGAGAAGCGGGGTTTTGATAATTAGCATTTATAAAAATCACATGTTAATAAGCTCATGACACTGTATTTTGAAACTGCATGATACACAGCTACCACACAAGCTGAAATTAAATACATTGAAAATACATCAGGATTAGTATTCCAAAATGGACTATTGTAGATTTGCATGAAAGACAGACCAAAGTCTCTTTTGGAGGATTTTCAGAATTAATAAAATGATAAATAATTATTTCAGTTTATTTCAATTTCATTATTAATTTTAGCTTTGAGGGTTGGGGAACTATATTTGTATTCGATTGTCAGATCGCAGTCTTACTATCTGTGGATGCATTTTTTTCTTTGCAGGCTAATGAATAAACTATAACGCTAGTAGTAAGTAAATAGCTGATCACTCTTAGATATATTTACATCTTTAGTGATGCCATAAAGCAGGCAATACACTGTTCGGAACTCTAGTTTATAAATAGTCCTAAAGACAAATTTTATGTTCAATGCTAATAGTAGCAGACAAGAAAAAAAAAATCGTAGACTATCATGGCATGTTTTCTGCTTATGGTGACAGAGCTTGGGTGCTTGTGGATATAGCTCAATCAAGAGATTAGGTTGGATCTGATATTAGCTCATGCTGTTTCTTGTCAAGTAAACATTAATGTCATGAATAGAGAGAAGGAGCATGTCATTGTGTTATCATAATTTTTTCAATACAAAGCACTTACATCATGTACATGAAATACTGGCCATGTTAGTGAGTCATAATTTTATTTTTTTCACTAGAATCTATATACTGTAGATTCCTTATTTTTCACGAGTACTTATTATCGCAAAATGGCTCTTTCACGTCAAATCGCGAAAACAATAATTCGCAAGTGGACAGTTGATCTAGGGATTTTACATTGATTTCAGCAGCATAAAAATAAAAGTGAGTAATTTTCTTTCGCGAGTGGTGCCTATATTTAGGAATCTACAGTATTTCATTGAAAAATACCTTTTTTCCAAAAAATTATTTCAACTGTATTTGTGGCTCATTTTTTATAACTGTAGCATCATAAAATGCCAGAATTTCTTGTGAAACTTGGAAAATGAAAATGAAACTTCAGGTCATTTGAAAAGTCATTGTGAACTCATTTTGAAATCATATTGCTCTGCATTGTCAGATTGTGTCAAGATCATGTCAGTATTTTCATGTGCCTAAGTGAAAGTATGCAACCCAAAAGTAGATCAGGCCAGTTTAGCTTGCCCGTGAGACATCACTGTCTGATTGACCTTCTGTCAACCAAATATTTTCTTCTTTTTTTTTCTTATAACTTCATCTTCTGTTGTATAATAAAGATCAGTGTGAAAAGGAAGAAGTCTTAGAATAAAAGAAAAAAAATGGTCCAAACGAAATGACTTCATCGGTGCCTTTGTTTATTAACCACTGTCAGATTCTTTTACATATGTATGCATAGTAAATTATTTCCAAATCCTATTACTCATACTATGAAGTCTCAGATCACCAAACCATGTCAGTTGATGTAGCTTTTGGCATAATGCACCTCAAGTAATTTATGAGGACCTGTTTACATAATTTGCATTTAATGTACCCTTGTGGTTCACCGAAGAAGATACATGTAGTGTATATGTAAAACTCGTTGATCGGGAAGAACTGGGGACCTATGAATTTATTTTGTTATATCCATAATTTGTTATATCCAAATAACAAATTTGTGAAAGTGAATTCACAATATACATGTTTTCCTTCATGTATGCATGACTACCATAAAATACAAAACTTTGCTTGGAGTACTAAATCTTTCTGATAAATTGAATTTCAAATATAAATACATTTGAAAAATATTGTTGGTTCAATATTTGAAGTTTTGAGATCTTAACAAATATAAATTTCATTATTTTTAACCTCTACAGGGCACAAAAACATGCAGTTTGCTCCTAACCGTAAATTTTACTATCAAAATTTATTATACCCATAGAATTTGACAAGGAATTGTTAAGAATTTTGCTGGTGATCCTAAAAAACTTTGCTTCATCCAAAAATATATCAAAACTCCCTATATTCATGTTGATTCTAAACTAGTTTTACTGTAAAGACTGTGTAATTCAAGGGGAATAACTCTTAAACCTTTATGCAGACACCACAGAGTCTGTATTCTAGCTTAATACTTGTCCATTCATGCATTAATATACCACGCTTACATTTAAATATATTGAGCATAGAAGATAATTTGTTGTATACTTAGGAATTTTATTATATAGGTACAAAAATTAAGCAGCTTTGTCAGTATAAGTGCACTGTGGTATATTGATTCAATGAATATTTTATTTTGCTGCAGGAATTCTGGATCTTAGAAAATATAAGCAATTTTCATACATGTAGCTAGAAAATTCTACAGCATTGTCTATAAAAGTACACAATGAAATCTTGGTTGCATTAATATTTTATATGGCTATAGAAATTCTGGATCTCTGAAAATATAAGCTATAGTCAGCAATATTAAATATAACAACTGTGTCTGTGTTGATTCAGAATTGTTTGTTTAGATATATTTGTTTTAGTATTATCAATTTTTGGCAAATGCAGATTTTTATTAAATTGTAATTGTACTTCTTCAATGGCATGGTCTTATCGTTGTGTAATTTGTTATACAATGTCAATAGAGGAGCTGCACTTAAGTCTGTTGATTATGGCCTTGTGTAGAGCTGTGTACTCTGTTATATTACAGATAGGGGTAGCCGGGGACCGTTTAATTGATCAGAAAACAGGACCACTGGAACTAAAGTCTACCTATTTACAATAATCTGGCAATTTGTCAAGTGAAAACGTATTGTCTGACTGTAAGTATTTAATTTTTGTGTTGTTTTGACTTTCTTACAAGGCATTAGATTTCACCAGTTTAGAGAATTAAAAAAAATGCTTTGATAAAATATTTAGGTAAGCTATTGATCTGCTCCTAAAATTTTTATGCTGACAAATTTTATTGATCTTTTGTCATTTCAAGGTTACAAAAATTTGAGCTAACTCATTCAGTGCAGATCTCACTCTTTCTGATTTGACCTGCACTTGTTTTGACTTGATTCCTGCATCCTAAATTTCTCGGTTTACCTAAATAGTTTCTTGTTTTTATTGTAATAGATGTTGATTGTTGACTGAACAAGTTAAAAATAAAGCTTTTAAAACTACTGGGCCATTTACACCAGATTGTTATGAATTAAAATGTTTTAAATTAATACCATTATTAGGCCATACAGACATTTAAAGCACAAACCAGCAGATAAACATTGAAGAGCTCGAGGATTTGAGTGAGTTAATGCTCTGAACTACCATAAGGATCTGCCATGCCTTTGATGGTTGAAGGCAAACATATGGGGGTACCTCCCAAATCCATTGATGAATTCCTGGAACGCTACCCCCATTATAAGGTTAGTGACTAATGCTGGATATGTTTGTTTCAACTGAATGTTTTAAGAAGGGTGCATCTTTAAGCATTAAAGGAAAAAGTTGCATGCAGATTTAATAACATAATTTAATTTAATAACTTTCCGTAAAGTATAGTGGAAATTTGTTTACATACCTGTGCAATTTATTGCATGTGAAGTCCTAAAAGCAGTTTGTCAACAGGGATCCAGCATGTAATACATGTATATTTTGGGGGGAATTTTATCAAACAAAAAAATTGTTATATTTCATAGTTATTATATAATATAATGAACATGTTCTTTTACCTCTTGTTATTTTGGAACTTTCTTTTAATATCACATTATATCACCTTGACAATATGCTTATTTTTCATTGAATCAGGAAATGGTACATTCTTTTAATAGTGTGCAGTATTGTGGGGGTGTAAATATTTAAGAAAAACAGAGTTTCATATCTTATACAGCATTAAATTATATAATTTCACACCTCAATATTTCTTAGTGCACTACACTCCTGAAAAATTTTCATTCAAATTAATCTATTCATGGTACAATTTTCTCCTAGAAATTATAATGCAGTTATGTGCATTAAAAGGGATTCTGAACAATCGCATATGTGGTTTACCATAGGATTACATATAAAAGCATTAATCAGTTTTGTATATTGCATCAATGTTATTTACAAAGTTAAGACCTTATTTAACAACATTATCATTGCATTTTAAATCTGACCGGGTTACAATGATTAAGGGTGATATTGGGACATTTTAGTCTTTTCCCATGAATTGGGGAGGACTTTTTATCTTTGTTGGCTATACACACCTCAATTGGGCAAGTTCTGATAAATTTCATTCTATGTTGACCCTGAAATAATCCTTTTAACTTCTTTAGTGGTTTAGTTGTAAGGGAGGTGCCATTATTCTGATCTCAATCTACAGCTTTTCATGCTCATGCTTGGGGTAATTGTGACGCTGATCCCTATGGATTGCTTTGATTGAAGCTGCGATTCACAACAATAGTATTCACAGCGAGAAGTTGTGAAGTTCTACAGCATTTAAGTTTTTATCAATAAATGTGAATGTCAAATGATTTTGTAGATCTGTCAACACTTACATAAAAACACACATTCAAAATAAACATTTTAAAGATTAAATGTTTTTGGATTTTGATTCTTCACAAAGAATTCTAAGAATATTTCCCACCAAATGACTTCTGTTAAGCCATTTATAATATGAATTAATACAACTGTGTCTGGGCGAATTAAAATGGAGCAAAATCATTTGCAAATTGACAAGGTAAAAATAACCCTGTATACAGTACAACATATTTATCTGTGGAATTCTTTCAAAGTAAAACTCCTCCTACAATTTTTGTCACAAGGCAACTACTTTCACTTGAAAACTTAAGTTTTCTTTAAAGAGAGGCAGTGATTACTAAATATTAGAATTATATCTAAAAATTCATTCAAAATGCTATTCTTCCTACGATATTAATAAGTAAAGCTCGGTTAACATGTAGACTGCATTAAGATTTATAATTCTGCCTATTGATTTTTGATTTTGCTAATTGTCATTTCCTGGATACAAAGCACAAAATAATCTTACAGAAATGTCAATATGCTGCTCCTCTAACAGTTTTCAATTCACCCCAGCCAAAGGTTGACGTGAGCTGTCTGGCATTCGCCTGTATGTTGTGTGTCAAGTACTGTATTAGCCATGTGTCTGTTGTCTTAAGTATGTCATATTTGTAAACTTTTCACATTTTCAACTTTTTCTCCAGAACCGTTTGGCAAATTTCAACCAAAGTTGAAGGGAAATAATTGAGAAGTAACAAAAATGTGGTGTCAATTAAAAATTTATCTTCTCAAGAATGATGGCCCTAGAAATGATAAAGCTTATGTGAATGCTTCCTTATAATGATTATAGTCAAGTGTATCAATATTTTTTTCTCAAATCATGTTCATCTTTTAAATAGCAGCATGTCCACACTTAGTCATATTGATATGCAAGCATTCTCCTTTATTCAATTCATTTTATTGTAGATTCAAGTTTCTTTCAAAGCATGCTCAGGGACTATATTGGGGCCACAATTGGGGGACAATATATGTTCACACTCAGAAGATTAAGGCCCACAATATGTTATGTTGACTTTAAGCCTTAACATAATATACAATTGCAAAAAGAAGTTTCAGTTATTTACCGTAGATATTAATCTGTGAATGAGAATGATGACACAGGTGAGTGTTGTAGGCCATGGGTCTCTTATTGCATGATTTCAACAAAACTTTGAGCGGTTTGACTTTCTTCAAGAGACCCAATTCTGTTAAATCATTTTTAATTTCAATCAATGGTTTTTCAATGGTAACTTAAAGTAGAATAATTGCTTTTTGTACTCCTCCAGTTTTCACTCTAACTCTGAACAGAAAAGACAAACTTACTCAAAGGTATTAATGTCGATTTCACTTTGTTCAATTGATGTATAGTAGTCCAGATTTGAGTATCATAGGAAGGAAACCTTCCAAAAATTTTCCCCTCAAAAATAGCCACGTTTTTCTGAGGTTGTGTGAATAATTTTTTTTTCTCAAATTATTCACCCCTCCCCCTTTCGGGGCCATTAGTTAATCAGATTTAACATAATGAACTTGAGGGAAACTCATGGACAAGAGTGCTTAAACTTTCCTTGTCATAGAGCTGTTCTTATTTTTACAGGAAACTTCTAAGAATCTCCTGGAACAAAAATGTCGATCCATTGTTCCAATAGGACTTCTGTACGTGGGACAGAGAGAGATGGCTGCCACCACACCAGATGATGGTAAGCATCCAAAGGCATTTTCATTTAGCGATTCCTTAAGTCTTTAACAAGTTTACAAATCAAAGGAGAGAATTTGATCCATGAACAGCAGTTTTAAAATTTATGACTCTTCTGTTGTAAAATTTGTATCCATGGAACTCAAGTTTCACCAGGTTACATGCATACGTACAATACACATACAGTATAAAACTAGATAGTGATATCTTGACTAGCAGTACAATGTATATGGTTATTACTTTACAACATGTTCCTGTGTAGATCTCATAAAAGATTTGTGTAATACCACATTGGATACAGCTTTTTAAAAGATAAAACAACAGATTTCATATACCATAAATAACAAAGTGGTTATTCATTATCATTTATAAGTAACTGAAATGAGAGTGTAGCATCATTTATGATGAATAACTTAAAAGAGCTTTCATTTATTTGCCTTTTGCATATGACAGGATGATTTTCTTTGAATTGCTGTTATAAGGTGTGTGTTTTATGTTTGAAAATTTTTATAGAAATGATACAGATGATGGGAACAGAGGATGCCACAACTTGTCACATCGCTATTCTCCGGCATACAGGTACCAGTAAAACATATACAATATAACTTGTCACATCGCTATTCTCGGGCATACAGGTACCAATAAAACATATACAATATAACTTGTAACATCGCTATTCTCCGACATACAGGTACCAATAAAACATATACAATATAACTTGTAACATCGCTATTCTCCGACATACAGGTACTAGCTTTCTCAATATTTCTCTTATATAAAACATATAAGATATAACTTGTCACATCGCTGTTCTCAGAAATACAAGTATGAATAAAACATATAAGAATGAAAAATAATGGGGAGGGGTGTGTTTACAGGGGCAGGGGCACTTTAATAGGAAGAATATGGTATTCTCTCCTTACATATTCTTATTGCCAGTCTTCTTTGCTAGCCAAGGGTGGGGAGTTGATAGTCACCCTTGGCTAGCAAAGATGCCATGCCTGTCTGTTATGATGTATTTCATCACAGGGTCAGGAGCTGTGTGTTTGTGTCACTTTGACTCCTGTGGAATTGAGACTGGATGTAAGAAGATGCTGGGACTAGTGAAAGAATTATCAAAAGATAAGTTACCAGGCAGGTAAGTGCTAATCAGTCTCAGACAGAAGCATTAATTGTCAAATTTTGCTTAATATAAGTTCCATCTAGTGGCTGTTCAAGAAACCAAGAGAGATAACTCCTATAGAATGTAGATGGAGATTTACTATTTTTCCCAGATTATACATATTTGATACAAATTGGCTTAGGTCGAACTGTGTGAAAGGAAATTTCTTTAAAATGAATTATTTTCTTGTCTTGTATTTACCGGTACGTAATTTTTATTTGAATATTATACAAATCATGACACTTTTACATTTCTGATGCTTCAATTTTACATATACACTGTACATGTCTATGAATATGTTGATAGCACACACACATGCAGATACTATATATACATGTAATGCAACAATGATTTATATATGTACCTCTACAAGACAGTAAAGGAGCCTCTGATTTAAGGCAATTCAGTAACAATAAAGGCAATATATATTTTTATGCCCCTGGATCGAAAGATCCTGTGGGTATATTGTTTTTGTCCTGTCTGTCTGTTTGTCTGTTTATCTGTTTGTCTGTTTATCTGTTTGTCTGTTTATCTGTTGTCAACTTTAACCTTGCCCATAACTTTTGATTGGTTGGAGCTATGACTTTCATATTTCACATATGAATTCCTTGTTGACAAGACCTTTCTTTGGGTACCACCATATTTGACCTTTTGACCTTGACCTTGGAGTTTGACCCACTTTTGCAAAATTTTATGAGACTTTAACCTTGGCCATAACTTCTGAACAGTTGGTGCTTGGGGTTTCAAACTTCACATGTGTATTCTTTGTGACAAGGCCTTCCTTTGGATACCAACAACTTTGACCTTTTCACCTTGACCTTGGAGTTTGACCTACTTTTGAAAAACTTTAACCTTGGCCATAACTTTTGAACAGTTGGTGCTTGGGGTTTCAAACTTCACATGTGTATTCCTTGTGACAAGACCTTCCTCTGGATATCAACCTCTTTGACCCTTTGACCTTGACCTAGGAGTTTGACCTACTTTTGAAAAACTTTAACCTTGGCCATAACTTTTAAACGGTTGGAGCTAGGGCTTTCCTACTTCACATATGTAATCCTTGTGACATCACCTTCCTTTGGATACCAACCACTTTGACCCTTTGACCTTGACATAGGAGTTTGACCTACTTTCGAAAAACTTTAACCTTGGCCATAACTTTTGAATGGTTGGTGCTAGGACTTTCATACTTTACATATGTAACCCCTGTGACATCACCTTCCTTTGGATACCAACCACTTTGACCCTTTGACCTTGAACTAGGAGTTTGACCTACTTTCGAAAAACTTTAACCTTGGCCATAATTTTTGAATGGTTGGTGCTAGGGCTTTCATACTTCACATATGTAATCTTTGTGAAAAGACCTTCCTTAGGATACCAACCACTTTGACCCTTTGACCTTGACATAGGAGTTTGACCTACTTTCGAAAAACTTTAACCTTGGCCATAACTTTTGAATGTTTGGTTCTAGGGCTTTCATACTTTACGTATGTAATCCTTGTGACAAGACCTTCCTTTGGATACCAACAACTTTGACCTTGACCTTGATGTTTTACTTACTTTTAAAAAACTTTAACCTTCGCCATAACTTTTGAATAGTTGCAGCTAGGGCTTTCAAATTAAACATTTTTTATCTTTTGGCCTGGATTTTGACTTGCATTTGAGAAACTTTAACCTTCACCATAAGCTGTCATACGGGGGCATCAGTGTTTCACAAACACATCTTGTTGATTTTAGTAAGGCATTCATTTCAGTCATTATTAAAATATGATTGCTGAGGATCAATCAGTTAGAACTGTAAACTTAGCATAGTTTGAACATGTATAAAAAAAAAAGACCACTAAGAATCAACCAATCAAAACTCTTGAGTCAACCAACTTGTGTAAAATTAATATAAGAGTCACATGATCTCTGCTATATCTATGTTTTACAGTAAAAACACTAGATAACTCACATCCATTACATTCTTAACAACATATACTGTAGAAGCACTCGTGGGGATAAAATTTTGTTGAATTGTCATCTATAAAGATTTCAAGGGCATTAAATTCCATTGTTTTGAAAGTAATTCTATTCAATATATAATCACAACTTTCATAACATTACATTCTGTATCAACATATATGACACACATTACATTCTGTAACAACACAAATTACATTCTATACCAACATACAGTACATTCTGTCACAAAATACATTACATTCAGTGTAACAACACAAGTTACTTCTGTCACAGCAAACAAACATTACATGCTTAATCAACATATATTTCATTATGTAACAAATACACATTACATTTGTCATAATGGACATTAGATTATATAACAATATACATTAAATTCTGTATCAACACAATAACTTTCTGCAAGAACATACAGTACTTTCTGTAACAATATGCATTACATTGTCACAAGAAAACATAATATTCTGTAACAAACATTCCACTATGTATCCACTTACATTACATTCTGAAACAACATGCACTACATTCTTTTTTCATTTTGTAACAACAGGTATTACATTCCATTCAGTAACAGTATGCAATACATTCTGTAATCACAGTTTAAGGGAATGTTTTAATGTTTACAGTGATGCAATACATTCTGTAATGACAGTTTATGGGTATGTTTAATGTTTACAGTGAAGGACGGTAAGTTATAAATGGTTTCTTTCCCAATAGAAGTGGCTTTTCATCTGGTCTAGGTACTCTGGCTTAAGTTTCCATGGCTCTTTGAAATGGCTGATGGGTGTCTCTGGCTGTTAGCTTTTCTTCATTTTAGATTATTTGTCAATAAAGTCTCACATTTTCATAAAAGTCATGTGGAAACTGAATAAAGCTAGGGATATGCCAAACATTCAATGCTTACATGCTGGTCTTGGAGGACCCCCCCCCCCCCCCCCCACACACACACAAAATGCTTTATTTCCTCTTCCCTTGATGTCATCTTACCATCACCCTTTGATCAATTTTGTTTTTAGTTTTCCTGAACCAGGGGTTCAAGTGATTTTTTTTCAGAATAAAGTTTTTTTATGTTTTTATATAATAATATACCTAGTTTTGGGGGATCTGTTAGAGTTAATAAGATTAGGACACCTGAATAATGAGGATATTTCTACAAAAATTACTCCATGTTTCAATTAACTTATCTTTCCTCACAACAATTTTAACTTTTATTTACAGTTTTGTGGAATCTTCTTTATGTAATGTACATGATTGTTCAAATTATCTCCATAGGATGTGGACACAATTAGTTTTGCATTTGAAAATTTTGTAAAATATTTTTATACAGTTTTTTTTAACAACAGGGTATGATATAGTCAAATTTAATGAATAAACTCTCAGTAAGTTTTTTTCTGGAGAAGAAGATTTATTAATTTTCCTGAAATTCAAGCCTATTACTTGTAAATTTAATTCATGTATGCAATCATTAATATATGTCACCAAAAGAGAGGGTATCAATACTTTCCTCTGGCAGAGTGAGAACAATGTGCTCAGGTAAGCACTGTGGCTCATGGGTATCATATTTCATTCAAGGAAAATTAGTTGCAGTATTTATTTTTTTTAAGCTAGAAATGTTTTGCTTGTTGGGATTGAGGAATCATATCATACCCAGTTTACATATGAATGTTACCATACTCTGATGTCAGGTGTAAATGTTAATATACTCTGATGTCAGACGTAAATGTTAATATACTCTGATGTCAGGTGTAAATGTTAACATACACTGATGTCAGGTGTAAATATTACCAAACTCTGATATCAGGTGTAAATGTTACCGTACTCTGATGTCAGATGTAAATATTACCATACTCTGATGTCAGGTGTAAATGTTAATATACTCTGATGTCAGGGTAAATATTACCATACTCTGATGTCAGGTGTAAATGTTACCATACTCTGATGTCAGGTGTAAATGTTACCATACTCTCACATCAGGTGTAAATGTGAACATATTCTGATGTCAGGTGTAAATGTTAACATACTCTGATGTCAGGTGTAAATATTACAAAACTTTGATGTCAGGTGTAAATATTACCATACATTGATGTCAGGTGTAAATGTTACCATACTCTGATGTCAGTGTAAATATTACCATACATTGATGTCAGATGTAAATGTGAACATACTCTGATGTCAGGTGTAAATGTGAACATACTCTGATGTCAGATGTAAATGTTAACATATTCTGATGTCAGGTGTAAATGAGGAGAACTTGCGGGAATATTTACAGTGCTGTGTTTATAATTTAGTAAAATTCAACATGATGAAAGATTTTAATAGAGATTGCCTCTCTAGCATGCTTAGATAACCCAGAGAACTATAAGTGCATACCTTTATCTACACTGCATCAGCTGCACGTGCAATAACATTCATTAATTTGATGTATTTTCTCAGGATAGAGCTCCATTTAGCAGGAGGGTTCAGAGATGATAAGGGAATGTCAGAGGAGCTGTCAATCAAACTTTTGAGTAAGTCTTATGATTAATTACATGTATTAGTATATAAAACTTCCTGCATACATTTCTACACATTGATTTATTTGCTATCCAGAAATAATGAGAATTTCAGTGAATTTTAAATCTATGATACATGGCAAAAGAAGATGTAAAGATTTCAGATACCTTGAGTTATTTTCATTTTGTATTATTGGAACAAAGAACAAAGTTCACTGAAGTCCTTATTTCTGAAAAACGAAAACGGTTTAATTTTACTGGCCAGTGCTTTAAATATCATTTAGACCCATGGTGACTACATATGTATTGAAAGCAACATAATTTTCTTGTTGGTCAAAGTATCATAATGTCATTAATTGTGTCACTAATAACATTTCCTAACAATTTCTATCAAAACAGCCTATATTCAGGGATGTGCTTATATTTTAATTCTTTGTTAAATTTACTAAAATACACAAGTTTTCTGTAAAATTCAAGAACATGGAAATTTTACACAAAGCCTGTTTTCCAATAAGGCACTTTCTTACGGGTAATGAAAGCATTAAGTCTCTGCTTTATAGTAAAGTTTGACATAGAACATCAGGTGACAATTAATTAACTAGTCAGGGTCATTATGCATAAACTGCCAACCTACATGTAGCGCCTTAGCCAATTTTTGACCAGGAAAGCTTAGGTATTGGTAAGAATACGTAATCAGTCTGTCTCAAATAAATACAAATAAAGAATACAGACACACAGTTGTATATTTTAAGTTTTAATTTGAAAATCCATGTATAACTCTTCAATTTATTTTAAATGCAAACCAAAACTTCTTTATTAAAATCCTGAACTTCTGTTTGTAGAAAGTTTTGATTTATTAAAAAATGAAATTAACAATTTACAGAACTATAAATAAATGTTAATGATGTATCATTGTGGCAAAAATTGAAGCAACCATTTCTCTTATTTTCAGCTGCATTTAATAATTTACCAGAAGAAATCCATTTACAGACAGCCTGTATAACAGGTAAATGGGATACCACTATGCTGAGTATGTTAGAGTACTTTAGAGGAAGCTGGTTATATTTCTTCATTTCATGACTGAAATTGTTTATTTGTATCCCTACTATATAAATATACATCATTATATAAAAAATATTGCAATTTGTGTCAAGTATTTGATTTTCTTATTTTTTTATGCCCCCGGATCGAAAGATCCCGGGGGTATATTGTTTTTGTCCTGTCTATCTGTTTGTCTGTTTGTCTGTTGTCAACTTTAACCTTGTCCATAACTTTTGATTGGTTGGAGCTATGACTTTCATATTTCACATGTGCATTCCTTGTGACAAGACCTTTCTTTGGGTACCATCATATTTGACCTTTTGACCTTGACCTTGGAGTTTGACCCACTTTTGCAAAATTTTATGAGACATTAACCTTGGCCATAACTTCTGAACAGTTGGTGCTTGGGGTTTCAAACTTCACATGTGTTTTTTTTGTGACAAGGCCTTCCTTTGGATACCAACAACTTTGACCTTTTGACCTTGACCTTGGAGTTTGACCTACTTTTGAAAAACTTTAACCTTGGCCGTAACTTTTGAACAGTTGGTGCTTGGGGTTTCAAATTTCACATGTGTATTCCTTCTCACAAGACCTTCCTCTGGATATCAACCTCTTTGACCCTTTGACCTTGACCTAGGAGTTTGACCTACTTTTGAAAAACTTTAACCTAGGTCATAACTTTTGAATGGTTGATGCTAGGGCTTTCATACTTCACATATGTAATCCTTGTGACATCTCCTTCCTTTGAATACCAACCACTTTGACCCTTTGACCTTGACATAGGAGTTTGACCTACTTTCGAAAAACTTTAACCTTGGCCATATTTCTTGAATGATTGGTGCTAGGGCTTTCGTACTTCACATATGTAATCCTCGTGACAGGACCTTCCTTTGGATACCAACCACTTTGACCCTTTGACCTTGACATAGGAGTTTGACCAACTTTCGAAAAACTTTAACCTTGGCCATAACTTTTGAATGGTTGGTGCTAGGACTTTCATACTTTACGTATGTAATCCTTGTGACAAGACCTTCCTTTGGATACCAACAACTTTGACCTTGACCTTGATGTTTTGCTTACTTTTAAAAAACTTTAACCTTCGCCATAACTTTTGAACAGTTGCAGCTAGGGCTTTCAAATTAAACATTTTTTATCTTTTGGCCTGGATTTTGACTTGCATTTGAGAAACTTTAACCTTCGCCGTAAGCTGCTAACAGGGGCATCAGTGTTTCACAAACACATATTGTTTTTTTTTTGTCATTCTATTTTGATGTCGCAATCGAAACTTTAACTCTGTTTAAATGCATCAAGCATTAGTGCATTAACCACTAGAAAGATGGAACAGTTACGTCAGAATCTAAAAATGTTTATGTTGACTCAGGTTCAATAAACTATACCTTTTATACTCAGTGAGAATTTCTGGTATAGTAAGCTTTATTGTACTGATGCATACACATATTCATAAAATATTTATATTACAGATATAAATAATACAAAGAAGAATGCTACTAATTTCCCTGTTATTTATGGTCTAGGTTAGTACTTGATTACAATGCAATAACATTTTAAAGTAAAACAGATTACAAACATTTCACTATCACTTTATTAAATAAAATCTAAATTATGATCATAAACTATATACCATACAACCACTTTCTAAAAAAAAGAGAACATAGAGAGTGGATTTTCCTTGTAGAATTAAGGTAAGTAGGAATTATTAAATTTGCTTCATTTCTTGGTTTTATTTAGTGATACACCTGAACAGTGGAGAAATCCAGAAAGCCACGTTTTTAGATAGGGGACCAGATCAACCAATCAGATCAGCTCGTCATTTCACAGGAAGTGAAGAGGTCAGATTATAGTTTTGATAAAGAGGTTTACAACATGCAATTTCAAATATTGGTAGATGAAATAAAGTCAGTAGTTGAAAAAAAATCCGTAATGTATTATAAGTGAAAGATAAGTTTAGTTCACCTGAGCCAAAGAATTTTTATCAAAGATTGCTGGCATTGAATTCTTCTCTAAAACCACTGACTCATTTCCAAGCAAACTTGGTACAAAGGAGTGAGGTGGGTTTTTTTTTTTTTGGGGGGGGGGGGGAGGGAGTAATATATAAGATGAAGTCCATACCACTTTCAAGAAGAGATGACAAATAAGGATTGAAAATAGCATTGGGTTATTTAAAAATCTTCTTTATACATATTCTGTTTTGCAAATTTTGCAATGTGTCTCAGTCGAGTTATACATGTATGTGGCCTATAGGCTTCTTGTTTTATGGTACAGTATTTCGTCCAGACATTATTTCTCAATGTTATATGTTTCAGATTATCAACATTTATGACCACAAAAAAGGTCTTTTGTCCATTGGTCCATTTAACTACAGTACTATGGATGAGATTGACCTTCTGTGTCGACTTCCAGATCAGTTCATACGAGAGGTTTGTATTTTAATCATTTTGAAAATGTATAATATGTACTTCAACTGTTCAAGAAACACTTTTGCTACTTGAACTTTACCAATCACATTTATTCTACTTAAAACAAACTGTTCCAAGCACAGTTGTGTAACTTGAACTGTTCCAAAAAATTTTTCTTTACTTGAACTGTTCCACATCAAACTTTTAGTACTCGAATTGTTCCAAGCAGACTTTTGCTACATAAACTGCTTCAATCACACTTTTGCTTCTTAAACTGCTGCAATCACACTTTCGCTACTTGAACTATTCCAATCACACTTTTGCAGTGTGAACTATTCCAATCACACTTTTGCTATGTGAACTATTTCAATCACACTTTTGCTAATGGAACTGTTCCAATCACACTTTTACTTTGTGAACTATTCCAATCACACTTTTGCTATGTGAACTATTCCAATCACACTTTTGCAATGTGAACTATTTTAATCACACTTTTGCTATGTGAACTATTTCAATCACACTTTTGCTATGTGAACTGTTCCAATTACACTTTTGCTATGTGAACTGTTCCAATCACACTTTTGCTCTGTGTACTATTTCAATCACACTTTTGCTTTGTGAGCTGTTCCAATCATACTTCTGCTTTGTGAACTATTCCAATCACACTTTTGCTATGTGAACTATTCCAATCACACTTTTGCTATGTGAACTATTCCAATCACATTTTTGCTATGTGAACTATTTCAGTCACACTTTTGCTAATGGAATTGTTCCAATCGCACTTTTGCTACTGGAACTATTCCAATCACACTTTTGCTATGTGAACTATTCCAATCACACTTTTGCTATGTGAACTATTCCAATCACACTTTTGCTATGTGAACTGTTTCAATCACATTTTTGCTATGTGAACTATTTCAGTCACACTTTCGCTAATGGAATTGTTCCAATCACACTTTTGCTACTGGAACTATTCCAATCACACTTTTGCTATGTGAACTATTTCAATCACACTTTTGCTATGTGAACTATTCCAATCATACTTTTGCTATGTGAACTATTCCAATGACACTTTTGCAACTGGAACTATTCCAATGACACTTTTGCTACTGGAACTATTCCAATCACACTTTTGCTACTGGAACTATTCCAATCACACTTTTGCTACTGGAACTATTCCAATCACACTTTGTTACTGCATGTACTGGAACTGTTCCAATCACACTTTTGCTACCAGAACTGTCCCACACTTTAGCTACTTGAACTGTATTATTGCTATTTTAACTGTTTTAAACACATTATTGCTACTTGAGAAGTTCTTACTACAGTATTGGTGCTTGATTCCATTTAAGCTGTTGTTTGTTTAAGCTACTTTAACTGTTCTAATCACAATATTGCTTCTTCTTTGACACATTGTTATCACACTCTTGTACCTCTCTGCACTAGAACTGCTGAGGTCACAATATTATAACCTAATTTGAAGATATCTGCTTCACTTGAATTGTTCTAATACCAATAAATACTTCTTTACTTGAACTTTTCTGACCCCAGTATTGTTACTTTACTTGAACATGCTTTTTTGCAATTTTTGCATGTAGTGTCCTACAATAACACATAAGATTGTCAAAAATTCACTTGTATTATTTGTACTTTTTGCAGCTTTATCCAATGCCTTTTAATATTACAAATCAAATTCCTAGAATTTACCATTTCCAAGACTACTAGTTTATAATGTGCATTCTGTATAACCAAGATGAGCAATCTTGTGAAAAATCTGACCATGTATCCCAATTTTACAGATTATAAAGGGAAATAGAAACTATTCTCAAAAAAGTTACTGAATGATGAGCCATTTTTTTACCCATTAAAATGAAAATTCTTTCACCACATTTGACTCTATATTTTGTTTTTAGTCTGTCAAGTATTTGGCTTACACTTTACTAGGAATCCTGTCATTTTGACATAAAATTACATGTACTGTAAACTTGGAAATGTATGAGATGGGGAAATTTTTGCAAATTTTGCGATAAGTTAAAAATTTTAAAAATTCAAAAAATTTTGAAAAGTTTGGTAATAAACTACAAACAGCACATTTTGTGAATACTTTAACTTTCACAGTCATAGCCCCCCTCCCCAATACAAAAGCTTCGTTACATGGAGATCGCAGAAATTCCCCCTTAAAAATATCCACGTTTACAGTACTAGCAGTATTCATATTTTTCAATGAAATTCAGTTATAAAGTTTTTCGTTGAAATTGTGGGAAGTATGGAATCCAGATAGGATCCCGTAGTTCACTATCGCACATCGACTCCTGGCGCGATGACACGATGGTGTGGTGACGATCCCGCGATGACAATGACGGGACATGCGATAGCGTGATGTCGATGATACTTTGGCGCTATAATGTAA
Organism: Saccostrea echinata; assembly: GCF_033153115.1. Lineage (NCBI taxonomy): Eukaryota > Metazoa > Mollusca > Bivalvia > Ostreida > Ostreidae > Saccostrea > Saccostrea echinata. The sequence continues at coordinate 1,603,355 of NW_026889783.1, forward strand.
TAACAGTGGGTCTATAGAGTATAGAGCGATAGCAAAAATCGCTTCATCGTCATCGTGTCATCTCCATCGCGTCATCGGCATCGTATCGTAGCGTCGTGTGCTATCGCTCCATTGTATCGTCGTCATTGAATTTTCGCTTCATCGTCATCGCATCATTGCGTCGTCATCATCGCTTTATCGCATCATCAACCCAAACTTCGATGGCACGCTGATGCGATAGTGAACTACATGGCCATATCCGAATTCTTTAGGGGAGAGTGTTATCTAGAAACTAAAGCATGACAGATGATCTGAATCACCGTCAGGAATTCTCACTGATAGAATTTCTCACTGATAGGAATATCCAGAATATTATTTCATACCTCTGTTGGGGACAAAAATATGAATAGCTGTTATTCTAAAATCGCTCAACCGTACGAGAATTGGACATAAACGATTTGCAAGATAAAATGTAAATGAAGGGTATTTATTCCATTCTGCAATGAATCAACAGTGGGATAAATTCCTATCCGCTTGGGAACATTTCAAAAGTACACGAAGGATAAAACATGCCGAATTCTGCACAGAAGACCACCAACTAAGAATTTGAGCAAACTTTCATCAAAGCACTTAGACTCTAATGAACACGAATTGTTAAATACAAGAGCGTCAGAGACAGGAAGCAGTTCTCATCTGTCCCTCAGTTTTAAAGGTCCAAGAAATCGTAAAAATAGAGATTTCAGTGAAATGCATTTTGCAACACGTTTGAAATAAAAGACATTGAAGTATATCTTATTTGATTAAATTTCCATTGTGTCGGCGTTACACTAAATATACATTTGAAAATTTTTCACATCTTTTACAAGTTTCTTTTTTTTTTATTAGATCAATCACCGTGTTTGTTTTTGACTTACATGTAATATAATGAACGGGCTCCGAGACCATGAAACTCGGATGAACTCACTTTTGATCTCAGTGTCACTTTTCACAATTAAAATGAGGCTAAGATTAAATATGTGCTTGTCTTAAGTTTTTTGGGCTCCGGAACCAGGTCTTCATGCTGGATTCTAACCCTAAATATTAACAACTGTACATTGACATTTTTCAAAATTTTCTTTTCAACTACCATAAATATTCATTGTCATTATTTCTGGAACTTTAATAATGCAGTTTGCTACTTTAAGACATGTGAGGATGTTATTTGTTACAAGATAAAACACTTCCCTGATTAATTTTTCTAGCATCTCTCCACGTCCCCTGAACAGGAGCCAGCACACTTTGAGGAGGCAGTCAGAGCAGCATTGGTTCAGATTAGGGATCACCCAGAACCCCTTAAAACAGTGTTCAAAGATGGCCGACCTCGTCAGTACAAGCTGGAATCCAACGGGTCCTGGACGAACAGAAACGTGTAAAATATTTAGAACTGAGTTCAAACGGAAAAAATTGAAATGTAGTTTGAACGCTTAACTGACTAGACTGTGATACCTGATTATTTTTATACATCAATCAAGTTATGTATTAGTTGTTTTTAGTACTGATTTTCATTTGTTAATTTATTGAGAAATCACTCCTCTGTCTTGTTGTTGGGTTAGTTAGCACTGGACTGGAAACTTCGATTTAGATGTCGTTTTCTGGCTAATTACTAGTTTACACTTGCCATTTTTCTATTGTAGAAATCACAGGTACTTGTGGACACAGGACCCCCCCCCCCCCCCCCCAGCAATTCAACCCCGATGTTTGTTGGACATTTTTTTCACAAATTATATTTATTACACTTATTCATCATGTGTACCATAGGAAAAAATCGTGAAACCCCCAAAATAATCGTTCCACACAAAAATACCCCACTATACATTATAAGAGAGAAAGGTATGCCACTCCGGTTTGTTTACGTTGTACCCCCACTGGTCTTTCTGGGTTTAAAAACATGTATCTATTTTATTTCAACCTAAAATGTCGGTTCACACTGTCTCTACATATATTTCTGTCTTAGTTCATGCTATCGGATTGACTCTGCATCTCGTAAGAATCCCACAATTAATCCTTAAACAGCATTGTAGTCAGTGCGTTGAAAATTCCTTAGGTAAACGCAACGGAAGTGCATGGAGAATATATTACGTATTATGATAAAACCCGAGAGAGATTATTACGTCAAAGCCAAAACTCTCTCGGACGTTATCGTAATAAGTGATACATTCTTGGTGTACTTCCGTTGCGTTTACCTAAGGAATTTTCAACGCACTGGCTTCAATGCTGTTTAAGGATTAATTGTGGGATTCTTACGAGATGCAGAGTCAATCCGATAGCATGAGCTAAGACTGAAATATATGTAGAGACAGTGTGAACCGACATTTTAAGTTAAAATAGAATAAATACATGTTTTTAAACCCAGAAAGACCAGTGGGGGTACAACGTAAACAAACCGGAGTGGCATACCTTTCTCTCTTATAATGTATAGTGGGGTATTTTTGTGTGGAACGATTATTTTGGGGTTTTCACGATTTTTTCCTATGGTATACATGATGAATAAGTGTAATAAATATAATTTGTGAAAAGAAAGTCCAACAAACCTCGGGGTTGAATTGCGGCGGGGGGGGGGGGGGGGGGGGGGGGTTGTCCTGTCCACAAGTACCTGTGGTAGAAATATATGTATTATGTTACCATTGTCATTTCATGTATGTGATAAAATTAAAAGAAATCTGAATTCGGACTAATTGTATTGGAGACGATACAGCGGGTGATATTTGTACAGAGCTCGTGTAAAGATTTCCATTGCGGGCATCACCTCCCAACATAGTAATACAGTCACACACAATCCGTGGTCAGAAAGAATTTTGGGTTGTTCATAATACATTAAGAACCGTCAGTGTTCTCTTTATTATGGGTAATTGTGTTTATCATCCCATTATTTTTTGGCGTAGATAAACACAATTCTTTAGACAACCTACTACCGAGTTATTTGTCAAAGGGTATTGGATCATAGCGTTACAGAGTAAGAATATTTTGTCTTTTTTTTCAGTCACCATTTTTGGTACTTCTAAGTTTATTTTTTGCACTTTCGAAGAGCGCCACTATAGATAATGCAAAGTGATATACCATGCAAACAATTTCACAAGCTATTGTAGAAAATATGGACGATCTTGTAAAATAGAGTTTTACATTTTTTCCCCTTTGTTTATACATCCTTTCCTCATTTTGTAGACATTTTAAAGCCAAATTATGTGTAATAAGAAATAGTAATGCCCACATGGGTTGATAAACTCATAACCAGTTTATATAAATTATATATCTTGCTGTACACTGATGTAGACATTTACCTCATGTTTGTTTCAATAATCTGAAACCCCTGTCTTCCCATGATAAGGAAATAGAAAACAAGACATCATTCCAACTATTTGTGTCGAATTCATTTGGTTGTGAAGGTGTAACCAGGACTTAATTGTTATAATTATTGACAATATTAACATGTACGACTTCATTAACTATAGTGTTTGCCTCCCAGGAATCTTTGAGAAAATATTGTCTTACAAATAAAACTTGCATATCTATTATTAAAACTATAGTTGAAATTGGCTTACATTCACAGTGGAATATAATGATTATGTTACCTAAAAAGGTTAAAGATTATTTAATGCAAAACTCTGAATAGATCGTTGAATTTGGTGTGCAAGATGTGTAGCCATAACTAATTTAACAGAAGTAGTAAAATTCGGGGGGGGGGGGGGGGGATTAAGAGACCGACTTACTTATGTAGCCGAGCGCCAAATTAACATAAACTTATATGATTGAAGATATTAAAATGCATTCTCTGTAAGCATCTCTCCGATTTTGATGAAATTTACACCACAGATGCACCTTGGATAGAAACTACCAAATATGGTGTCAGAAATTTCACACGTGCACCCGGTTGCCATGGAGACTGATCCATTGAACTTGGCTAATTTTGGCCCTTTTTGACTAAATGAAAACATGAAAATTGAGGAAATGTAAATAGTTTTTATATTTATGTTTTCAACTCAAACATAAGTCATTGTATCATAAGAAAACATCAACTTTTAAGGTAAAATTATTTGAAGATATCCTCAATTCAATTATTGAGAGGATCAGTTGAATTGATGAGAGCAAATAGGCCTATAGATTTGATGTGCGTACGCAATTTCAATTGTTCAGCTCAACAAAGGTGGAATTATTGCTTGCAAAAATTAAATCGAGCCTTTGTAAAATTGACTCCTTGATCTCTTTTAATTTAGTTGATCTATTCAATTATTGTTATCAGTAATTCATTATTAATTCATCGAAAAGAAGAAAAAATTATATTTAATTGCAGAATTAAGTCAAACTGCATTAGCTTCTCCGACATAAAATGGGGTGGGGGTTACATACATATACGAAAAGTATGGCACATAGTCCAATTTCTCAAAACAAAACGAAAAGTTTTGCATTTGATAAACTAAAGGGTTTTCGGTTGAAAACTATAATTAATGGAGTAAATTTTCAAAAGGAGGGGGCGCACAAGGCGATGACAACCCCCCCCCCCCCCCCCGCCCTGAGACATTATATTTCTCACGGAATTTTTTTTCTTTTTAACTATATTGTCAGTAATGTCATCTTCAACACATTTGATTCATTTATTTTATTGAATGACTTGTTGATTGATAATTTGTTTTTTAAAGTTGACAGTTAAGCATATATGTAGTGGAAAATGGGTTTATTGGAGCCATAAAAAATGAGTTTTTAATATAAGTGGGTCAAGTCTCCAATCTACATTAACGGTTACAGTGACAGAAAAGTAAATGCAAATTTCAAAATAAATCAAAAAAATAAATACTAATAATAAAAATAAAATAAAGTAAAAAAAAAATGGAGTCTGAACCCATTCGATATGAAGATCGAAAATTTCTGGAAAAAAAAATATTTGTTTTTTTTTTTTAAGCAGACTGACACACGCCGATGACAAGAAGACTCGTAGCATATTGGTTAACGTATTCAGTCTTACGCCTAACCGTAGCTTTGAAGAGAGTTCGAATCCTGTGTGAAGCTCTTTTTAGCTCACCTGATCCGAAAGCTATACACAAGTTTGTTCAAATCAGGACAACTAGGGTAGGATGGGGCTGAGGATAGGTAAGAGCCACAATATATTATCTTAATTTTACAGAGGAATATCTGCTGATTAAGAACAGAAGGGCCATTAGCTACTCAGGTGAGCATTGTGGCCCATGGGCTTCTTGTTTTTATTCTTTTCACTTACCTTAAAAACATGAGTGAAAAAATATATTATTTATCAGTAAGTTATTCAATAAAATGAAGCAAATGTGTAAAAGATGATATTGACGATACAATTTTTGGAAAAGTTCGTATAACTTTTCACAGCTTTCAGAATTTAGAAATGTCTTCTCAGCGCGAGGGATTGTCGTCGCCTTGTACGCCTCCATTCTTTATGTAAAGCTTGATTTAGTTTATAGTTTCTCGATGCTAAATCAACTCAGTTAAACATGGTGTGAATATACACTCAGTTTATTTTATTGTAAATATATATAGGTGAAAGCTCCTACAAGTATGTGGGTTCATCAAGTATAAATAAACCATTTAAATCGGTTCATTACAGGCATTTTCTTAAATCTAGTTTACCTTTCTCCAAAAGAATTGTAACCATTACCAGCATGTAAATCTTCCAACTGGAATGATTTACAATACTCTAATGGTGGCGCTTCCTGTCTGGCAATATCGAATAATGTTTGCATCTTTTTGGCTTCAAATCACAGGAGATTTACTACACAACGCATCTGTTTCTATTCCAAGGTTGCACTTGGTAAACACTGTCAATTCGTGGATACTGTGGCAAGATTGGAAATAGCCGCATTCAACGTTTTCTTTATATCACTCCAGAACCCCAAATTTTCAAAATGGATATTTGGCGCACCCACCTTAAACGCTTGACATGTTATTGAGTTTTGATCAATTCACTCAGAGTTTTGTTTTGTATTGTTTTTTTTAAAGTTTTCTTTTTGTGTTTGTATACAAGCAAACAAAATGAATATATTAAAGAAGTGAAGAATTCCAAACCAATGCATGGGAACTGTATGAATATGCCTTCCTTTTGCTGAAACTACATTAGAAAATATTTATAAGTTGGCTAGTGTTAATAATAGCAAAAACCATGTTTTGACCATGTGCTTATTTTCACCAAATTCTATGAGTGTTTGATTCCGGTGTGTCAGTAACAGAAAATCCTGTTCTCTGTAAACTCGGACTAGACAGTCATCTCCCTAATTCGGCTGACCTACAGAACAGACAACAGTAATTGATTTTTAGCTACATTTTCCTGGAACCTATGAAAAAGATTGTATTTCTCTTTTTCACTCTCCCCATTTTTCAATATACCAGTAACTGCATGTGAAAAGCAATTGCTTTATGAAGAATCTTGATGCCAACTTATTTTTTAAAATAAAAACTGTGTAAAATATACGTGTTATTGATGTAATATTTTAAAAGTTACTGATTATTTGTTTGAGTTGGATTTTCAAATGTTCTACCTAATGTGAGTGTATTTTAAAAATTCAACAATTGCCAATACCCGCTTAAACAAATTCTAATATACCTTCGTTTTATTGAATTCCTTAAACAATTAATTTTTTTTTTTTTGCATAACATTTCTTTTAGATAACAATTAGCGTAATTATACATATATATGTAAATTGTAAATAAAAACTACCTTCCCACAAATTAGGTGATAGCACCAACATTGAAAATTTTCACTCCGAGAAAACCATTGTTAACTACGAAAGCCTGTAGTATCAAGTAAAAAAAAAAAAGAAGATAAAACCCACTTTCTCTTAAAATTATCTCCTAATAACGAGAAAATTATCTCGTTATTACGGAAAAATATGTCGTTATTACAAGAAAAAATCTCGTTATTACGAGAAAATATCTCATTATAACGAGAAAATATTCCCGTAATATTACGTAAATAATTAACTCGTAAAATGTACAAGAAAAAAAATATCCGTGTAGAATCGGATTGCAGAAACTATGAAAAGTCTTAAAAACGTTTGGATTGCTAAAAAATGTACCAGCTGAATATTTTCTAAATATGTGATAGCTCAGTAATCCAAAACAAGGAAATTCTGCAGATTTTAATGTATTCAGAGAAAAAAGAATACTATAAATAAATTAAGAATCTATTCTCGTAATTACCAGATCTCTTCTCATAAATACGAGATAATTTTCTATAACGAGATAGTGGGCTGCTTTTTTTTTTAAATTGACACTGAGGTTGGCTGGGTTTCTAGGAGTGAAATGAATGTTACCCTGCGCCTGGGTAGACAATGGTTAATCTTCAATGTTACCCGCAACTACATGCAATATTTATTAATTATACTGAATGTTTTGTACAAATTAATACAAATACATGAACCGTACGCGCATAAATTCTGCGCAGTCAATATCTTTATTTATTTATTTTATTTTATTTTTTTTGTTTTATCAATGTTGACTGTTGCTACGCTGGAGGGCGTGGTTTCATCATTCAGACGGTAATAGTGTTTTAACAATATTTTTCGACGAATCAGATTCCACTAATTTACATGGAAGTGTAATAATTAATCATATATCAGTGTTCTTTTATCAGTATGCGATACTTTATCATCAATGTTGTACTTCGTTATTTCATTAATAAAAATACTTATAAATATGCATGTGTGCCATTGATCCAGAGGACGTATTTTCGGAATCGTTGTACATTTTTTTTTTAAGAATCGTAAAAAAAAAAATATTTGCGGAATCATAACTTTATTTTTGAGGAAAAGTAAAATCAATTTGCGGAAACGTGGAATCGAAGGCTTAAATTTATGTAACCGTATAATATCATTTATTTGAAAAATACATATTATTTTTCGAAATAACTTTACTACATTGTTTCAGTGTAATATTGTAGTTTTGCTTCACACAAGTCAGTAAAGTGTGGTGAAAAAAGCTCACAATGTTTGCATTCAATAAAGGTCTGAAGTGTCGCACACTTAATTAACAAATTATTAATTATAGTTACAATAATTATTTATAATCCACTTCGCCTGGTATTCCCTCCATGACATCACAACCTAAGTCTAGAAATATTGAGAGAGGTGCCTCTCGTGTCTACAGAAACATCCAGTTTTCATTCAAAAAAAAAAAAAAAAAAAAAAAAAAAAAAAAAAAATTCCACCACACAGCTTGATGTGTCTATATTAATAATATTTGTTGCACTTCTTTACAAATACATGTTTGCCTTGATTCCGCTTTTTCTCTGAGTACAAATCTTTTAGAATACGCAAAAGTGACAGCATCTTCATCTAGAAGTATAAGATAATTGATGATGGAACAAAAATCGCAAAATAATCAAATTAGCTATAAAGATAATTCATCTTTAGAATTTAATAGTGCGTATAAAAGAGAGCCCATCCATTGAAGTCAGATTATCGCATTTCTTATTGAATTAATATATATTGTTGACTAGGTTTATCGAGATAAAAGAGTCAACATATAAATGTAACTTCGGAAAAAGGGGTCCTATTTCATCAAAAATACATGTAATGTCTCGTTTTCAAATCTTTAGGCTTTTAACTTCTTTTCTTCTTTTACAAGCAATATGGCAAAATTAACGTTTTTTCATTGTCAGATCGTCATAAAATCAATTCAAATTGTCCGGTTATGTAAGATTCTAGCCCCAGGGAACGTTGTTCCTGGTCTTGTTCTGGTAACAACATAGAAATTGTAAACATTTCGTACTAAACTGAAGGGATATGATCGCCATCTTCTTAATGGATTTTTAAATGAATTAAAAACTGTGTAAATGAATTTCCGTTTTATTCCAGCTCACTGCTTATTTGTTTTCCAGTGATGTTTTAAAGATAAAGGATTCAAGAAATTAATGAGCGCAGCGACTAAAAATAGAGGCGGTGTTTCTGTGAAGAATCATTGGAAAGTTTTGAAATACGTTACGTACAAACAAAACTGTCTCATTATAAACTTTTATCATAAAAGGAGTTCTGCCGTTTGGTTTGAAGCATTGGAGAGTTCTTGCAAACAGTCTTTACACTTCTTGGACGCCTCCAGAAATTGGTCACACATTCCAAATGAAGGTATCAAAGATTAAAAGGTCTTTGTAGTTTTCGATTAAGTACTGTCTTCTCTACGAGATCTAGGTAATTATCTAATCAGCTCTCAAGTATTTTCTGGCCTGGCTTCGTGAATACAGGTAAAATTTGCGGCTATATATACAGGTGATATATTACCTGCCCTTGATAACGAACAACTCTACAGGTCATGTGACAAACGTAAAAAACTTGACTCCGTCAGAGAGGGCCAGATGCGATCAGCTGTGTACGCGTTAACATGCAGCGGAAAAAAAGATTTATAATATATTTTACGTGATGGAGTTTATTTTGTGGAAGGAATTTACAGTTTGTGTATACGCTGGGATTTATCTTTCTGCCCTCTTCGCGGAGCTTTGTTAATTTAATATCTTTTTCCACTATCTACAAGTTTTATTCTGATGAGTGTGAAAACAGACGAAAATAGAAATTTTAACAAGGGGAACCTATCTCCTCGTGTGTTGGAGGATGATAAGCTCCCCCGTGGGGTGATTGGACCTTCCTTTCACGTTCACCATGATAGGGATAACAATAACGTGAAGATGGGGAGTCTACAGGAGCTCCAGGGACTGATCCGGAGCAAGGATGAAAAAATCAAAGACCTTCAAAAGAAAATACAGGAAAGGGACGAAGTTATACAGCAGCTGAGAAGTCAGCTAGACAAGTATCAGTCCGTGCTGCCTCAGTCTCTGAAGCATACGGCCCGACCCCGGAAACAGAGGGCCCAGGGCATCTCTGCCGAACCCCACAGTCTGAAGGACCTGGTTAAAACCAGCAACAAAAAGCACTCCAAATCTGACAGGTAAGGTTGTAGCATATAGCGTATGCCAGCACCAATTCATTGACAATATACTTTATTTACATATGTCGGTCTGTTAGGCGCTATGATTTTTTGGTGGATTTTACGTACACTTGCAAAGCAGGAGCTTCTGTCCCGATGAAAGGATGATTGGGATTTATTATACGAATGTCTTCTAATTCCCTCGGCAAACATCATGTTTGATAATAAAACTTCACACATCGTATATTTAATAAAAGTATTAAAAGATTTAGTTCGTAAAGAGATACCATGAGAAAGAGATAAGCAGGGTATTTTCCAATTTGTCGTGGTTACAATATTGTAGATGGCTTGATCCTTGAAGTACCTATATAACCTCAATAATGGTCACTACCGATCTAGCAAACTGTATGACAGGAATTGTGTCAAGCCAGCGCCTCAGGGCGTCGAGATTGTCTGTCGTATGTTTTTATAAAAAGGTCATGATTCGAAGCAATTTGTCACTGTCCTTAATTTGAATTAAAACTACAGTTTAATTTATTTTTATCAAGTTGTGGAACATGTTTTTACAACTGCTTTCCGTTACGCAATCAATATTCTGATATTGAAATTGATTCGTAAACTCTTTCAATAAAATGAACTCGACCCCCTTGGGAATTTAAATTACAATTGGATATTTACCTAACACTTGAGAGAAAAGTTTGATAAATCACCCAATAGCCTAGAGATATTCTTTTTTTTCTGTGTAAAAGTTGGTTATCTGGAATTTTGTTGTTAGAATGTGTGTTGTAAACATCACAGTGTAATGTCTCGTAACCTGAGTAATTCATGTGGAATTTAAATAAGTAATTATAATAAGCTGTGTTTGTTAGTTAAGACTTTGGTGAATATGACATGAGTTTTTTGTGGACATGAAGCTGTTTTTTCCTAGACATTAACGTCCCCTAGAGGAAAAATCAAGTCATTAATGAGAGTCCAAAGATAGAAATTAAGGAGGGAACAGTACAGTTGTTTTACTTCTCTGTTACGGAAAAAGAGAACCCCAGTCCGTATCTGAACGAAAATTTAGAATCCAGACAACACATAAGAGGTCACAGAATACAAATTATTTAATTTTAAGAAAAAAATCTTTTGAATAATAAAATAATTATTTATAATATTTATGTCTCTTATAAAAATATAGAATAATTACATTTGTGTAAATTACAAAGTGAAAACAACTCAAAGTTTTTGCAGAAGACCGCAGCTCGGGTGTTATATCCGCCTCAGTAGTGTGTTATATAGTTGACCTCATCACAGGTCATATGTACATAGAAAAACACGGAAATCGTAAAACAATATTGTAAGCTAACATTGTAACGTTAAGTTAACAAGCTATCAGCGGATTGATTACTTATGTACACACATTTATACAAGCTGTTGACACTCGTCTTTCTAGCAGCAGATAACAGCTGCGCTCTCTGATCGTGCACCCGAGCTGTGCAGCAGACGACACCATTATCTTGTTCTCGAAGGACATCTGCAGTAATCCGATTTCAGTTTTGATGGCTTTTTTTCACTATTATGTTTATGCTTTCATAAAATTTAATACATTCAAAAACTTCTCTCATTCAATCTGAATGACACCAAACCAGTAATGCATGTGTGTCATCTGATGGAAATATCCCGCGGGGATTGGCATTGTGTTAACATATATATATTTGTAGAAGGTTTTTGGATCTCCCCATTTATTGTATTGTAATATTCATTGTCATTTTCAATAAATGACAATTCACACAAATATTGTGTTGTGCTATTTTATCCAGGAAGGAAGCTGTAGGTATATTTGGATCTTAATAGTATATGAACAACATGTATTAGGCATAAATCGTATATTAACACAATACAAAACAGTAATGTTAAGGAGATGGTTGGTGGCTAATTGTCTGCATCAAGAGGGGTTTGTCTTTGATGCAAGGGTCACAGCAAGCTTATCCATTCACCTTCATGGTTGTCTTAATTTAGTGGACAGGAATTTAAACTGGACAATGACAGAGTCCATTTATAGACTCATAAACACATAAAATAGTTGGGTTTTTTAAAATATTTTTTTTATTTATTGCCTTTCAATTGAATATACATAAGAATAAAATCTCCCATATAAAGCTGTAAAATCTCAACATGTAGACTGAAATCTGTTATCCTTAAAGGGGACTGCGACAGTAATCAAAACTATGGTTTAGAGATAGTTTGCTAAATGAAGGGTTTATTTTCTCGTCTTTTGTTGAGAATTTGATGTCAGTTTAACATGCGGATGTCACTAATGACCTAACACGACCGTCTTTGTGTAATTCTATCCAATGATCCCGTAGAAGGATATGATTCGGGATGCGTATCATGTTTCCCTCCATCAATGAGATTAATAGAAATGTTTAATTATGTTTAAAATGGAGATTATTAATGTATTTGTTTACCATACTATTAGTTTGAGAAAATGAAGTTAAAAATAAATTAAAAAAAAAATACTGGAAAAAAAATCTTATCGGATTGCCCTAGCTGAATGGTGTAATGGTAGTTCATAATCATGTTCTATTGTCGGAACGTATAGATGAGACCTTCGAGTGAAATTAACACGGGTCTGCTTCATTTTGGTGAATTTCCCACATGTAGTTGTTTTGAGCAGGTATTCAAATCTCTAAAAGGTAGTTTATATAGAGAATATGAGTATTCCATTCCCTTCATATTTAATTCTTTTGTAACAAAGCAGGAGTAATAGAGTGATGTCTATACAGACTCAGTAATAAGGTGATCAATACTAGTGTTATCAATGTAGTACTTCTAGAACTGGCTTACTGCTATTTTAGGATTGTTATATTAATCTATAAAAAGTATGAATGAATAAGGGTTAAGATGAATTGCCTTTGTTATAAATCATGAGAAGATACAAGTCCAAAATGCTGCCAAAACCGACAGGAAGACCGGCTTCATAAATTAAAACGTCAATGATTCCCTTTCAAGTAATTGAACGCACCGACTAAAATGATAAAGACATCTCCATTGATAATACTTGTGGATTTAACTTTTCTACCATTTATAATTAATGCATGTTATTTTATAATGTATATAAAACACGCAGTAATAGCTCTGCTACAATTTATGTGACATTCTTTGCTATATAGACATCTGTCTTCAGCTAAGTGAATCAGGATTAATTTTCTTCTGGGTACCACTTCTTTTATTGTAATTTTTGCGACAAAATCTGATGTATGAGCATGTCATGTTTAGGAAATACATCAAACATCTTCTAAAGCAATAACTGCTTCTACAGAATGCTTGTCATGTACTTCATATCAGTTTGTTCCCTAAAACACAAACCGTGCGTGAACTTAAATGTGATGCTCAATCACTATCGCGCAATTGTGTCGTGCTCCAGAAACAATGAGACGACGTGTTTTCATTCCCTTGTATAGAGGTTAAAATGTTTCAAGATTAGATAAGCATTTGATAACGAGTTCATCAAATTTTCGGAATGCATCTTAGTATTTGATGGATGTTTATACCTTGACCGCTAGAGGTCGCCGTTAATTCAGGAAGAAATAGACTTCAAAAATAGTCTTGTAGTGTAAACGAATTTAATTTGGATTGCAAGTCATTTTCGTTTATGAATAATTCATATTATAACATTTACTCTCATAAAACTCAAGGGTAAATTATTTTGGTGAATAAAGCACGCATAATTTAATTTAATATTTTTGTGTGCTCAGATAGTGGCTTAAGACCATTTGAGGGATATTTTTTACAGTTTCCCTATTTGCGTCTATAGGAGTTCGTTGGAGCATTTAAATACATTACATGCCTCATATAGGTTACGAGTTTCGCCTTGCTTGTGTCGGAAGTCTGCACGTTCTTCGTGTTCTTCGAGGTGACATTGGCTTCCCGTGGTGTGATAGATACATACCAAAAATGCTACCGTACCCGGGCCTCAAGTGTTTGTATCGCACAATCTTAGATACATATTGATACTTGTTTGCAAAACTTTGGAGTTGGGTGTCAAGATAAAAACGAATCAGGTGCTATTTTATAAACAGTGGAGAATTACTGCAAAATAGTTATCATGGCCCAAAGTTCGAACCCCAGACAGTTTCAGTCAGAGTAAATGTATGCAGTTGACGGGCAGTTGGGGATAATTTACCCCAGGAAAGTCTGGTCACAGATAAACGCTGATAGATAAAATCGACATCCTTTTAACCTATACATTTAATGTGCAGAGAGTAACTGTAAACCTTTAAATTAACTTCACGACAAAAATGTACAATGTCATAATTTCCATACAAATTAATATATCAGCCAGAAAAATTAAGATTTTCACGATCTCACGCCCATATACTTAGATACTTTTAGAAAATCTTACGGAAATTGGTAAACACATGTGTTAATTTTAACAGGAAAATATCCTGGATTCTTACGACATGAAGTATTTTAAAAATTAAAAGAATTACTAGTATGTCATTTTGTGCTAATAATTGTGTAGACGACGGATGAAGTCGTCTGTGCTGCATTAAGTAATGAATCTTTAAGGAACCAACGTCTTGAATTTGTTCTTGCACTGAATTTAAAAATAGTCTTCATATATGAGAAGCGTATTCATAATATAGACTTTAATATGCCTTTAGGTTATTGGTTGTCTAAATATATTGTTTCGAGCTTGTGTTTTATAGGAAGTTCAAAATTATATATGTATGGAGAAAAGACTATCTTATGCAAGAATATCTTAGAATATTTTATTAACCACTATTTCTTTTTCTCTAACATAAAAACAATAAGTCAATTGCTGAAAATTTAGACTTTCGACGAGACAATAGAGTAAGACTATAGCCACTTTCAGTCCCACGAATATTCCTTCATCAGATCGTAATTGATAATGAGCGAACTTTTTCTAACTTTTCGAGGATTACCGAGGAGAAGTGAGCATGCAATGCATTCTTTATGCATACTTTTACTTGCAATTGTTTCTTTTGCATTTTGCAATCGAACGTTTTGAATGGGAAGTTGCAAAATCAAGAAAGTGGTTAACATCGTGGATAAGTCTGACAAGTTGAATATATCGCTCTTAGTGTTATGCATTTAGTGGTAATGCACTGAGAGAATGTTTACAAAGTGGGTAAAGAGTCGTCTCTTCATTTACAAACAAATGCCAATATTTCTATTACGTCAAAAGAGCAGCTAGAGCTCAGCTTCGAAACCATAGGGGAATTTCGTAAAAAAGGTACGTGATACACGACAGAATTGTCAATGAATTATGAAAAATAACTGTTGTGTAACTGAAATAAAAGCAGTCATCATGACCAGTAGGTTTGAGGTATAGAAGATGTGATAAAGGACTCAAGTATGGCCTCTGATGTCATGTTGCCAACTCTACTATGCATTCTTTTGTTCATATCCTTAGCTTGTCAATCATATATCATAATTTCCATAAATAGTAATGTAAATATGTCACAAAAATGTATGGTCTCTTAACTTGTAACAGCATGCATTTATTTTGTTAACGATAAAGCTATCAACTTCTCAGTGAAATTCTGTCTAATATAAATATTTAAGAAGAACTGATATTTTACACTTTAAGCTTTGAAAGTGAAGAGATAATCTAGTTTTGTAAAAAGTGCATCTCTGTTAATTTTTGTAGCCGCATGACGTCTTGAGGCAAACATAAAAGCCAGTCATATATCGATAGTATCAGCAAAAACGAATGATACAGGGACACATTGTAATAGTGTCATATATCAAAACATTCTTATAGTATCAGCTAAAACGAATGATACATAGTGTCATATATCAAAACATTCTTATAGTATCACCTAAAAGCTGATACACAGACACATTGTAATAGTGTCATTATATCAAAACATTCTTATAGTATCACCAAAAAACTAAGACACATTGTAATAGTGTTATAAATCAAAACTTCTTATAGTATCATCTAAAAACTTATACACAGACACATTGTAATAGTGTCATATATCAAAACATTCTTAAAGTATCACCTAAAACGAATGATACATGGACACATTGTAATAGTGTCATATACAAAAACATTCTTATCACCTAAAAAGGGACACATTGTAATTGTGTCATATATCAAAACATTCTTATAATATTAGCAAAAACGAATGATACAGGGACACATTGTAATAGTGTCATATATCAAAACATTCTTATAGTATCAGCTAAAACGAATGATACATAGTGTCATATATCAAAACATTCTTATAGTATACCTAAAAGCAGATACACAGACCCATTGTAATAGTGTCATTATATCAAAACATTCTTATAGTATCACCAAAAAACTTATACACAGACACATTGTAATAGTGTCATATATCAAAAGATTCTTAAAGTATCACCTAAAACGAATGATACATGGACACGTTGTAATAGTGTCATATACAAAAACATTCTTATCACCTAAAAAGGGACACATTGTAATTGTGTCATATATCAAAACATTCTTATAATATTAGCAAAAACGAATGATACATGAACACATTGTAATAGTATTATATATCAAAACATTCTTATAGCATCACCTTAAACGAATGATACATGGACACATTGTAATAGTATACACCTATTTACTGGCTATGAGGACAATAGCAAGTTTATCGTTCCCCAAGACAGCAACTATTTCCCGAGGCGCAGCCGAGGGAAATAGTTGCTGTCGAGGGGAACGATAAACTTGCTATTGTCCGAATAGTCAGTAAATAAGTGTTTTATTATACCGAAGCAGTCTTTACTTGTGTTACATCACAATCTGTATAAAACCAGAAGAGTTCCGAGATGAAAAGCGAGGGAAACAGAATGCTGCCGGTGAATAGTTTAATGACTATTTCACCATGGGCAAATAGCACAAAAACTATTCCACGGTAGGGGCTGTTTGGAAAAAATAGCATGTTTATTCGTAATATTTTTATATAGAAAAAATTCACAGAGGTATAATAATATTATATATCAAAGCATTCTTATAGTATCAGCTTAAACGAATGATACATGGACACATTGTAATAGTATTATATATCAAAACATTCTTGCAGTATCATTTCAATAGTTCCATTAATAATCAGTTACATACCAAAAAATTATAGCGCCACTTCGAACAAAAAATATTCCAACACACATTCTTGTAGTACCATGTAAAACGAATTGTACACAAACTCATTTTAATAATGGCATTTAAAACAGATACATGTATACACCAAAATATTCTTAAATAAAGTATTTGCATTTAAAACATTCTTATAGTATCAGCTAAAATAAATGGTATACGCGATTACATTCTTATTATAGTGTCACTAAAAAAAATACTAGTATATCAAAACATTCTTAACGAATAATTTAGAAAATGTTTTAGAAGCGCTACTAACAATGATATACCACAACATTCTCATAGTACATGTGCTACTTAAAACCAATAATATATCAAAACGCAATCTTCAGGTGCAACTATAGCAAGTACTTTACAAAGACATTTTAATAGTGCCACTCGAAACTAAGGATAATACATGTATACCAAAACATATTCTCAGTGCCATCAAAATGAATAATTCAACGAAAACATTATAATGGTGCCACTTGAAACATTCTTACGGTGCCACTTAAAATGTTTATAGGAAGATATTTTAACAGTACCACTTGAAACTAATAATATACATAAACATGTACTAAACATTCTTATAGTGCCACCGTAAACTAATAAGTTACGAGTGCCTTTTTATATACAAATAATGTACTAAAACATTTTTACGGTGCCACTGAAAATCAATAATATACTTAAGTACGCTTAAAGTGCCACTTCAAACGATTAATATGAAATAACATTCTTATGGTGCCACTTAAAACTAATAATTTACCAAAACTTCTTCCTGTGCTACCAAAACGAATAACTTACGAATTCATTGCAACGGTGCAATAACATACCAAAGCATTCGTACAGTGTCGCAATAAATGAAGGAGATGGGTATGGATTCTGATAGTCTTATTGACTCATTTAAGATGCATAACATTCTTATAGTGCCATTAAAATGATTAACATACACATTCTAATGGTGCCTTTTAAAATGAATTAATATTATATACACCTGTTTTCTAGCTATGAGGACAGTAGCAAGTTTGTTGTCCCCCGTGACTGCTACTATTTCCCGAGGCGCAGCCTTGGGAAATAGTTGCTATCGAGGGGGACAGTAAACCTGCTACCATCCGAATTTTTAGCACTTAATTTGTGCAAAGCACGATCTGAATAAAGACAGAAAGTTCCGATCGAGATGAAACGCGAGGGAAATCGAACGCTGCCAGTGAATTTCATCAAAAGCAAAATACAAAATGTAGCAAAATAAGCTATTTCACGCTAGAGACTGTTTAGAAAAAAGGCAGGTTAATTCGTCATATTTTTTATGCATAAAAAATACGCAGAGGTATAATAAACCAAAATATTCTTACAGTGCTACCTAAACGAATAAGATACCATACAAGACATTCAAATAATGTCACATAAGCTCATTATTATTGTAAAGAGACTTTTAAGAAGTATCACTAAAATGTACTTTTTAACTAGAGCTCCTAGTGGAACATCTACCACCAATGGTAAAACAGATGATAAAGAAGAATACACCCCTTTGACATGTGTATATTATACATTTGTATAATGACTTCGTATTTCACGATTCATTTCCATGCGTTGTCTCTGTTCCAGGACTATGCTCGCCTCCAGCTTTTGACATGAATACTTCTTTGATATCAGTTTGTAATAAACTGCCTGCATGTTCCTCGGCTTATTCGGATGTAGATATACCGTGTACCTCTTTGGACACAAGTTCTTGTTTGTATGAAGTGTTTCTTAAGTTTGGTGCTGAATTTTAGTTTATTACTAGTGGATTATACAATGTTAATAAACAGCTAAATTGGCCGACTCACCTGGAACGAATCGAATGGTATTTGTTTGCGTGGAAACATTCCAAGCTGCCTTAATTGAAACAAAATCTTTGACGAGTTTTAACCTTATTATCTGATATGATGTACAACTAATGGTTGTGGAGTAGAATTATGGTAATTTCCTTTGATCTCCTTACGTATTTTAATCTTTTTCCAGCTAAGAAAATTATTTGTAGATCGAATCAATTACTTGTAGCATAAAAGAGTCGAATTTCAGCAATTTTACATCTTCAGTTTCCAAACAATGATAATTACAACCAGACGAAAGTATTTGACAGACAATATAAAGATAACTTTTTTTTCCGGAGAAAAACTCACCTTAAATTAAAATCACACTGATTTGTGACGTTTTATCTTACATCTATTTTTCTTCTATAAAGTCGGAGATGAAGTAGCTTTTTTTTGTTTCGACAGCAGTAGAGATTGTTTGTTACTAATTTATGATGATAAACGAACAATGCTTTGGTAGATGGCTATCGTAGAAGTTCCATGTTGTGGTGTCAGAATTGCTACCAGAACACGAGCTTACAATGAATGGCTTCTGTGACGTCACCAACGATTGGTTTCTCTGTGGAAAAATGGCGTCTTCATGATATACTTTGCGTGGACATTAGATTGTCCTTATTGCATCAATAATGAAGACAAAAGACCGGGCAATGAGGAATGTACAGTTGGAAGAACTGGCAAAATTTGTTAAGAAAGTCTTTTAGCCACTTGACGAATTAGAGAAAGTCCATTAAATTCTGGTACGGATATATCACAGCAGGAAAAACGTGTTTGGATAGCTTATCTGTTATAATCAAAGATGAAACTAAATGAAGACGGCAAGGAAGTATGCTTTAAAAAGGTTTATGACTTATAGTGAGAGTTTGACATTTTACAGATAAAAATATTATCAATTTCGAATTAGAACAACAACCAAAAATTGCTTGCAATACTGAATGAAAACCGGACGAGATGGGAACTCTTCGAGATCTCCAGTTGGCACTTAGGAATAAAATCGAGGAATTAAACCAGAGAGACAAATTAATAGACGAACTGGAAGCAGAGCTTGACGAAAAGGACCAGCTTATCGAGAAACTTAAAATGGAACTGGAAAAATGTAAGGCAGTGTTAAATTCTGCTGTTGTGAAACCGACACAGGAAAATGGAACTTTGTATAAAGAGCGAAACAAACGATGTGCGATTTCTGCGGAACCCTCACAGTACGGTGTCAATGTTCGAACCCCGTTGAAGAGGGTCGACAAACCAGAGTCGTAAGTAAGAACAGCATGGTTTTTCGCAAGGTTGGGGACAGTTTGATAGAGTTATATACAAAAGATGTACCTGGAAATTCAGTGATCACAACCTCTTTATTAATTTTATATTAGGTTTGCATAATGTATAAGTTTTGATAATGCTTCTAAACTCATAATTTATGTGTCTATGAAGCAAGTTAATTTCGCGTTCCTGTTCAGGTTACAATAATATCTTGCAGTTTGATCCTAATCATTACAGTAAACGTCTTGAAAAATGTATAATTTTCAGTTATGTAACATTCGTTTGGAATTGCTTAGCTTTCTCTTTTTCTGTTATGCTTGATCAGTGTGTTCTGTCTTTGCCGACGGACTTTTTTGATTTTCTCGCAGAATTTTGTCAAATTTTCCAGCAGCAATGTGTTAACATGGGTAGTGGCACAAAGGTATGGGATGCTGCAGAATCAAGATCATTAATACTGACAACAATGCATGTTTCTGTAAATCTCGTCTTTTTTGAAAAGACATGATATGAGGAGTACATCTTGACATGTACGTAAAGACATCAGCTATAATTTCTGGTACACAAAAGGCAGACACCACCCAAAATACAATGATGTGAGCAGCGGAAAGGAAAAAACTTTAACGCAAATCTAACAATTAATTTTGCCAAAAAAAAAAAACAAACCAAAAAAAAAAAAAAAAACAAACAAACTGATTGATTGATAGTATGTTGTTTTACGTCCCATTCGAAAATTTTTCACCCATATAGAGACGTCACCATATATCGGTGAAGGGCTTCAAATTAAGACCTATTCTCGGCACTCTCGGTCTTTGAGCAGTGAGGGTTCTTTATCGTGCCAACGCCTACCAAGACACGGGACCTCGGGTTTTAAGATCTCATCCGAAAGACCCGTGACTTTCACTCCTAATGCCGAGCGCTTTGCGAAGTGGCGAAGGACCAGTCACTACCTATTTTTACGTCTTAGGTTTGACGAGAATCAAACCCGGGCCTCCCGATCACGAAGCGAACACCCTATGGTGGTAGTAGTGGTGGGGTTGGGATGGAAGAATGTTTTGGGAAAGGAGGGGGGCGAGGTCATGCAGGCCTTCAAACATTTGTGTGGAAGGCAGTTTTGTCTCTATTTTTGTAAGGGATCCATTTTAA
Organism: Saccostrea echinata; assembly: GCF_033153115.1. Taxonomy (NCBI): domain Eukaryota; kingdom Metazoa; phylum Mollusca; class Bivalvia; order Ostreida; family Ostreidae; genus Saccostrea; species Saccostrea echinata. The sequence continues at coordinate 1,624,607 of NW_026889783.1, forward strand.
AAGGTTATTTCCTCTTTATTTTACTTAAAATTATGCTCAACCAACGATGCTGAAAATTATAAGGTGAGGGAGAGGGTTCTATGACCGTCTATCCCCGCTGCATCTCTCTATAACTACGAATATTGTTTGATTATTATTTTAACAATGTCAGATTACTGATTTTTTTCTCTTCCAGAAAGTAGGGGAAGGGTTATACATGTATACATTGAACAGTGAACACAGATATGAAGTTAAGACACCCCTTTCTGGGAAACTTCTGTTCAACAGCTGCAAAGAACTAAAACGTAGGGTTATTGTAAAAACAAGGCTATTTAGATTGTATTTATCAAGATTCCGCCTATATATACAAATGTACTGTTTTTTAAAAAGAAAAATCGGAAAGTTTCGATCCTGAAATTCACCCCACTCTATCATATTACTAAATATTTTTTGCAAACAGCCTCAGGAGCAGCTGATTTTGGTTGATTTGGAAATTCTGGTTAGGATAAGCCGCAGGTGCTTTTGGACATGAGCCCCATCCCATCCTCCTTAGTATATACACACTTTTTAAAATACATTTTTGTTTCTGGATCATTTATTTATCTAACACATTAATAATATATTCAATATGATAAAAAAAAAAAATAAAATTAACAAAAAAATTGTATTAAAACATCATGCTCATAGCCTCATAAAATATGATACCGCCGCTATGATTTTTTAAAATAAAACTTTATTCTACCTTGTGAGCATAAGCGTAGTGCAAAGAAATAAATTTCTACATTTCATGAGTTGACAAATCGCAAGTCTACCAATACAATGTTGTTCATTGATCAATATAGTTTTGCACAGAACAGTTAAAATAAACAAGTTGCTATAACGTACAATTTACTATTTACATAATTGAGCTTTACATGTATTTAAGAAATTACAGAGTTGAACCCTTTGGCTTTCCATAATTTCCAGACTAGCGTGCCATCTAGTGTTAATTCAGATTATGACTGTTCTTTATTGCACGTCATCTAGCGTCATTTCAGTTAGCGACTATTGGTTTTGAATCGGTGATCGTTCGTTTTGTAACGGAGTCTGTTGATTTTACAAATGGGTCTGTTAATTTAATTTTAAGCTGTTTGTCTTGTTTTTCAGTATGTTTTTGAAATTTTTTTTGTTCCTTTTGCTTTAATGTCTTTTTTTTTTTACCCTTTCCGCCGCCCATACAATGATTCTGGCTCTCAGTTCATGAAGAAATTTTGTTGAATATTTTATATTTCTAGCATACACTAAGATAATACTTCATAAGCCCTCTAACACAGACAAACACGAGAACATGATACTCAAAGAGAAGACCTTTCAAAGACCGCAAATAACGCCTATTCTTATGTATTTAAATTAAATTTTAGGCAATGTATCTTCATTAAAAAAATCTTAAATAATGTTGAGTGCAGCTGTAAATAATGACGATTATTTTAACAGCGTCAATGATACGTTTTTTTATTCTAATGTGTGGGGAAAATACGTCTAAATCACAAAGATATCGTCTGACTTAACATTCAGATTAATTATTACACTGGGAAGCGAAAAGAAAATATAAAATACTGATATGTTGTCTGAAGCAGAAATTTTTAATTTCATTCATGAAAAAGAACGGGTGATACAAACAGCAAAAACATTTGATAATTAATTTTCAAGTCATCGATGTGCCTTTGTTACCAACTGGAATCAGGGGTAGAGAATTCTCGCTAAATGTTCCGTGTCTGACAAGAAAAAAAGTCGTGTAAACCTTGTCTAATGATTTGGAAATCTTTTTTTACCCCGTGTCTACACAGAAAACAAGTTTTCAGACAAGGACGGTAACGTTATCAGGGTTTACAGATTCTACAGGGGTTATTAAGTACACATTCCTGCTACTGCGGCAGATACAGCAAACGTAATAAATAAGAAAAGTACGAAAATCCAAGTGAAAATCATTCACCAGAACACTTAATGTTGATTTTTTGTCCTCCATGCGGCTTTTTCTCCAGATAATGGAGCTCCTTTTGTAGGATCGTACCTCCACAGTTCAGGGTGCGAGGAAATCTCAATACACGTGCTACATCTTATCTTACTTGGAATTTTATGTTTTACCTCAGTCTCTAGAGAAGTGTCGACATAAAGTTAAGGTTTCTAAAAACATTTCCACGTGATACGGTATAAGATTGGAACATTCAGTTGAAAGAAAACATAGAAATATTTGAATTTGTGTTAAGATAAGCCAACATTATCAATATTGAGATGTTTATTTATCCGTTAGTTTTTCTTCCCTGTCTTCATGCATACATGCAGAATGTTCATAAAACTCTCTGTGTGATCAGAGACTTCAGTCTATGAGTAACGTTCTTCACGTGTATACTAAATTAATTAATGGCAACTCTTGAATGGCGTTCGCTCATCTTGAAGGGTAAATAAAACAAACTTCCTTTTCTTGAATCCTGGTAGTTTGAACAAGAATTTCAACATGCCCTAACACCAGCAATCAGAGACACCGAGGAGAGAAGAGATCAAAAGCACTTCATTATAAAGCATTGGTCTTTGCACAGGAGTATAGGAGGTCTAATAGTGAGCCCTCGGAATTACAGGGCAGGTAGAGCGGATTTCCTCACTAGAACTCTAGCAGGTGCTTCATCTGCTCGTCTCTCAAATTTGAAAAAAAATGGAATGTTTTTTGGCATAGCTTTTGTGAAATCGGAACCAGAATTCGTCTTGAGCCATAAAGCTACAGAACAAAGCAGACCTTTGGAGTTGCTTTGATTGATTAATTATTGGAATTGATGGGAACAGATACAGGTAATTAGTTGATAATTGTCGAGAGACATTTGTGTAAATATTACGTGAACAGTACAGCTGAGACTGAGACGAAAACTTTAAACGTAAGGCTTTTGTGTCAATGGAATTTAGCAGACTTGTCAGTTCCAGAAGTAGCCAATAGCAGAAGCCCATGTGATAATTGTCAGCAGTTTATTATCCTGTGTTCTTTTGTTGCGAAATGATGTAAACTTTATACCAGATCGATTGTCTTTTCTGATGGATGTATACCTATGTCTGAAAGGTTTCTTGTCTTACCTGTGAATTGCTTCCGGAAGTAAGGGAACATCTTCACCACTGAGAACGTTGTGACGGGGTTCAGGCACGATAGCGGGCCGATAAGCCTTATCAAATGTTTGTAAACCCGTGCCCGCTCCTCAGAATTAACTTCATCAAGACCAAACACTTGCACAACAGATTATCCTTTAATCATTTGTGAAATTCATTATCTACTGAGGTGTTTTGATGGACTTACAGGAAGTTACTTACGGAATTAACACGTATTGACTCTTGTTACGATAAGAATTAAAATCATGCATGGATTCTGAGAACGAAATGGGTACTCTTCGTGATCTGCAGTTATCACTCAGCGAGAAAATCCAAGAGCTGCGTCAACGGGACGAGCTCATTGACGAGCTTGAATCTGAGCTTGACGATAAAGATGACTTAATTAAGAAGTTACAAAATGAGTTGGATAAGTACAGATCTATTCTAAAACCTGCCTCCACAGTTGTCCAACCCGCCAAAAAAAGGCTAGCACAGTCAAGGGACCGTATCAAAAGGACAGCGATATCGGCGGAATCTCCAAACTGTAGTACGGTTTTAGCGTCACGTAAAACGGTTAAGGTACCGAAATCTAATGCGTAAGTATACACTGCTTGCCTACTTTGGCTAAAAAGTACCAAATTTTATTTTCAAGTGAAAAAATGAGGGCAGTCAAGAATTGGTTACAGTGTTTGTATATCATGCCATATCATGCCTTATTTGGTGAGCGAAATATAAGTAAAACGCAAGCGATTTCTCTCTTGTTTTAGAAATAACGAATACGTAAATGTACATACGCACGCGAACAACAGAACTTTTATGGCATTGGTCAGAAGGGATTCTAAGGAAAATGTCAGCGATTTGAAATGGCATGCACACTTTAACAAACAGATAGAGATGACTTTTAAAGAAAACTGGAAAAAAAAAAAACAAGAAAATACTTAGACTTTTTACCGCACAAAAAGTTTGACGTTTAAAGTATGTTTATTTAGGTGCCATCTTCCCAAACCAGACATTCCGGTTCAGAAAAAGATAAAATTTTGTAGTGTTTTTATCGTAAATGATAAATCGTGTTGGTCAGCATTCTGATAACTGCTAAATAAACCTGTGGAATAAACCGTCTCATTGATACAAACCTCACTGCAGGATGCCTCAATCTTCCCTCTTATCAGAGGTCTGCAGTTTGAGATACAAATGATTTATTTTCAAAATCACCACATAAAACACAACTGCTAACAATAGAATTTATCACCTAATCATAACCAAGAAAACCCACTCTTTTTCAAGAATCTAAGCGTTATATCTTATGTTGTGCCATCTTTTCTGCATTGAATGCAGATGATGTGGCTTGTGCAATTTTTAAACTTCTTCAGAAGTCTTGGAATATTGCTGCATCAAGGACCGGTGCTCGTGAAATTCTGACTCATTAGTTCGTACAGTTCCATGCAACCAATTAAAAATGAGTGTCTCATTATTTAAAAAAAAACTTCATAATTATGTTTAACATACATTTCAAAGCATATACTCACACGTAAATACATTGCTTATGTACATGTATACCAATAAACCTATAGAAAGTAAACATTTGATATGAATACATGATATTGTAAAGTAAGCTGCAGAAACTAGAAAGCCTAGTATGATATGAGGACAATGAACACTATATTTAGTGTCAATCCTGAAATGTCAATATTAAAAGCATTTCATTCTAAGTTTTTGGGCGGATGACAGAATATTTTAACCTTAAGATGAAATATAGTTTATGGCATAGACTTGCCCAATTTGTACCAAACCTGTGTTAAACCTGTGTTAAATGTTTGTAAATTACTCTGATCTTTGTAATTTTTGAATTTTATATAATCTATGGTTTTACATCAAAAGTATAAATTTGCAAAAACATTGAAAATACACGTATAAAGGAAAGAATCTAACAGAAATTTTCAATAGTGTTATGTATTTAAAGAAACCTATATGATACATTAATAGCAATGATTTCGTTACACCCATGTTTGCAGTTGTTCGGCATGTTGTTATAAAAGTTATCTTTGGTAGATAACAGAGAAAGTGTTTTTAAAATATTGTTTATGAATTATAGGTTAAATTAAAGTTAACTGGTACATAACAATATCTATAGACATTTATAAAATTATCATCAGTTGAGTGTATATCTGGATCGCCCATTGGTAGATAATTAATGTGAAAAGTACACCTTGTATCAAAATGTAAACTTTAGATTTCTTCTCTTTAAAATATTAGCTGTTTCAATCTTGCTGAAAATGGTCTGCTAGTATTTTATATATTTCTGTGGGTTATCTTTGCAGTTCCCGAGAGCTAATACGACAAGCTATCCTTGACAATGACTTCATGAAGAATCTAGACATGGGGCAGATTCGGGAGATCGTGGACTGCATGTACCCCGTGGAGTACACCAAAGACAGTCTGATCATCAAAGAAGGAGATGTGGGTTCTCTCGTCTACGTCATGGAAGGTAACGTAACACATGACAAATACCGAGTGGCGGAAAAAAAGAAAAGGGGGTGGGGTGGGCTGGCGCATACGCTTATACACATAATTGATGTCACTCTCACAAACACTTTTCTAACAAGCATTGTGAAAGTATTGCATAAGCAATACTAGTCACCTACCGGCAAGTGTAATCTTGTTCCCTTTAAAAATTGAAAATGCCGTAATTCCGTCAAATATCATTGTAGCAGAACAAAATGCAAAACTTTGATCTGTAACTCATCAAAGTAGACTCACATGCCAAAAATCAGCTCAGTATCTGCAAGCTTTTAGAAAAAAAGTGCGGAAAACTAAGTGGGACAGATTGACAGAGACAGACAGACAGACAGACAGACAGACGGATGGACAGACGAGGAGGAAACCTTTAGTCCCCTCCGGTTTCACAGGTAGGAGACTAATAAGATTAACAGCCTTTACAATAAAATCTAAAGTGTATACCGTATGAACCGAGGTCTCGTGTTGCAGTAGGTGCTGGCACGAAAAAGATCCCTCATTGAGTATAGATCTAAAATTTGCAGCCCTCCACCGGCAAGTGATGGCGTCTCAATATGAGTGAAAAATTCTCCATAGGGACGTTAAACAAACAAAAAACAATCCTAACTTTAGACTTACTAAGATGATAATTCTGTCTATTTTGATCGTTGAGGTTAGATTTAAGCATATTCTTGGTGTGACGCAGGTGTTAAATTGAAATAATTTTTTGGTCGAAAGGGCTTTCAGGTATTAAACTTTAGAAAAATTGATTGCCCTGAAACAGCTACAAGCCTATATGTTATATGATACTCCTGCTAAAATGGGAGCATCATTAATTTTGTATTTTATTAAGATTTATCTAGAAAAGAGATTGCTATTTTTTCATCAGGTGATTCGTAAGAATCTTCGATTATTTTGATACAAGATCTCATTGAACGATTTAATAATGTTCTGGGAGACGTCACATCAGAAAAAAGGATTTCATTATTAAATAAGGTCAAGCTATGGGTTAGAGGTAGTCAGTACACTATATGAGACACATATACAGGTACATCAAAGAACACAATAAAGGGTATTAGATACCTCAAACAGGACTATAAAATATCAGCTTTACTTCGGCTCAGGAAACCAGTACACAGCGATTTTAATATTTTACAAGTTTTTGCTTATCTGTGTAAAACTCATGTTCTTTGGAATGTGAAAGCCTAACTCTAAAATCGCCCACTTCAGGGTCACGGGTTATCATATTATTTATATACATTTATTGATCTGTGCATGATTCTAGACTTTTGTTAGCCTAACGACAAAATTTCTCGGTCACTGTTTTTAAATAACCAGAAATAAATGTTAAGTTTAGGAAAAGTTACTCCAATTGATGTGCTCAGAGTTTGGTGATATTTTTACGATTCATGTTTTGTTTATAGCTGATATTGAACACGCGCGGTTTCCGCCAGGGAGTTTAGAATTTGAAAAACTTGAATGTGTATTCCTCTTGTCTATAGTATGAAATAACGCATTATCTTATTTAATCTACCGAAAAGTTGAACGATTTCAGTTTTCCAAACATCGCACTTGTTTACATCTCCAGATAACTTGCTCAAACAGGGTAATTGAAAAGCCAAAGGGGATGTAATTTCATTCACCGCGCGGAATGACGGGAAACATGCGCCGGAGAAAGCAAAGCTATTGTGCGTCTGTTCTCGCCGCGCTTGTTTCTAGTTTTCCGGATGATCTGTTGAAGAAATACTTTATAAATAGTAAATTAACATGGATCGTTTTTACATACCACTGATTACGCTATATCATACAATTATGTATGTTCTCCCGACGTTTTTTCAATGGCACAGAGTAGGGTGTAAAGAACAGCTGGGAAAAGTATTTTTCAAATTGCTGTAAGACCTATTTTGCCAAAGGTCAATTTTGATTTTAAGAAAATATGGCTCCTACAGGAATATCCAATGATAGACACCCTGGTTTAACATTCATTGCCAGAATGCTTATAAGAATTACGCATCTACATGAGCATTTGGCTGACTTTGAAATTGATATGAAGTTGCAGACTAAGTTAGAAGATTTTGGTGTAATTTGCCTTTGATGATAAGTTCCCTTCCTAGATGTTAAGTACCAGGCATTATTACAGCTGTATAGTCCTGCCACACGTGAGTCTTGTCAATGTCACAACTAATAAAAACTAAGCGCCGTCTTCACACTTATCACAGTCAGGAGTCTTATCTACGGAGTCTTCAAAGTAGACACACTTATTTGTATTAACCCAAGTATTCCTACAGATTCTTTTGTGAATGTTTCCTATAACAAAACTAGTACTTAAATTTCCTGAGTCTTTTGATTATAGGCACTACTAATTGTCTACTTCGCTGACCGTACAGAAAAAAAGAATTATGTCTGATCCTTAAAGGTTAACAATTGTATAGTAGTGTAGCTCAAACTTTTTTGAGAATCATGTACCTGAAGAAAAAGACAATGTGTAAGTTAAAAGTGTTGAAGATTTTTGAATTCTCAAAATTATGGGAAGTGGTTTGTACTAAAAAAAATACACTGAACAGGGTCAATAATAAAAACTAGAAACCGCTGTTGCAAGTTATAGCACATGCCATCCCTGATACCAACAGTACAACATTGAAACAGAGTAAGCAAATACTATTGTAAATTTTTGCAAAAATTCAATTAAAAAAATAATTACTCATTTTTATTTCTATGGCAATGGTTGTAATGTTGAAAATTTTTAATTTTGATAGCAAAACTTAACTTTATGACCATTTTTTTTTAAATTCAATAAGATTGTCCAAGCCATCTTCGAGGTGGAACAGTGACAATACGTCGTCCCCACAGGCACTAGACTTTTCTGATAGAAAATAACTCCCAACTTAATAAATAACGAAGAGTGTCCGTGGTCGCCCATGCTTTGTCCGGGGTCATATAATTAGACATAACAATCTAAAACCTATGATAAATGTAAATACAAAAGTAGATGTAATAAATGTAAATACGAAAGTAGATATAATAAATGTAAATACGAAACTTGATATAATAAATGTAAATACGAAAGTAAATATAATAAATGCACATACAAAATTAGATATAAATGTTAATACAAAAGCAGAAATAATAAATGTAAATACTTAAGTTGGTATAATAAATGTAAATACAAATGTAGATATAATAAACATAAATACAAAAGTAGATATAATAAATGTTAATACGAAAGTAGATATAATAAATGTAAATACGAAACTTGATATAATAAATGTAAATACGAAAGTAAATATAATAAATGCACATACAAAATTAGATATAAATGTTAATACAAAAGCAGAAATAATAAATGTAAATACTTAAGTTGGTATAATAAATGTAAATACAAATGTAGATATAATAAACATAAATACAAAAGTAGATATAATAAATGTTAATACGAAAGTAAATATTTTTTTACAGATTTTACTATGTAATGTATACTTTGTTAATTTTTCATTTGAAATAAAAATCCCTGCAACTGCAAACTGTTTTAACGATGTTTTTACAATGTTTTACAGTAGTGTTGTAAATTAAACAACAATGTTTATATTCATAGATATCAAATCAATCTGCATTCAACATGAAGATTGTGAATATTGCAAGAGAAAATTCCAGTTTATTCAAAACATGATCGGTTTGGAATAAACACTCTTAAAGGATTGCAAATAACATTTTAAACCTTAAGAGCCATGCGGACCCCCATCTTTACACGTTTTACTAGCCCACATTGATATTTTGGGGCCCAGATTTCCTCTCCACTTTGTTAGAAATTCTCAATCTTTTTGTATTTTAATCTCTGAGAAGTATACTTTGCTGTCCACAATCTTTCATTTCCCTGATGATTTTGACACCATAAATGCTATTGCATGATTTTTTTTGGTTATATTTTTCTTAATTTCAAGATTATGGGAAATTATATCGCAAAATTATGGGAGAATTCAGGGTCTAGAAAACATTTTGTAGGTAGGAAACTATGAAAATGAAAGTGCATTTAATTGTAGAATCAAAACATGGTCAGCTTCTGGAAAAGTTGATAAAATTCTTACTCGCCTTGTGGGCGATTACATCTTCAAGAATTGTTTCCCCACAGAAAAAATTGCTAGCACTTGCTAGTGGACGAGTGGTTATTTTCAACCCTGTTAAGACTTAAATAAACGTGTATAGTAGTTTATTAATGCTATTCTTAAGTTGCTTAGAAACAAAATAAATACACAAGTGAAGTGCGTCAATCATTGGGTTGTGAGAACATTGCATTGACATTTGTTGACATGATGTTGTCTGTGATCGAAGTCGAATGGAACAGAAGTGTTCCAAATGAAAATACATGCAGATTTTATAATACCGTGGGTATGATTTTTTAATAAAAAGTTTATTCTACGTTATTTTTGTTAGATTTTCCATATGAAATACATTGAAAATATGTGATAGAAGAATAACTTATGAAAGAAGACAAAGAAAATTATCCTTGGACCCAAGGTGTTATATGGGGGGGGGGGGGGTCCTGTCCACAAGCACCTGTGATTTGCGTTTTTGTTAAATTCCTAATAGAGGTTGTGAATAATGCACGGTTGACACAAAGGGCAGAACTAGACGCTTGCTTGGTTATCAGGGACGCAAAAACATAACAATATAATATATGCATGTAAAATATTTCAGGTCTTTATAGGGTTCTATGCAATTGTTACTTAAATTCTCATCATTTTCTATATTGTTTAGACACCCACGGTTAATTTAAACAATGTTTTATTATGTCATATACATAATAAGAGTGACAGTAGACACACAACCTAAGCCTTCTCCATAGAACAATTATATTCTGAGCTGTTTGATACTTGTCATGTTTAGGCGTAACATTAATTTTTTTTTGAATTCAAGATTGTTTTGGGAATCAGCTGTATGAAGAAGGAAATTAACCAAAGATTTTTCCCCTACAATTGAAAAAAATTATTTTGGAAAACACCGATTTTTAAAGGCTAAATTGAATAATATATTTTGATTATTTTCAGTTCAAATTCACGTAATTCATTTTTAAAAATACTATTGTAAAATCGTATTTTCTATGTCTTTAATGGTCAAATGAATGAGTCACTTAAATTTCACAATCATGCAGAGCTGATTTATTTGGGATATTGGCATTTTTATCATCCGTTAATTGTTTCTCATGATGAGCTCGGGATCGGTAACTTTCGGATCAATTACTTCGTTACACGATTTTGTCAAAAATGTTCTCACATAAAGTACTGTCTTTTATAAAATAAAGAGAAAAAATTATGAAAACATATATTTTATCATGAAAGAAATTTTTAGGGTGGGTGTGGTGTACATTCTTAAAATAAACACGTACCCTTATGTTAGCGTACTCACATTAATCAGGAAATATAAGGCACAAGTGAACATTAATCAGGAAATATAAGGCACAAGTGAACATTAATCAAGGATTATAAGGCACAAGTGACATTAATCAGGAAATATAAGGCACAAGTGAACATTAATCAGGGATTATATAAGGCACAAGTGAACATTAATCAGGAAATATAAGGCACAAGTGAACATTAATCAGGGATTATATAAGGCACAAGTGAACATTAATCAGGGATTATATAAGGCACAAGTGAACATTAATCAGGGATTATATAAGGCACAAGTGAACATTAATCAGGAAATATAAGGCACAAGTGAACATTAATCAGGAAATATAACGCACAAGTGAACATTCATCGGGGATTATAAGGCATAATCCTCAATTAGCATCACAAGAATTATGTATTATTTTTTCTTAATAGATTTAGGAGGTCTTAAAGCTTTCAAAGGATTGTGGCAAGGGAGCAAAAATATGACTCTCGGCATTAATACATGTATGTACATTAATTTACAGGAAAGACATTTATTTTTAGAGAATTGATTGGTATGTAATACGTGCCTATTGAATTGTTTAGGCACTGATTTTAAATTTGTATTTAATTTTACGACATAAAGATGTTCTTTTGATTCTTTCTTAATCGCATTAATTAATGTTTTGAAGAAAAGATGAAAAGTTTGAAGAATGACGTTGCTGGAATATCACCAAATAAATGGATATAAACACGTGACTCTGAACTGTAGGCACTTAACTGTCAGCGACCGAATATTTTGTCGTTTACAGAACATGTCCATCGTCATTCTAAGTGTACAAATTTTAACAGGGCTGATCAATCAAAGAATTACATCATGCTAATGCACTAAAAATAAATAAAACGCACTTACAGACCACACCCCCGCTACTATAAATAATTAAATCATACAGGTGATGTTGACCTTTGTACCTAAGTCTGGGGGTGGGATAGGCTACCACAACATCAGAGACAATGCAGCTACATGATAAATAAGTCATGGAAGGATGCACTCCCTCAAAGTAGGAAGTGACACATAATTCACACAGAGAAAGACCGTATATAACAACGACTTCGTGATTTCTTTTTACTCACACAAAACACGAAAGATTTACTAATTATAATTCTTTGTTGTGGTGGTTGTCAGATATTTTTGATGGGCAACTCTAAACAAAGAACCGTCACTCTGAGAGGAGATGTTATTTTTTTAAAGCTGAAATTTATATAATGCATCAAAGATTAGCAGAAAAATCCCTTTGAGCATGTGTTATTGTTTTAATTTTATTTTTTTATTAGAGGGTAAAGTGGAAGTGACAAAAGATGGACAGAAATTATGTACGATGGGGCCCGCCAAGGTATTTGGGGAACTGGCCATACTCTACAACTGTACCAGAACCGCGAGTGTCAAAGGTAATTATCAGAAAAAACAATCATCAAAGAGTTTTTGTCCAAGAGAATCAGCGTTTAAATGCAAGGAAATCTTGATAATTCACTTCCTATAACTCTTTTTGACTTAAAAAGGAATTGGAGGAGTTAAAAGAACTTCGTAAAGTGCACATATATTTTATCATGAAAGAAACTTCTATACAGCTATCTTGAACATATCAGAACTCTCGACATCTTGAACATATCAGAACTGTGGACAACAGAATAACAGAGGCATGTTCAAATTGAAAAGACGTGATTGACTTTAAATTGCTTTGAAATGACACTGTTCAAGTTTATTAAAGAAAAGATAAAGTTTCCAAGTAGATGTGATATGTTTACACTGCTATCGATACAGAGTGATAAAGCGTATTGCACTCCTACCGTATACAGCCAGAATAGCGAGATAGGTAATGCACACTACGCTACTACAGTTATAGCAGAAATAGCGGGAAAGCACATTGCACTATCCGTTCTAGCAAGATACGTTATGCACACTAAGCTGCTACCGTTACAGCGAGAACATTTAATACACTACTACCCCGTTATAGTAAGATAGGTAATGCACACTACGCTTCTACCGTTAAAGCGAAAAAGCATTCAAAGCACATTACTACCCAGTTATAGCGAGAAAGCACATTACAATGTACCCTGTTATAGCAAGAGTGCTACAGCTAGATCGATAATGCACATTACTCTTCTACTGTTATATAGCGAGAGAGCTTATGTACATTACATCCCTTCTGTTATAAAGAGACACAATATGCAAAAAGAATCCTACCCCGTTATAGCAAAAGGGGTTATCAACGTTGCATTTACATGTAACTACGGTAATAGTAAGAAAGGTTATGTATATAACATCACTAAGCTGTTAAAGCGAGACAAGTTCTGCACATTATACACTTATCCTTTATAGCGAAAGAGGATATGAACGTTACATAGCTTAAGTTATAACGAGAAATATCACTAGCCTGTTTTTGCGAGACACGTTATACACACCACTTCCCCTTTCTAGCTAGACAGGTTATGCTCCCTAAACCGATAAGGAAAACCCATTATACTGTATATTGCATTTTGAAATGGCTATCAATAGGGAAAAATGGTTTGCAGTGGTACTGTCAATAGCAAGACGGATTATAAACTAAATTCTCCTTTAAAACAAATGATTTTCCCGAACAAAATATTATTACAATGCACACATTTTAAGCATACCTAAATGCGGGGCAGAATTTGACAGAAAATGTCTTCATAAAGGAATAATAGCCATTTATTCTAGTAAGAGTTATCCCTCTTATCACAGGGTTAGTGAACGTTGACACCTCCAGGATTGTTGAGAGATGATGGACAGTTCTATTGATATAGTAAACAAACAATATCAAACAGTTTACGATACTATGTACCATAATGATGCAGATTACTTTGCTGCTGTTTAAAAAAAGTACATTTAATAAATAATTACTTTATGAAATATCTCTATCATTATAGCAAATAGAGCAATAGTTCACTAGAATGCTTTCACAGTAAAGAGTTTTTCCAACTAGATAAAGGAAAGAGTTTTTTCACAATGCGACTCAGGTATGCTATCGCTGTTCGGTTTGTCCATCTTCGTACGTCGTGCAATGTCCCCCGTGCTTCAGAAGCTCAGTAAATAATACTATATTTATTATACACATATCGTCTCAAGCCACGGTTTGGAGTCCGCATATAGCTCTCTCCTACCCGTGGCCAGAATGGGAGAGGATCATTCATGTTGGCCGTGGTTTGCGACGATGTTATACACATAGCATCCAGAATTCATGTACATGTATTAATAAAAAAAAAGAAACATTTACATAGACAATGAAGTATAAAACATAGTTTTATATCTTGTCAATTTCAGCCCTGGTGAACTGTAAGCTATGGGCGATAGACCGGCCATGTTTCCAGAGTATAATGATGAGAACAGGGCTAATGAGACACGAGGAGCATATGGAGTTCCTAAGGAGGTCAGTCTCCCTAAACAGCATTAAAATATCAACAGAGCCACCCTAAGTCACATTTCCTATCATCATTAAATATCCGTCTATGTTTATAAAATACAAAACTCCTACAAGATTTGGAGTGAAATTATTATACTTCGCATAAAAATACTTTATTCATGATTTTTTTTATTTCTGAGCCAAACTTCGGCGTTTATGCATAAAATTATCACGCAAGCCAATCGATTGATCATCGTCATGAAACCAAAAAATCTGACAGTTATTCCTTATATTTACATGTTCTTGATTCTGCAAATTCCCGTGCTAATAGTCCCGCTTCTGTCTCTATTTGTCCCGCTCCGCACGTGATTTTTTTTCACCACGCCTATCGATGAACCAGTAGATTTATGTAGAAATAAAGTATTTTTACTATTTGAAATTTTATCTTGGACAAAGACATTGGAAATGTAAATATAGTGATGTAAATGACTCTGTGATAATTATAAAATTCAAAACCTGAGACTCATGGGAAAAAAGAAGAAATTAAGTTAAATAAAAAAAACCCGTTGGCGACGTATTTGGGAACAAAGCAAAAAAGCATGTTCAGAACCACTTTTGCAGAAATTTGTATTTCATTATGAAATAGAAGTATTCGTGTCGAATTGAAAGCGAATTTTCTCGAGAGTCATAGTTCAACATTTACTTTCAGGAGTATTCCATGTTGTAGATTAGAGTTATCTTTCTTTGTTCTTCAAAATTGAATGCTGCGGTGCCAGCTACATGTAGTTAAGAATGGTTAACTTTTAAATTTTTATTCCCCTTACATTTTGGGGGAAAACGCTATTGACAATTAATTGCCATACAAGACATATATTAAATAATTAAACGTTCTATATTTGTTGTGTAGGAAATCCGTTATGTCTTGCACAGCAGAGTTATTCATTGAAAATATAGAGGAAAAAATGCAAATTAAAAAATCATCAAACGAAACAGGAATATTTCTCTGATTTATATGTAAAGTTGTGATAGTGGATATTATGCAAAGATGCATCCAATATTTATATGAGACCAACAAATATATCAACTACCATGCAACCTACCACCACATACATGTATTTGAATATCAATCAAATTTAAATATTAGTTTATTCTATAGAGTGATTATTACTTTTTTTGAGTTATTTATTTTCTTTCTCCATAAGTTTCTTTTTTCTATGAATATGAAAAAATAATGAGAAAAAAATTAAACTTTGATTTTAGCAACAGTGACGTATTCTATATTTGATCACGAGCCTCATGTCATAAAATCATAGAGTGATTGTTTCAGTAGATCTTGAGTATCTGCTAGTTAGCTGACTCAACATTTATATCATGTATAACGATGTGTAACGTTTGATGTCGATATGGAATGTGTATGTCTGTAAAATAAAATCACGAAATCAGCTGGAACACAAGATGATGATGCCAAGACAGTGTCTAAACGTAAACAACTTGTACAAAACAAAGGACGACTTAATGAATTATATACCGGCAAAACTTAATAAACGCATGCATCTTCATTCATAGAATATTAGTTCCAACAGTGGGGTTTGCTTTGGAGCTGTTTTAATATATAGCCTACGTCATGCATGTGTTCGATTTTCGGAAACCTCTAACAATATAGTTATTTAATTATAAAAATGAATTATTTTCCTTTGTTATCCTGATGTTTGAATTATTATGCTGGCATTTCAACCGAATTTTTCAAAATCGGTAATCTGGTTGGCCTACATATGAAACACAAACTCATTCTTTCCTGATTTTTAGAGGGTGTGTTCAAGGTCTTCAAAACGATTATTTTTAATGACTGAAGACAAGCTTAAATGTGTTATATTATTTTGTATTGTCACACGAACAATGAAAACAAGCTAAGTGAATTCAATGTAATCATCTTTGAGATGTCATCCGTATATGTAAGATAGATAATTTTCTATGATTAGACACACGCTTTGTTGTACCATCCTACTGTGTCGACTACATATAAAGTTTATCAAACCATAGTAACCTACATGTATATCGAACAATCTACAGTTTATTTCTTCGTATCTCACAAAACAGTGACCTCTGGTTTCCTTAACAGAAAACCCCCCAGTTCCCCGTAGATTATACATTATATCTCCAGATATCTGGTTTTTTGGGGCCTGGTCGGGGATAGCTGGTCTCGATTTAGATCTTATGAATATCGTTTATCATTCATTTATCACTATAAGCAGAAAACATAAATACATTTTATTTTTAGTTTTGATAAGCAGTGGAAAGTTTAAAAGTAAACCTTGAAGTTAATTCTTGCCAATTTTTCAAAGAAAATTGATTTTCGCTGTTCATTATGTTTGAATGGCTTGAAAATTAAGGAAAATTTTGTACTATGCTTTAAGATGCATTCTATATTTACTCTTGTCAAATAAACACGAATTATTTTAAGTTCAAAATGATGCTAATGAATCGGTAAAAAAGGTTTTAGGTTAATCCTCTAGGAATGTAATTGAGTATGCACGCAGTATAGAGGTGTATTTTGTCACTTTTCTAGAATTTCAGTAATTTAAGTTATTTATGTTACTACTTATTCTGTCTAAATCAATAATAAATATACAGTCGAACCTCGTTATATAGAACTCGATGGGACCGAGAAAAACTTCGAGATATCCGAGGGTTCGAGGGTAAATTACTTAAGAAATATGAGGTTAGGACTTCTAATCGCCTGGACATATCCATGGTATTCGAGATATCCCATGTTCGAGATACCAAAGTTCATCTGTGTATATATATATATATATATATATATATATATATATATATATATATATATATATATATATATATATATATATAATTTATATCTTCATTTCAAAACACTTTTGCAGAGAATCAAATTCTTAGAGCACAGTTCAACGATGCCAGATATACATGTAGCAACGTGATACATCTGTTTTCTACTGTTTTCTGAATTGAATGAAACTACAGGGGTCTTTTTTTTTTGGTGCCTATATCACCGGCTTATTCTACATCATTTTACCTCAATTTTCTCAACAACCTCACTCTGAAGTTTCCCCTTTTTCCCAAGAAGATGCAAATTATGAGATAATTTACTTATTTTCATTAATTTAAGTTTAGGAAGGTAGTAGGGTATTCATTTAAGAGTTGTTTTAGTGCCGTTTGACATGAGAAGTGCCTGACTCAAATAAATGAGATTCACACCCGTATGAAGGCGATGTAGGAAAGAGCATTTGGCAGAAAGATAATTTCACGATAGAAGGATATTTGCCTCGTGTTTTTGGTTGTTTATCATACTTACAACGGAAATCGCTTGAATAAATAAATATAGATTTGATCAAAGGATTTCAGGCACGATTTGATGAAGGTCATTACATTGGGTTCGCTATTATTTGTAACCTTGTAATAATGCGATTATAAAATACAATTTATACGAGTTTATAAAAAGAAAGCACAACAAGGTGATGACAGTTACTATAGTATTCGCTAAATACTGACGTCATTATGGATAATCCTGTTAGATCTTAACAAGAAACATGCATTTCTCATAAAAATCTTAATAAAATATGAAATCAATTTAGAAAGATTCGGCATATGCCAAAAGGCAACATTTTGGTTTGATTTTTATCACGTTATTGCGCGACAATTATCTTTTACTTGTAGCTGGAATGGAGAGCTGTTCATCGATAGAATTCCTCACCTGCAGGCAAAAGGGTTCTTAAGCGAAAGTTACTGTCAACTCTGATAGATAATTAATCCTAGTTCCCTGTTCTCTGAAAACTCTCGGGGTTCTTCGTCTGCCAATTTCGAATTCTGTTTGTTTTGGCAAGAGGCGCGAGAATGATTTAAGCGAGGAAATTGAAATGCGTGATTTTGTTATGATTTAGAGTTATTGGGCTGGTTAACTAGGCGTAAAAAGGAAATCTCTGTTTTACAAAGTGCACCGAGATCAAAAAATGTACAGAACGACTGTTAAACACTTTCAGCTTCTTTAAATAGCCAAATCTGATCTTATCTTTGATTTCCTAATGTTTTAAATATTGTCCTTGATGCAAAACATAGCAAACGAGATAAACTCTGAGGTCAAAATTGTTTCACATTGTATAGGCTATGTAAAAAAAATACCATTATTAATATTCTTTTAGTATAGCCTATTTTCTTTTAAACCTATCTACTTCTAAAGCCTGGTTTCGTTAAGTATCCTAGAAATCACCATGTTATAATTTCTCTTCATCAGTGTCAGAGCGAATATAAGCAAAAACAACATGATCTGTTATCATTACCTTTAAGTTTTACATTTCATTTAAAAACTATGTTAAGAAACAGTTAAGTTATCAGTGGGACCTTTATTATATACATGTACATTGCGCTCCGAACATCATGATCTGGTTTGAACATATTTTATTGTCTATAAACTTTACAACTGGGATTGGGCAAAAGTTCTTAAAACTTAATACGCCCTCTCCCTACATATGAATTATACCAAAACATATTTACATATATGGGTTTCAGCTTAAAATGAATAAAACACAGAAAAGCATAATAATCAGAGAAACATTATACAATATACAAGCTGTATAGAATTTGCAAGAAGTAATTATTGCATCAACCAAAACGACCTGACTTTTTAGTAAATGTTTGTACAATAGAAAATAAGTATTCATTTTCAACATTGTTTAACTTTTCATCTCCCCAGAGTAATGTATGAGTATCGTGATCTCCAATTCTCCATTAAACTTTGTTCCCAACAGCATGGCTGCATGCGGCAATAAAAATGCTGCTCTCTGAAATAAGTAAATCTTATCAAGAATTTTTTTTCAAAAATAAATATATTTGATAATTTGTTTTAATTATGTCCTCTTTTTAATACTCTTCAATGTAAAACGGGGCATCAGTATAACAGATAAAATCAGCCCCATAGGAATCGGGGGAGGGAGGCAAGCCGCCCTTCCCCTTTTCCCCAGTAATTTTGCTGATATAGAGTATACTATAGAATACAAACCTACTTTATGGAATTGCAAAAATAATAACGTCTGATGACCCTTTAAATTTTTATTTATTTATTTTATTTATTTATTTATTTTGCGTGTCAAGGGATTGTTTGATTAGTAGTGCCCCCTCAACTAAAAATGTATGGTTGAGCTCCCCAATTTCCAAACTGAAATTGCTTCCTAAGGGCCTGAAAAATTATGTGCGCGTTTTAATAATATTGTCGTTTAAATTACTAATTTTCAATCTAAAATTGAAAATGATTATTTCCAAATTTAGATTGAAAATCAGAACTTCAATATAGTAAAAATTATTCCGAAGAAACAAGGATCAGGTCAAAATGTGAAATGTTGATACAGACCTATAATAGAATTATCAGTTTCTGTAAAAATGTTTATGCAATCCTTTAAAAAAATTGTCATTTGCTGTGAAAATATTGATTTAGTCCTTAAAAATAATTGTCATTTGCTGTGAAAATATTGATTTAGTCCTTGAAAATAATTGTCATTTTCCGTGAAAATGTTGATTTAGTCCTTTATAATACATGTAATTGTCAGCTTCAGTGAAAATATTGATTTAATCCTGTTATAGAATTGTCAGTTTCTTCTGAAATGCTGATGCAGTCTTGTAATATACAATGGTCAATATCTTTGAAATCTTGACGCAGTCCTTGTCAAAATTGTCAGTGAAATGTTGATGCAGTACTGTAATACAATCGTCAGTTTCTGTGAATGTTGATTTAGTCCCATTTTGTCTGAGTTTCTTTGAAATCTTGTTGCAGACCTGAAAATAGAATTTCAGTTTCTGTGAAACGTACATGTAGTCCAAGAATAGAAATGTCAGTTTCTGTGATGGGTTCTATAACAGAATTGTCAGTTATATCTATAAAAGCGTCAAAACACATGTTAATCAATTTATTGCGTGTTTGATTTGGCGGGCTTTTGGACGATTTTCATCCGCATAACCAGAACCTTCCTTGCCTGCAGGAACTTAACCAAAAATTCGAAGTACATGTATTTCCTAAGAAGCTGTGGTAATTTCACAATAGATCACAAATTAAATTGTTGTCAGACTAAAGCATGGTCATAAACACCTATTGTGTGTATAAAGTTCTAATATTAAAGAAAGAGAGAAAAAATGAAGTACAACAAACGCGTAAAATCTATGGCTCAAACGATAATAGACGTCCTTGGCAAATTCACCGCTTTTGTATATAGATCTTTATTTAAAAGTGGTGATAGAATTAATGGGTTTTTATATATCTATATCATGTATGATGTGTTATATATATCGCCTGACGTACAATCTGTAATCTCGAGATTTCTCAAACAATCTCCCCGTTACTTTTCGCACATATCAGTGACGTAATCGTTAAGATCTGTATTCTCTACAGTAGGTTTTCGATGTGTAAGCACTGACATACAAACACAAGGTTTAAAAGGGTCTGCACAAAGCGTCTCAATGCTAAGTTCTTTAGGCTGTACTGTACGACACGTGGTCAATAGATGCTAGGAGATATACTATGTAGAATGATAAGCGGGCGGCAGTGATAGTTCCGGAGAGGCATGATGCTATTGCTTCCGAGGAACATGTAGTTGTCCACAACGGCTGGTATGAGAGTACAAGATAACCATTTAATTAGACGACGATTTGAGAGAATAGCGAAAAAGTAAGCAGCCCTGGGTTATCTTTGGGAGTCCTTGTATGTGGATAACATTAATTAATTAATTAGCTGATTTCGTGTTTCTATTGTATTTACAGTGTTCCGACTTTTAAACAGCTTCCAGAGGAATTAGTCAGCAAGATTGCTGATGTCCTCGAAGAGGTAAGCTTGTATTTTGTCATATTTTTTTGTAGTATATGAAACTAGTATTGTTTGTTGCCTAAAAATTGAATTTCTGTTATAAACAATAGCTGTTTTAACATAAGTAGATAAAGAAGGAAATGCATGTAAATGAAATCGAAGATTGTGAGAAAAAATAATACTTTTTTGAAGATAATTTATTTCCCTACATGATCAAGAATTTCGGTATTCAAATAAAGTCAATGTTATCAAATAGTGATGAATTTAGGTACCTCCGCTTTATATATTGTAAAAAAAACCGTAGACTTTAGGAAAGGTTTCAATGTGGACAAAATGAGAAAGAATCCGATGTTTTGGACATTATGCAGAAATGTCGAATAATAACGAGGTGTTCTGGTTAGCATTAAGAACTCTAATAAGAGAATTATATGCAAAAAAAAGTGGGGCACAAGGAATTTATTGTGTGATTTAAGCAGTGAGGGTCTGATCGACTGTTCACTAATGATGTTATATGATTTCAAGCAGGCCTTGTTCTTATACGCCCATGCTAGAGTTTTGTCTTCCAATTAACGTTTTAAACTTGTTTCTTGAATGCAAAACAAACCACTTGCCACTAATCAGTTTAGCCGAAACTTTCTTTTTCGGTGAAGGTTACACATATAAAACACATTCAATTTCGTAAGTGTTGTTGCAATAACGAATTTTTGTGGTTAATTCGAAAAAATGGAGGAGAACCTGGGCCCCGTTATACAAAAGAACTTACGACTAAGACCAAAATGTTATTTTGCCAATAACTTCCTATTTTACATTAATTTAAAAATGATTTAATCTTTTTAAAAATAATTTAGGAAGACATTTTATGCAAGCAATTTATAACAGAAATCAATGTTTTTTTCAAGATTTTACAACCAAGTAAGTTTCTGGTCTTAGTCGTAAGTTCTTTTGTAAAACGGGCCGCTGATCTTAAATGAGAAACTGATCTTATATATATATATATATATATATATATATATATATATATATATAATCATTATATAGCACTCGAAATAAATATTTGAGTGTTTTGTTTTGGGTTTTTTTTTGTGCAGGTAAATAAATTGATTAAAAGTCTTTAACCCTCCATAGGCGATAGGTTGATGAATTAGGGGGATTACGAATTTGATAGAATTTTTTTTCTTTTACATCGGAAATGTATCCATTTAGAATCACTTTAGTTAGATAAATTGATACTCCTTCATAAATCGTTAGTGAACCGCTGTTTTCAGGAGGACACCTGTTTATTACTAGTTCATTTATTTACTTTGAAAAGTTTGAAAGCTCCAATTTTTACTCACTTAAAGATCTTTGAAAAAAGAAACAAAATAGGATTTATTTATTCGGTGAAATTGGGGTCAGGATTAAATTTTTAACAACGCCCCGTCTTGAGAACCTGTTATATTCTACAAATTGTATAAGAAATTTTTGATTGTGTGTTCAGAGATTATGCAAATTTTATGGCTGATATTTTTCTGACATGAAGAAATACCTGGTTTACAAACTCTTACTGTTAACAAAAAAGTGGTCCAAGCTCCTAAACCGTTCCTTAAACGAAGGAAAATAAAGAACCACTCATTAAACAATAGACACTTTTAAGGAAAAAAGAAATAGAAATTTATATACAGTTCCTTTTCACAGATAACCTTTATAAACAAAATGTCAATTGTTCACATCAAAGTCACTTAGCTAAACTGTAGGGCAAACACGAGAGAGGAGTGATAGCGAGACCAGCAGGTATCGCTAGGAAGCGATGACGATCAACCTTTGTGTTGTCGCAAGACTCTCTTTGCTCTACGTCCATGCTCCTTAACGGCGAAAATTCGAGACAGCGACTGACCCAATTAGTACACTTTACTGGGCATTCTTATCTAGACAGGGAGAATTTGTTTATTTGGGGTGCACTTCACACGGTGATATTCATAAGAATTGATTAAGCCGTCGTATAACGTTTGTATCAGTGTCTCTTGTTAGTCATCATAACCATTTGTCTAGTCACATTGACCTTGCAAAACTGAGCCAACGAAGAAAGTGCTAAGAAATTCTACAGAAAGAACATTGTTGATAGACCTTAGACAATTTTGGTCGGTATCAAAGACGCTATTGCCTCAATCTTAAGAGGTGATAAATGATCAAAATAAAGCTCTGCTCAGAGGTTGAAATTGCGAAAAGATGAAATTCTTTAAAATTAGTTGGATTTTGCTTTAAATAAATAAAATGATGTAGCAGCATCCTCTGTAAAATTGGTGCAATCTTACAAATAAACACCTTTACTTTGATATTACGATGAATTTCAGGTGAAAGTTGTTACCAGTGCTTATCTATTGCATAGATCGATTGAAATCTTTGTACATATTGAGGTGTTGGTTAAAATGTTAACGTAAATCGAAAAATTAAATTTTGGTACCTAAAATCTGCAACAATAATTCAGTCAGCATTATCACTATTCTTTGAATGCAGTCAGCTTTTATCATCTAAGCTAGTAATACCATTGGTCTACCACTTGTTGTACTTTTCTTATTCTCTTCAACTCTTCTGTTATAATGATCAAAAGCAGAGCTAACTGATGAAGTCAATGTTTATCTTTTTTGCCATATATTCTGGCAACTTTTGTCAAATATTTCATAACGGCAATAAACGTTTCAGTAGAGCAAGTTTACAAATTTGCACACCTTGTATATGGTGAAGGCACTGATTACCGAATACACAGGGGCAGGTGCGTGCCACAGTACTTGTTTACACTTGACTTCCTTGTTGCTGCAGTGTTGATGGTTTTTGAACTGTCCCAGTAACCCTCCCGGTGAACCCTCTACCTATGCTGGACGATTTCTTTTTATAACTATCTTCTCTCATCGCATGGGGTCGATCAGTTGTCGCTTGTTTATCTTGTACTTCTTGTAAATAGACGCACATTTCGTAGTAGTTATTCTAGAGGAAAGTGATGCATTGCTCATTGGGTTTTAGTGCAGACGTGAACTATAATGATATATATTTGTTTGCTTATAGCTGCTATCTTAAGATTTTGTCAGCTAACATCATTGCTAATGATAAGCCCTCACTATCTTTGCTTTTTGCCATATGCCAGTGTAAACAAAATTTAACCTTCCTGAAAGATATTCAGAGACGGACTGTATTGAACAATACATCACTTATTTCAATATTTGCGCATTACTTTCTCTCTTTTGAAATAGTTTAATTTCGTGCTAATGATTTTGTTAATTTGAGTATTTCAAATCGAACAGAGGACCCTTTTTATTATCACCTCTAAAATCTCTATGGGCTTCAGAAATTTTGATTTTTTAACTATCCTTAGAATATATCATGCAGTTTAAATATCTATATTACAGCTGGGATTGAGAATCGTTAGAGTACACTGTATACAAATGTATCCGTGATATATCTTTAATAAAACTTCTGCTGTTCAGTAAGAATTATATGGCTTCTGCCAGTGCATAATTATTTACCGAATTTTATCTTGTTTTTCGTTAAAGTTGCACAAATTATAATCAAAATTGTACACAGCACAACTTTTAACTTAATGTCATGCTATCTATTGCAGGCTCATTACAATAATGGGGAATACATCATTCGTCAAGGAGCACGAGGAGACACTTTCTACATTATAGCCAAGGGCAAGGTATACCCATATTTGATTTTTTTTTGGGGGGGGGGGGGGAGTGAAAGTTTGCCAGTTTGTTTATATCGGACAGCTGACGTATTAATGATGCAGGCTGTATAATAAGCGCAAATATCTAAGTAGCTTTGCCTTTAACCATAGATGAATCGAACAGCCAGCTTTTTCGAATGAGATTTGATAAACTGATGTTTACAAACAAAAAGACAAAAAGGCAGATTTCACATTGATTTCAGGAAAACAAGGAAGGCACTTTATCATCTTATCTCCATAGTTAGAATCCCCCTCCCATCCCGATTACACTGGCCTTATCGTTCAAGGTTATGTTTGGCCACAACCTTCAAAACCCCATTGATAGAAGCAGGATGTTAAAGGTTTGATGTATGACTAATCCTGACTGGTTCTCTGTTTGCACAGGTGAAGGTGACCAGACGTCATTCTAAGACTGGTGATGAACAGTTGATACGCTGCTTACAGAAGGGAGAGTTCTTCGGGGAACGTGCACTACAAGGGTACGTGTACGTGTACGTGCACCCAAACAGCCACATGCATGTTACGAGTTTTGTATTCGAAAACTCCTTTAATTGATTAAATCAATTCTCAGAGTAAGCAGATGTGCTTTGAGTAGAAATATAAACTCAGTTCAAAAGACTTAAACTACAACTCTTGGTTTTCATGGAATCTGACACTAATAGTGTTAATTAGACAACTTTATAAGTTTATTTATTCAAATACTGTTCTAAAATGTTTCATTTATTTAAGCCTTTGGAGGCGCCAAAGTCAGTCTTGAAATACAAGGAATGTAAATCCCCAAGAATTTTTTAGGATTTTTATGTAAATGGTTTGATTTTATGTAGAATTCGAGTATAGCACTGGCAGCCCCTATGAACAAGAACTTTTAAAATGAATAAAAAAAGTTAAGTACATTTTTTCTGAGACCTTGGGGTGTTGCCTCATTTAACAAAAAATCATGACCTTCTGTAACATGTGGTTTTTAAGGAGGATCACAATTTGTCAGGACTCAATATAAACAGCAATTATTAAAATGAAATATACCACTGTGCTTAGGTTGGAAATGTAGACATAATTCTTATCATGGATATTAATATTTTACCGATCTTTTAAAAATTTGATAAAATAGTCATTTTCTTCCCATGAATTTCTTATCGACATCGTTTTCCAATTTACCAGAAATTTTAAGAAGAAATGGCATTTTGCTTTCTGGCGGGAAAGGGTGTATTCCTAAAAGCCGTTAGAAGGTTCCGAATGGCAGTTCTGGTTAATTTTATTGTTCTCTATACCTACTGGTCTATCTTTTCAATTATTTAAAGCAGTGAAAGACTGTTAAACTATGCTGCTACCTTGAAAAAATTAGTTAAGTTCACAGCATGTTAACAATAAGAAGAAATCGTACGACATACTTAAACTTAGTACTCTGGGGGTAACAGATGCTGTAAAATCGGTCATCATCCAGTAATTAGATATTGTAATTAGTGACTGTAAATGTATCGAGGTAGAACGTAAAATGTTTCACAAAATTGCACCGTTTTATTTTACGGTCTCATTAACGCTGTACTTGTTCTTACGAACCCAATTAGTTAACTGTTATTCTAATTGAATTAACCCATAATCTTAAAGCTGTTGCTGCTTACTAAAAAATCTACTGATCAAATGCGAATAGTTCGAACTTAATCACGTGATAAGTTTTGGTTCTGTTTTTCAGTTATTCTTTGATTTCTCCGCGTGTTACTCTGTAAATTTCTTTCACACATCTGAGGAATGATTCAAGTAATATCAACAATTACATATAATCTTAAAACATTTACTCTCTCGTTCCTCTTTAAAATTATTGATTCAAAGAGATCGTTCCTTGAATCTGTCTGCAATAATAAATACTCAAGAGATATATGATAGATCTAAATCGAGAATCAGTGAGTCATTTTCCTAAAATTAGCCCAGAACCTGGCATGAAAAGCGATTTGACTGATCGAAACGGTTTCTGTCTTCAGTTATAGGCAGCTAATTTGATGCCAATCTAAGCCCAGTCTTTGTCCTACGTGCATGCTCATTCTATATGAAATTCAGACTTGGCTTGTTTTGTTGCGGAAGTTTGTTGTTTTATTGATGCGAAATCCGTTGCGTGATAGATCAGTAAAACTTCTATCAACAACTACAGAACATTGCAGACATCAAACAGTTCATATCTCCGTAAAAAGTCCCTTTGGTTCCCATTCTTATTATGTAATAACATACTCATCTTAATTTTTTGTTGTAGGGAGGATGTTAGAACAGCTAACATTGTGGCGACGGATCCATCAGGGGTGGATTGTCTCGTCATTGACAGAGAGTAAGTAATATTCTGTTCAGTAAACATAAAGAAGACGTGTAGAACGGAACTCATTGTAAACTATTAGTTAAATGTTATCTGTGTATACTTTTTGATCATATTATTTATGGAGTTAAAAATTCTGAAGAAGAGAAGTTTATTTCTAAAAATTATTCTAAATATTTATTCATATGTATTTCATTTTTTAAGATCGTATTCGCAGCTGATAAGTGACCTTGATGAACTTAAGCGCGTGTACGAGGATGACGAGGAGAAGGCCGTGTGAGTACTACTTACGTCACTTCCATGGTAACACCATATTATTTATTTGTAACCTGACAGTTTATCAGTGTCATCAGAGTTCACGGGTTTATTTCTGTTATTTCAGGGCTGATCAAGAGTTAATGAAACTGAAGTTGAGCGATCTCAGTATTGTCGCAACTCTTGGAGTCGGTGGCTTTGGCAGGGTTGAACTGGTAAAATTTCCTTTCTTGTGGAAATCATGTGTATAATGACAAAGGTGATCGATCTAAAAAAAGAACGTTCAAACAGTACAAATCTGAGAACAGGGCATAAAACACGGGACCTCGGGAAATATTTAGACGTGGGATCATAGGGATGACAATCGAATATTATTTTGTAACCGGTTAGTCGTAAATATTTCCGACCGAGTAACAGATCGGACAAGTAGGACTTGTTTGTATTTTTCTTACGAATTACCTATTCAAGTTAGATTCCTGAAAAGCAATTTGTAATAAATGTTACCGTATATAACAGTTTAGAGACATTTTGATTTTATTCTCGTACAAAAAATTTAAATTTTTTTTACGTGCACTATTACGACATTGTGAGTCAGATCATCTGCTGAAATGGCCATTCTTTACGTAGAGGTCGCGTCATCAAGCCAACAATGTGTGTAGCACGTGGCCTGTGTGTACACATTGGCTGAAATGCTAGAATAAAATGAAGAAGTATTCTAGCAATTTTTTGTTACATACACACACATTTTGCCTTCCTCCCGGTTCTATGTAAATCCGTGTCATTAAACTTGATCGTCTGTAGCTGGCTGCAACAAACCCAAATTGACAGTTCATGGATTTTCCCCCATTACATTTGGAATAGTAAAAATGACAGTTTTATAATAGAGAAGGATACCGTTATAATAATTATTTTCAAAAGCGACTGAAAACTGATCACTCAGCACAGGGCTTTCAATAATTTTGAAGTAAAGTTAACATTAAAAAAAAACTCCGCTGGAGGTCTTTTTTAACCGACAATTCTTTTCGGAAATATTTTTGTAATTATCAATTATTAAATTAGGGCACTGTAATGAAGCAACTTGCAGATAATGCACATGACAATTAACGCTTTTGGAATCCTGACTTGGAAATTAGTTAATGAATAGTGCACTGTTTTTAATGACCTCAATGGATCTTTTTTTCATCCGTCAGTGAAAAAGAATTAAAGAACACAGATAGAGTTCGGGTCTGATGTTCTTTGTGAGGTCAGTGTCGCGCCCTTTGATATCCATCGGTGATAAGGTGCAGATTTCCCATACTCACAATCTGCACTGTTGAAATCAAATACCTTCCCCGTAGTTTAAAAGTGCGAAATGACGTCATAACTGGTCGGTGGATGTGTCGTCTGCTGAGTTTGATCAGGGGATTTTCAGAGTGTGAAGGCTTGTCGCACTTCATCTTCAGTCACTGGAATGTATTTCTGCCAAGTCAAAGCTGCAAGCCCGAACAGTTTAATTGTATAAATAATTAACTTGGTTATATAAAGATTCCAATAGCGAAAAAAACCAGGTGTAATAAGTGCGATACCCGCTAACTTTGGCATGTAAATTGGGGAAAAACTAGTAACGATCCACATTTATTACATTCTGAAGACGCTTTGTTTCATGTCTGATAATCAGCTTTCGCTAATCGTCTTTGACAGAATACAGCTTTTTTCATCGTCAGCTGTTCAAGTCAGAGGTCTCCTTTGAAGACATAAAGGCATTAAGAACATAAACATTTCATCACTACTCTTTATAATGATAGATTCATCACTACTCTTTATAATGATAGAAAATACTAGTACATATCAAACTCTCGTATTTTATGCCTCTCTATTTCAATGACTGAATGACGTGTATGAGTGTGAAATCTCGACAACAGACATAACTGCCAATTTGTTTACACATTTATTTATTATACAGAAAATTTCTAGTTGACGAAATGGCCTGAGAAAGATTATATATTAGTGACTCGATATAATACTGGTACTAAGTACTACACTAATGTAGGGAGACAAACACCGGCCAGTAAGACAGGGGAGGGGGCCCCTTTTTTCTGAGTAAAGTCTTTAGCTGCAGTTTCATTATGTCAAATGTTGATCCCCCCCACTGTTGCTTCATTTAAATACACAATTGTATTTTCTTTAAATTCTGTATTTTTAGGTTCAAGTCAACAATGATACGTCTCGAACATTTGCCCTAAAAATTCTTAAAAAGCACCACATAGTGGAAACGAGGCAGCAGGAACACATTATGAACGAGAAGAAAATCATGTCAGAGTCTCGCTCTGAATTCATCGTCAGGTACAGTTTTGTTTGGCATGATTCTCAATATCGTGTTTTCTATTTTTTTTTCTTTCTTGATAAGTAATCCTATTATTTAATATGTAAATTCTTATAGGTTATATCGAACTTTTAAAGACCGGAAGTACCTTTACATGTTACTGGAGGTGTGTTTAGGTGGAGAATTGTGGACTGTACTCCGAGATAAGTGAGTATAAAATGTTAAAGTAAAAAATGTTACCTTTTAGAGGTAAATAAGATGAAAATAACAAACGATCTGTTATAGGGGTTCTTTTGATGACGCCACCACAAGGTTTTACACGGGTTGTGTTGTGGAAGCCTTCGCCTATCTGCATGCCAAGGGCATTGTCTACAGAGATCTCAAGCCAGAAAATTTACTTCTAGATTCTCAGGGATACGTCAAACTGGTAAGGAACAATTAGGTCCATATAATTACAGCATACCCACATTTTGGGGGTTTTATTAGAGTACCCCCAATTCCAAATTGAATGACCAAGAGGAACAAGTGAAGAACTTTATGAACTTTTTTATGACCGTATCCTTGCTGACGTGTACATAACAGATATTTTATACATGTTCTTACATTCTTTAACTCTGGTATCTTTCGATACAGGTTGACTTTGGTTTCGCTAAGAAGGTTGGTCTAGGAAGGAAAACATGGACATTCTGTGGGACCCCAGAATATGTGGCTCCAGAAATAATCCTCAATAAAGGGCACGACATATCGGCGGACTTCTGGTCCTTAGGGATCCTCATGTTTGAACTCCTCACAGGAAGGTACAGACATTTTAAGGTTTACACACTGTTACACAAAATGCAAGTAATTAAATTATCGGGTGGCTACATTTCAATTTTTTTTCTTTTTTTTTTTTAGCCCACCATTTTCAGGACAGGATCCTATGAAAACTTACAACATTATCTTAAAAGGCATTGACGCCATTGATTTTTCGAGAAAAATCAGCAAAAACGCCCAAAATCTTATTAAAAAACTGTGTCGTGAGACGCCATCTGACAGACTAGGGTTTGGCAGAGGGGGAATTCGAGAGATCCAAAAACACAAATGGTTCGAAGGCTTTAACTGGGATGGACTAAAGAAGAGGACATTAAAACCTCCAATTACTCCTCATGTAAGTAAATAATAAAATTTAAATTTGTTTTGTCGATAGAATGTTTCCTTTCATTCTCCTTTATAGGAGACAATTTACATCGTCGGATACCCACGGGTGATCTCGTCTCTTACTCATCACCCGTGGGCAACCTCACCAAAATATCGTCGTAAAATATGCTAATTTGTTGATTACAGACAACCAATCAGAAAATTGGAATCTTCGATATTGAAAATACGTATATTAGTTTGCTATTTATGCTTAATATCTTTACGCTCGTTGAAAGGTGCATATTTTGTTTTAAAACGACTCAAGACAAATCGTAAAGGTCACATATCAAATACCAGTAAGAAATTATATGGGAGTACCTTTCTCAAACTGCGAAATGCACTGGTGAGTGGATTTATTTGCAATCCAACCAATCAAATGACCCGCACACATTAATTACATACGACAATTTTCCTTCGATTTGAGTAAAAGACGAGATCCTCCGTGGGTATATCCGACGATGGACAATGTATCACCTTCTGGGGAGTGTGTGCTGATGAAGGGATACTAATATGTATTCTTGATATGTGATTATTCAAAAGCATACTTTGTCCGTTTTACAGGTAAAGTCGGCAACAGATACCTCAAATTTTGACGACTACCCGGATGAGGACGATGATCCTCCACCAGATGACGTCACAGGTTGGGATAGAGACTTCTGATAACGCCATCGATAAATGAGTAGTTTGAAAAAAAAATGTCTTTCTTGAAATCCTCGACTGTCGTGGAGCTACAACAGAGTGCAGATCACCCCAAGTTGCATTCGGTATGCAGCGTGAAGGGCTTTCATAGTTTCCATAGTGATCAGTGACGCCATTTAACTTCGTCCAAGGTCAGCGGATTACAAAGATTATACAACGATCTGTGATGAAGTGACAGACTGATGTTTTACATATATAGTATTTTTATATATTGCTAATGATGTGCCTTTTTAACGAAAATGCCACGTATAGTTCAGTTTGTTAACGTTATAATGAGAGATAGCGAAGCGTTGTTATAGAACGAGTAGGCTTAGAGGTTGCTGATTTCTCATCTCACGTATTTATGTTTTTACATTTTCATCATATCATTCAACAAAAAATAAAAGTTATTACATTTTCTAAGATGTTTTTCGATGTTTATTAAGTAGATTGGAAGAGTTAAATATTCCTCTAGCAATACTGTTTACATTATATTTTTGGCTCAATGAGTTGAAAGAACGCTGCTTCCGTAATTGCTCTTTTAAAAAAAGCCAGGAACAACAATTACAGGTTATAAACATTTCTAATGGTCATCAGCTTTTACAAGGTTTTTTGAATTGCATTCTCAGCAAAAAAAAAAAGTTTGAGTTAGCGTAATTTCTTAGTGTTGCGATCATTACATACAGGAATTGATGAGTATTATGGAGAATTACCAAGTCTGGATCACATAAATGTTTTGTTACATGACGTATTTTTATTGCCAAAGACGTATTTAAACAGCAGTCATCTCTTGCTATGTCATTCTGTTACTGTGTGGTGTTCACGTAGACTTTTGATTCAGATGACCATTCCTTTCCCACAGTCCGAGTAATGTGTCGACCAGCCTGTTAAGATTTTCTTTTCCATACTTGTGCAGCTCATTACATTAATCCTAAAATGGGGACCAATTTTGTCAAGTTGAGGGTGCTCTTTCTGTTCCATTAAGGTTGTAGAATTAAGAGAATTTAAAGCTAAATATAATAATCTGTCTGTGTGAAATAAGCCCAAATGACTCGTCACTCTACCTCATGAATTGCTTTTATGCCAATGCCACAAAACAGCTACAAAAACTTGCTTTAGTTTTTTTTCCTTCTATCCACTATCCCAACGTCATGAAGCTGTTCTCAAAATATAATTTTAATTTCGGTGTGAATGTAATTAACCATATTACAATGACTAAGATTTCCATCAAGATTTTTTAAAGAAAATCTTAATTATACATTATTTAAAAAAATACCCATACAGGAAAATTTTTACACTATGTTCGCATTTTACAAGTTGTCATTTAAGTCCAACAAATGCCCATACCACTGAAAACAGGTTTTGGTTTTTTTATTCTTATTTTAAGTTTGATCGAAACTCAAAGCAGTTTGATGATGTAATGTTGAGAAAAAACTTTATAGACCTTCCAACTATTACTTCCGTTGACTAACGTTAAGGTTTTGGATCTGGTCAGTTATATGACCTTACTTGGAATAATGATAGAGCATGCACGTATACAGTGCTTGACTTGCTCCAGATGCTGCATCTGACCTATATTTTCTGATTATCATTGACTTGCTAGAGGTTTTGGAGTTGATCCATTAACCATGTGTACTACTTTTCTTCCGGCTTCAGATGCTCCATACGTGGCCTATATTGGAATGAATGCCAAGGTAAAATCATCTATATGACCTTTCCGTCCACAGGTATTTATGTCATAGCTTGGTCAAACGTGAATGGATGAAGCATTATCTAGATGCATGTCGTCATTAGTCTGCTCCGGATGTTGCATCTGACCTAGATGTACTATGGAATGTTGGAGTAGCCATGGGAATTACCATCGTCGCAAGCCACGGGTTTTGTGTCCATTCTATTTCCACGTTTGTGGAAATAGAATGGACACAAAACCCGTGGCTTGCGACGATGGGGAATTACGTGACATTGTTGATATGAGCTAATTTTTGTGTTTTCCCATTTGTTTCTTTAAAGCAATATGAGGTGCATTTTTTAAAATTTGATTGTGCTAAATAGGCTATTTTGATATTTTTTTAATGTAATTTGAGCCTTTTTTGATAAATTTAATCTAAATAAAGTATTAAATTGTTTCTGAAGAAAGACTTCTGTACAATCGAATATATAGAAATATATAAGGAATAAATATTGTACATGTACAGGACAATAATGTAATAATTCTGCTTCAACCAAAGCTTTATAATAGTTCTTTCATCGCAAATATAAACAACAGAAGTTTATAAACGTTCTTTTTTTTCCTTTCATTGAAATAGTTAATTACAATGTTGCAACAAAAATTTCCGACATCAAAGTTGCAGCTCATATTGCTTTAACATAAAATATACTGTAACAGTACTTGTGAACACTCTTTATAAAATAATTTATGTTTTTGTCTTTTGGATCACTAAATGTATGCACATTTATACACATGTATGAACATTTAACCCAGGCGTGGATCCAGGAATTTTTTCCAGGGGGGGGGGGTCCATCTTAGTCAAAAAAATTTCCAACCCCAAAATTCCTTGACAAGCAAAATAAAAAAAAAGGTAAAATCCATTTCCCAAACGTGAAAAACACCTATTTCGTGGTGGTGATGGTGGGGTCCACGTTTTCAAGGAGGATCCAAAGTCAATTTTTCATTTCTTCAGTATATACTTTTAATAGCTCTGCAAATTCCGAAGGGGGGGGGGTCCGCCCGACCCCCTCTAGATCCGCGCATGTAACCGAGTATAAGCCACATTAACCGTGAATGCATTTACAATATGAATTCAAATCCTGATTATTTTTTCTCTTTTTCATTTTTTTCGATTTTCGAGTTTTGATAAAACGTCTGATGATGAGATGACGTGTGAACACTAAATATAAACGTGGACAACACTTTACTGATCCGAGTTTATATTGGTTTTAAGTCAATTCTAAATATAAACGTGGGCAACACTCTTATTGATCCGAGTTTATATTGGTTTTAAGTCAATTCTAATGCATCATTTGTAATTTGTTATGAGAAGAGAATATGCGAGAAACTTTTTAAGTACATCGTTTTTGTATGTTTTATCCTTCCAAGTCAGAAGTAACATAGGAGCTGAGAGGTACAAAATAACTGCGACGTTTATTTATATTGCTGGCATCAGGGACATACATGTACTCGATATGCCAAAATAAATATCACCCTTGATGAAAAGAAATTATAATTTGTTAGATATGTACTTAATAGCCTCGGATAAAGCATAATGATATCATTTAGTTGGACATTGGTCATATTACAGGAAGAATGCAAGTTTTCTGCCAGCTTCCTGAACCTAACTATGAAGAACCTGTTCTCTATTATATACTTAAATTTTGGGGCGAATGGGGGGGGGGGGGTACTTAGAAATATCTAACTTTTTTCTGAAATTGCAACATAAGCTTAATTTATATGTCATGCAGTAAATTTTGAATTTACTAGGTGGCGGTAAATGCAAAATTCACATGGGAACTGTAAATTTTCCTTTTACCTCCATCCAGTAAAAAATCAAAATGTACATGAGAACTGTAATTATTTATTTCCACCTAGTAAATTCAACATGATACATATGTAAAGGACATGTTGCTAAAATATTAAGAGATGTAAGCGGTATTGATACATTGTAGGGTGGAGATAAATACACAGTTTACGATATGATACGCGTATGAATCGTAAAATCTTGTTTAAAATAACTGAAGTGATTTTATGTCATGTTTGATGCCTGCTCTTTGTCCTCCATACATGTCTTAGATCTACAGATCACGTGCAGAAAGATTTTTTCCAGCTCTCTGAATCTGTTCTGAATCTAGCTACTTATAAACAAGCACTTTAGTTCATTCTCTATGTGATTGGGTGAGATCCTATATTGTAGAAAAAAATAATATACATTTATTGACTGGGTCAGAGGGCAACATGCGTTTTGTCGTACCCAAGAACCATGCAAACGGCCGAAGGCAAACAATCTGGTTCAAAGGGTCGACAAAACGCATTTTGCCCGATGTTAGGTTGTACCTTTTATTTATTTATTTTTTTTTTACATATCTTGTGCTGGCTTTCATGATGTACACCAACGAATGCAAGTAAGATTTAGCTGATCCCGCCCCCAGTGTGACGTAAGCGGTCCAATATCTCATCGACAGGTCCAATATCTCACTCTGCGGTCAAACATCGATTTTTTTATGACCGCTCAGTAATATATATATATATATATATATATATATATATATATATATATATATATATATATATATATATATATATATATATATATGAACCAATTTTTAAAGGTACATCTATAACGTTGTATACGTTTTGTTTTATCTTTAAAAATTGGTTCCTCTATATAAATCTATACTTATAAATAGTATGTGACCTTCCAGGTGAACACATGGATTTATTTTTTCTAAATTGGACTAAAAATAGACCGGGAAATCTTAAATTGATACAAAAATCGTGGCCCTGAACATAGCATATAAAATCTGGGGTGGGGTGGGGGTGCAGCCGCCTGCCTCCTCACACTTTTTTTCCTGGACGTAAATTTTAACTTTTAATGTATTATAAAAATATTCATTGAAAAGATACCCCCCTCCCCGGTAAATGGACTTTAACACATGCACCCCCAAATAAAATTTGGAGATGGGAGAATTTTACTTTTTTTGAGGGGGGGGGGGGTCAAAGATTTTTTTCTTGTAAGTTGTCCTTTTTTTCTTTATAATGCCATCCCATTCAAAATCAATCCTATATGTGTACACGATATTTGTATTTTCTACATCGCACCTAAAGCAGATTAAAAAATTCCACATTAATACAACTGTTAATGTTTATTTTAACCCCGCTTCTCTCATTGCGTTTGGCTAGGACTTCACCAAATGTAAATAAGTAAAATGGCATGGATTGCTTAATGAGTTTGTATCATTTAATCATGAAATAAAAAAAAATATTGCTGTTTTTTTCAGTCAACATGATGATTTGATGATTTTTACGTTACGATCAAGATGTTCAATGTCTTACGGTGAAAATTTCCTAAGCTTTCATTTACCTGAAGAATAATAATTTTCATAAGAATTTCGATTAAAAACCATATTTTAATGTAATAAAAATGCTATTCACAACACAAAGAGCAAAAATATTGCTCCATTTAATTTTAAGTATTTATTTTCATTTTTTTTTTTAGATGATAAAATGGTTGGTCACTTTCACTCTATGCACACTCTCATTAACATACAGACAGTCACTCATGACATCACAATGCATCACAGGCAAGTTCAGATTGTTTTCTTTGACATCAGATAGATTGCTGTTTGCGATGGAGGAACAGCACCGTGAACATTTGTAAGAAGCCTAATGATTGGACAATGACTACGTCTCCTCTTCTGTAGGAGCAGGGTCACTTGTCTCTTCTTTGGAGTCTTCATCCTACAGATACAATTGTGTGGTTTTATTTTCTTAAATTTAAACAATAATACTTTTAATTTCACTTATATGCAATGCTGCTACTGGCAAAAAAATGATTTGGAAATTTACATGTCATAGTGTACATGATTACTTCAATTGACGTCATTCCAATTAATATAGTTTTTGTCCTTAGTGATTTACGACCCAACAAGATTATTATAATATACCATATGGTCATTGGAGATTAGAATTAAGCAAACACATGATACAATCAGTAAATCTGAAATATCCAGCACAGTGTCTGTAGATTGTCCTATATGATACTATCAGTAAATCTGAAATAGCCAGCACAGTGACTATAGATTGTCCTATATGATACAATCAGTAAATCTGAAATAGCCAGCACAGTGTCTATAGATTGCCCTATATGATACAATCAGTAATCTGAAATAGCCAGCACAGTGTCTGTAGATTGTCCTATATGATACTATCAGTAAATCTGAAATAGCCAGCACAGTGTCTGTAGATTTCCCTATATGACACAATCAGTAATCTGAAATAGCCAGCACAGTGACTATAGATTGTCCTATATGATACTATCAGTAAATCTGAAATAGCCAGCACAGTGTCTGTAGATTGCCCTCTATGATACAATCAGTAAATCTGAAATAGCCAGCACAGTGACTATAGATTGCCCTATATGACACAATCAGTAATCTGAAATAGCCAGCACAGTGTCTGTAGATTGCCCTATATGACACAATCAGTAATCTGAAATAGCCAGCACAGTGACTATAGATTGTCCTATATGATACTATCAGTAAATCTGAAATAGCCAGCACAGTGACTGTAGATTGCCTTCTATGATACAATCAGTAAATCTGAAATAGCCAGCACAGTGACTATAGATTGCCCTATATGATACTATCAGTAATCTGAAATAGCCAGCACAGTGTCTGTAGATTTCCCTATATGACACAATCAGTAATCTGAAATAGCCAGCACAGTGACTATAGATTGTCCTATATGATACTATCAGTAAATCTGAAATAGCCAGCACAGTGACTGTAGATTGCCTTCTATGATACAATCAGTAAATCTGAAATAGCCAGCACAGTGACTATAGATTGCCCTATATGATACTATCAGTAATCTGAAATAGCCAGCACAGTGTCTGTAGATTTCCCTATATGACACAATCAGTAATCTGAAATAGCCAGCACAGTGTCTGTAGATTGCCCTCTATGATACAATCAGTAAATCTGAAATAGCCAGCACAGTGTCTGTAGATTGCCCTCTATGATACTATCAGTAAATCTGAAATAGCCAGTACAGTGTCTATAGATTGCACTATATGATACAATCAGTAATCTGAAATAGCCAGCACAGTGATTGCAGATTGCACTATATGATACAATCAGTAATCTGAAATAGCCAGCACAGTGACTGTAGATTGCCCTATAAGATACAATAAGTAATCTGAACTAGCCAGTACAGTGTCTGTAGATTGCCCTATAAGACCTACTTTCTTTTCCTCTGAGGAATCTGATGGTTTCTCTTCTTCCTGTGTGGGGGCCTCCTCTGCCGGGGCCTCAGTGGCTGCTTTCTTAGCCTCCTCCTCTGGAGGTTCCTGAGCCTCTATCACAGGGGGAAGTTTTGTGGGGGATGAACTCTCTTTGGCTGCTCTTTCCTCCTCAGCCTGAAAAAGATTTATTATATTAGTTAATATATTTGTTTGAATAAAATCAATGTATCTTGGTTGGTTCTTCAGTACAAACATAACAGAACCAGAAATAAAAAGATTTTGGAAATGTACCCTATTTTTCTTTGTATATGAAGTTTTTTTTTTTTTTTTTTTTTTTTTTTTTTTTGTATATCAACAGCGTACATGATTAAACAAGATGAACACAGGTGATATAATACATGTACTTAAAGCAGTAAAAATAAGATTTCCACTAAATTTACAGTACATATATTACATGAATCACAAATCTGCAGATTTAGTCTGCCACCAGTCTTTTGTAAGAACTCTTTATTTTACTGAAAATGTTTTGAAAATTCAAGCCAGTGTTTTTGTAATAGCCCTTTTTCAAGTAAGAGCAATAGTTATTGTATTTGATCAAGATCTTTTTATGTGCATATTTTGGATGGCTGGTCCTTGTAAATAATGTTATAAAAAGCCTCAACTGATTGGCTAACTGGTAGTACAGATGCATTATTTTAATAAAACTAGCTTCTAAATGTTCATACCAGCTTTCTCAGACATG
Source organism: Saccostrea echinata (assembly GCF_033153115.1). Classification (NCBI taxonomy): domain Eukaryota; kingdom Metazoa; phylum Mollusca; class Bivalvia; order Ostreida; family Ostreidae; genus Saccostrea; species Saccostrea echinata. Next base: position 1,663,906 of record NW_026889783.1, read on the forward strand.
ATTGTATACAAGTATTTACTAAACTATGATCTATATAATTTATATAATTATCTTAGAAAAATCTACTTGTATTTCTTGTACAATTTTTGAGTTTATGAATTATTTTGCATGGCAATTGTTATATTCAAGGAAAGGAACCAGTAACTTGTTAGAACTTGTTTCCAGTCCTTTTGATTTATTCAATAAAGAATATATTCAAAACAATTGAACCATGCATTAATTTCTCTTGGATTGATAGTTTGAATTTCCATCACACTGTTTTGGTGAATTACTGACTGAATGGTATATAGTTTCCACCATGTAGTGACTTTATGGGTCATTTTTGCCTCACCTTGCGCTTCTCGTCATCCTCTTTCTTTATCTGATCAGCCTCTTCTTTTCTTTTCTCCAGCATTTCTTGTTCCTTCTCAAACTCTTCTTTTTCTCTAATCAACTGATTTTTGTCTTCTTCTTTCTTTTAAAATAATTAATTTAAAGAAAATAATTATAACACATAAAATAGATAGGAATCACTCTGTTGTGTACACAGTGTACTTTGAATTCTAAATAATATCCGACAAAGTATAGTATTTAACTCTTTGTCTTGATGGTGGTTTTACGTTAGCATTAAAAAAATACCTTCTGGTTCTCTGTTTAGGTAAGACTGTATTACATTCCCAACTATAAAGCAATCACTACATGATCAAACAATATCCTTACCTTTTCCATATACATGACATTTTCCTTATATTTGTAAAGCCATTGTGCCATGAATTCTATTGGATCTCTGGGACGCTTCTCTGATATTTCTGCTAGACATTGTGTTAGACAGGAACCTAGGTTCTTTTGTAGATATGCTGTATCCATCTTGTATTTATAAGATGTAAGGCACTAAAAGTTTTGTATAAAATTAAAATGAGTGTATATATTCGATTACACGATAGATAAGCTTTCCAAAAACGAAAGAAAACGTATACCTTGATATCAATTATAATAATGTCATTAATTAATGGTGGAATGTTAATTTATTGACCCCCCCCCCCCCCTTCAACTTTTTTGTTTATTTAGTCGATGCGCATCTTCCTCACAATCACATGATGACCGTGAGAACTGTAACCAATACACAATACTGACATGCACAATTCAAAATTATATTTACAAGTCATAGTTAAACGTGTGTAATATAACATACCTTCAAAACTTTTTCGTCCTTCTCGCTAGGCTCTCGCTTTAAACCTCGACTTCCTTAGAAACATTTACATTGTGACGTCACGTTGCTAATCAGCCTGATCGAGGCACACGACGGGTATTTATTAACACGTGTTGCAGGTAAGCGTTTTTGTTTTCAAAGGATGACTTCCACCGAAGATAAACGGATTGCGCCAGGAGAAAGAACCCGAAATTACATTTACAACATTATAGAATCTGATGAGCCATGGAAGGGCAGAATGCTGTTCACAGGTACTTAAATTTTTTTTTAAATATTATTTTGTAAAATTCACATTCTTTCGCCATTGTATTATGATTGCGGGAAAATTCAAAATGTTTTATAGCATGTTGGGGAAAATCAATTTTAAAGGGAAATTGTTGTTAATTAATAATTATCTATTTACAGTTGTTGTCGGTTAAACCTATCCTCTCGGTGTACGCAGACTGCATAGATCGATATCACTAAGTCCTTTGGTGTTTAAATATGCACGTTAATGTTTATCTTGATTGCCATTAAGATTATGACATTTTCAGGTACGCACTGCAATACACGATCCAGCTCTATATATTCGATTTGAAAAATGTTATAAAAACGTCTTAATTTTAACCATGAAGTTAGGAAAAGAACTTTATCTATTTACTTGTCTTTTTTAAGACAATCATAATAATTCAAGCATTTTTTAAAAATTATTTTAATTAAATACAACAACACAGATAATTTCAGGAAAAATATTAATAGCGTTTGTGTCAACATCTTTGTTTGGTTAGAAATAATTTGCGGAATCCCCTTTTTCTTGCTTGAATAAACAATATAAGTACAATGTATATAATTGAATGAATAATAAAAGAATAAATAGTTCTTGTTCCTAAAGCTTTCATCTAGTGAACTGAATTTTGGTGAATTCTATCGTATTTTCTTAACTGGTTTGAATTGTGCCTATCATGGGAAGTAAACAAAAATTGTGTTTACTTTGTGAACGCGTCATTGTTACTTTTTTCAACACTTGATTTAACAGTAGTAGCCAGCATTAGGTTAGGTTCTATTCTACTTGGAATATACTGTTGCTCTTTATTGATTCAACAGGAGGGGCTGTAGATATTTTATGTTCTTGTAATTGACGTTATAAATACTTGACCTATTAGGAAATTTTTTTTTTTCAATTTTATATGATAAACCTTTCACATATCTATAAAGAGCCGGTGACGCGAAACATTAAATGCTTCAGCAATGATGTGTAGAATAAACAATCTAGAATTTATATGGCGTCCTTACCCTTATACTAATTTCATTTAAATGATATTGTATTTGACGAGTCAACTTTGATTAAATGTAATCAAAATGTATAATGGAGTGATGATTGGTTTGTAAGATGTATTTGAGAATCATACTTTCTTTGAGCGATCAGGCATAAACAACGAAAATAGTTTCACTGGTGCTAAATCCTCTTACAAAATAAAATTTCATACACATTGAAGAACTCTGTAAAATGCTTCTAGATGAAAAATATTTAATTTAAGGATGTTTTCTGCTGAGATAAATTGAATTTAATTCTCAATTGACATATCAATTCGATGAATTCATTATTTGAAACAAAATACGAAAAAGAAATATGAGTCAGTGAGTAGCTTTTAAGATACATTTGAAGCGTTGAAAATATATAGGGAAACCAGACTTAATTCTTGGGATTTTTCATTCACTTGTATGAAAAATTTCAGTCCCTGAAAACTTATCTAGATTTAAACTTTTCTTCATATTTTTGAGAAGACTAGCAAAACTACCAAGAGTCAAAATATATAGAAAAAAGAGGGTTACTTGGCAAAAAAAAAAATGCTTATATTGATGGATGAAACGAGAGAAGTTCGATAAAAAATGGCTGATACCTTAGCAGAATACACCCTTAAAGAAAGAAATTTTGAAAATAAGAAAAGTAGATATAAAAAAGAAAACTTAATATTCACAAGTAAATTTTATGTATTCTCGCCTCGCTAGGTCCCGATGGGAACTGTGACCATCGCGTGACTGTGGAACCAGACCATAGACACATCGGGATCGGGACAATGTCTGTGGAGGGAACAAGTGAGGCGGATTATCTGTGGCGACCCGCCTCTTCAACACCCTTTCCCCGACCCCGAACCGCAAACGTCGGAGAGATTGGCTGGGAGGTGCCGAGGAGGACCGACTGGTCCATGCCTCTCACTGGACGACAAGTGATTGTAAGGAAACCATACACAGCTAACTTCATAATTATTATCTCTTTATTCATCCCAAAGATCAGTAAAATCGATAGTACTTTGATTAAGTATTTTTTTCACTTCAAAGGAGATGAAATGGGTTACAAGGTAAATTTAGATACTGATTTGTAAACATATTTTTTATCAACCGCAGCCGACCACAATTGACGTGATTTCAACCCTGGCATCCGGCAAATGTAACCACTTGCACACACATGACGCGAAAGACTATTTTATTTCCTTTGTGCACGAGCCTATAATTTATTTAACGTTATATATACTTATGAGACTTTTTCAACACATGACACGATGTACTTCTTTGTTTGCTTTACACGTTCCTATTATTTAAGGTGTTCAATGTACTCGTCAGACTTTTCAATACATTAACTTTGTGATATTTACAAAAGTAATTTTTCAATGTTCGCAAAAAGTTCTACTTTATTTTCCGTTTGAAAAAAAAAATGTTCAAAAATAATTCAAATATTCATGCTACTGGAAACTTTTTGAGATTCTTGGGCTTTTTGTACATTTCTAATGATAAAAAATATTTTTAAAAAGGTTGAGAAGAAGTAAATTTACATCTGAATTTAAGGCTTCTCGATCGCTTTCTTTAACACTAGTTGATATAGACTTTATGTTAGAATAAAGATAGTGCATAATGATTTTTGCAGCATTCTGTCGGAAGTTAATGTCATTTATAGTTAATTTTCTGTTTTCAATATTATTAGAATTTCATAGACCTGTCATCTTGATAGCTCAATTCCTACTGATATAGAATTTGATCGTTTCAAACGCCAATTGATGAGATCGTAAAAGATATGGCGGGGACGGGTGTTCTGTACTTAAAAAAAAATATCTTAGATAATTGTATTTGCTTAAAAAATAATATAGAAATAAAAAAGACCTGTCTTATCCATTGAAATGTTATAGACTGAAATTCAAAATCCTTTGAATATTTTTTCTTTATCTCTTACTGTACCGACCATCAAACTAAAAAAAAAACAACAGCAAATTTTATCGACTGTATCGTTGTATCTTTAAAAATGCCCTAATGCAGATTTGCCTATAATTTTGTTGTGTGACTTCAACTTAATATATTATCTAAGGAAAATAACGCATTTAAACGTTTACTTCACCCCATCTCCCAAAATGTAGTTTTAAACGGAACACGCATTGATCATATACTTACAATGAAAAGGTTGACTCTTTGGGAATGTTAACTCTATTCTGTAGTACAGATAGTGATGTTAACTCTATTCTGTAGTACAGTTAGTGTTATTATACTTCTGTTAAAATGTTTCCTATATAAAGTTAAGAAGGTAAAATAACTATTTTTCTATAGTCTGAAAATTTCACGTCTAACAAAGCTATACCCCGGGGTATAGTTTGTGTTATTATACTTCTGTTAAAATGTTTCCTATATAAAGTTAAGAAGGTAAAATAACTATCTTTATAGTCTCAAAATTTCCACACATAGCAAAGCTATACCCCGGGGTATAGTTTTTGCTATCCACCCCTCGGAAAATTTTCATGCAATTTTTGCCGCCAATTTTGATTTCCTGTAATCAATCTATAGACTTATGATGTCATCCTGACTTCAGTATCATTGTGACGTCATGTTTTTACTATCGAACTGTAGTATCAGGTAAACCCAACCCTCAGAAATTATGATATACATCAGTATAATAAAACGCTTATCCACTGGCTTTGACTGGGATAGCTCTTTCATCAAACCCTTGACAGGAACTATTCCCCTCGGGCAAGCCCTCGGGGAATAGTTCCTGTCGCGGGTTTGATAAAAGAGCTATCCCACTCACAGCCAGTGGATAAGTGTATACTATCCACCCCTCGGAAAACTTTCATTCAATTTTTGCCGCCAGTTTTGATTTCCTGCGATAAATCTATAGACTGATGATTTCATTATGACTTCAGTAGCATTGTGACGTCATCAGGATTTCAGCTTATTCTTGCAGTGTTATCTTACTCTAAATACTTCCTCAAAACTTTTATAATTATTCTTTTGAACTTTTCATGTTTTGCCTATGACACTGTAGTATCAGCCGTAATCCAACCCTCAGAAATTATAATTTACATCATTATAATAAAACGCTTATCCACTGGCTTTGAGTGGGATAGCACTTTCATCAAACCCTTGACCGGAACTATTCCCCTCGGGCAAGCCCTCGGGGAATAGTCCCTGTCGCGGGTTTGATAAAAGAGCTATCCCACTCACAGCCAGTGGATAAGTGTGTACTGTTAACTCTATTCTGTAGTACAGATAGTACTGTTAACTCTATTCTGGAGTACAGATAGTGCTGTTAACTCTATTATGTAGTAGAGATAGTACTGTTAACTTTATTCTGTAGCACAGATAGTACTGTTAACTCTATTCTGGAGTATAGATAGTGCTGTTAACTCTACTCTGTAGTACAGATAGTACTGTTAACTCTATTATGTAGTACAGATAGTGATGTTAACTCTATTATGTAGTACAGTATACACTTATCCACTGGCTGTGAGTGGGATAGCTCTTTTAACAAACCTGCGACAGGAACTATTCCCCGAGGGCTTGCCCGAGGGGAATAGTTCCTGTCAAGGGTTTGATGAAAGAGCTATCCCACTCACAGCCAGTGGATAAGCGTTTTATTATACTGATGTATATCATAATTTCTAAAGGTTGGATTTACCTGATACTACAGTTCGATAGTAAAAACATGAAAAAAAATAATTATAAAAGTTTTGAACAAGTATTTGGAATAAGATAACACTGCTAGAATGAGCTGAAATCCTGATGACGTCACAATTAATGCTACTGAAGTCAGGATGACATCATAGTCTATAGATAACAGGAAATCAAACTTGACGGCAAAAATTGCATGAAAATTTTCCGAGGGGTGGATAGCAAAAACTATACCCCGGGGTATAGCTTTGCTATGTGTGGAAATTTTGAGACTATAAAGATAGTTAGTTTACCTTCTTAACTTTATATAGGAAACATTTTAACAGAAGTATAATAAATAGTATTGTTAACTCTATTCTGTAGTACAGATAGTGCTGTTAACTCTATTCTGGAGTACAGATAGTGCTGTTAACTCTATTCTGGAGTACAGATAGTACTGTTAACTCTATTCTGGAGTACAGATAGTGCTGTTAAACTCTATTCTGGAGTACAGATAGTGCTGTTAAACTCCATTATGTAGTACAGATAGTACTGTTAACTCTATTATGTAGTACAGATAGTGCTGTTAACTCTATTCTGTAGTACAGATAGTACTGTTAACTCTACTCTGTAGTACAGATAGTATTGTTAACTCTATTCTGTAGTAAAGATAGTGCTGTTAAACTCTATTCTGTAGTACAGATAGTACTGTTAACTCTACTCTGTAGTACAGATAGTGCTGTTAACTCTATTCTAGAGAACAGATAGTACTGTTAACTCTATTATGTAGTACAGATAGTGCTGTTAACTCTATTCTGTAGTACAGATAGTACTGTTAACTCTACTCTGTAGTACAGAAAGTATTGTTAACTCTATTCTGTAGTAAAGATAGTGCTGTTAAACTCTATTCTGTAGTACAGATAGTACTGTTAACTCTACTCTGTAGTACAGATAGTGCTGTTAACTCTATTCTAGAGAACAGATAGTACTGTTAACTCTATTATGTAGTACAGATAGTGCTGTTAACTCTATTATGTAGCACAGATAGAACTGTTAACTCTACTCTGTAGTACAGATAGTGCGGTTAAACTCTATTCTGTAGTACATATAGTACTGTTAACTATATTTTGGTAGTACAGATAGTGCTGTTAACTCTATTATGGAGTACAGATAGTGCTGTTAACTCTATTCTGTAGTACATATAGTGCTGTTAAGTCTATTATGTAGTACAGATAGTGCTGTTAACTCTATTCTGGAGTACAGATAGTACTGTTAACTCTATTCTGGAGTACAGATAGTACTGTTAACTCTATTCTGGAGTACAGATAGTGCTGTTAACTCTATTATGTAGTACAGATAGTGCTGTTAAACATTATTCTGTAGTACAGATAGTACTGTTAACTCTATTATGTAGTACAGATAGTGATGTTAACTCTATTCTGGAGTACAGATAGAACTGTTAACTTTATTCTGGAGTACAGATAGTACTGTTAACTCTACTCTGGAGTACAGTTAGTGCTGTTAACTCTTTTCTGGAGTACAGATAGTGCTGTTAACTCTATTCTGGAGTACAGATAGTACTGTTAACTCTATTCTGTAGTACAGATAGTACTGTTAACTCTACTCTGGAGTACAGTTAGTGCTGTTAACTCTTTTCTGGAGTACAGATAGTGCTGTTAAACTCTATTCTGTAGTACAGATAGTGCTGTTAACTCTATTCCGGAGTACAGATAATACTATTAACTCTACTCTGTAGTACAGATAGTGCTGTTAAACTCTATTCTGAAGTACAGATAGTACTGTTAACTCTATTCTGTAGTACAGATAGTGCTGTTAACTCTATTCTGGAGTACAAATAGTTCTGTTAACTCCTATTTGTAACACAGATAGTGCCGTTATCTCAATTCTGTAGTACAGATAGCACTGTATACGTAGGTGTTGATATTTTAACAGTGTGCTTTCAATGTATAAATGAGTTGATTGAAATTTTTCAAAAAGATGGCTATAAAACGCTGCAAGTGCTTGTAGCGATGATATACTAGTCTTACTAGTACACCCCAATCCTACCTAAAGATTCAATGCATTTTTTTTTCTTGTATTGCCCACAATGTTTATTTCATAGGCTGATATTAAAACAGACCATAGCATACAAATTAAATTTTTCCCCTTTTTTGTATACACAATTAGAATAAAATCTCAAGAAGGTTTGCAGTGAAAGTTTAGTGTAATATTGTTAGGAAAATATTTTATCGCTTGAATACTATTTGGAAAGGTTTCCCCTACCTGAACCAACGAACGTTTTCTCTCTATTTCCATCTCTCGCTTTCCCCTTCTCTCTCTCTTTCTTTCTTTCCCTTTTTCTGGATTTATTCTATATGAATAATTTTGTTCAATACTTATATGTAATTTCAGAAATGTTTATTGTATAAGGCATCCATGCCTGTTTTTCAATCGAAGTTCAGTCTAAATGAATTAGATATTTTTGAAACATTACTTTAATGTAATATTAATATTTGATTTATAGTAATATTGTGTAAATTATTATCGTTTTATAACAGTTGGGAGACTTCCGACAAGAATGTGAAAACAGACATTCGCATCTCTATCAAAATCCTTGGTAAGTCAAGAAGGATAACTCATTTATCTTTCAAGTAAATAGTGATATTATGAAATGAATATGATTTGTCTCTTAGAGAATTTCTTGTTTTTTAATGAAATGAACTTGATTTTTTTTTAATTTAGGTACCCTGGTCCTGGCGAGGAAATTATTCCTGGAACCGATGCTTCCATGGTTATGAACGTTTACCGCCCACACACTGCTCCTGCGCATGCTCAATCAGGTAGTAATCGACCTCGACCTCATTCCCGACGCTCCAGGCTAGCCCCACGGGCCTCACAAATCACGGACTTTTACTCCAAGTCCTTTAATCACAAATACCACGGTATATCGTATGCTTGCGTGGTAACAACTAGATTTGTGCAGATTGTTCATCATCAGCCAACTTCCAGTTATTGCTGTGTCATTAGTTTAATAGCATGCTCTTTCGATGCAAATTTTACATTAGATTATAGATTAATTAGATGTTTCAGTAGCAGAATAGTTGATATACTGAGAGTGATTTCAACTGCTTTTACTTTTGTTTGAATGTGTTTTACTACTTTTCATAATAAACTTGCATGTAAAAGTTTCATCCACATCGAACCTGAAAGTAAGAAGGTGGGCGAACAAGGCGTGCAAAATGCCTATAGCTTTAGATATATAAAAATCATATTAAATTTGTGAATTAAGTATTTAGAGTAAAGTTTTCATTACTTATATTTTTACTCATACTTTGAGGATAAACTTTCAAAAAAAGTGAAGTGAAAACCCACTCATACGGAAAAATTGTGTTATAATATCAGATAATGATCCTTTTTGCCCTCTCTAGTGTGTGTATGCTATTTCATAGGCAAATAAATATCAATCTTTGTGAGATTTTTGCAAATTGTGGAGATTTTACATATAGTATACTTTAATGTTAGATGAAATATCAAAGAAAAAAATTTTGCTAAAATTGATATTTAATTTTTCACCTTTATGTTTGTTGCACCTTAGGCATTTCGCTCGCCTTGTTTGCCCATCTTTTGCTAGTACACATGACAGATTTATATAATAGCAAGTAATCAAGTTTATTCAATTTCTTTTTTATTTGCCTTGAAAAGCAAATACACAATAATTGAGTGGTAACAAAATCTACATGTGAAGCTTTATCTTCAGATTGTCTCTCACAGTCTCTGTCTTCTGTAGATATAGATTACTTATACTTACAAATCAGCATATACTGTGCAGGAATAAATGTACAGAATTATTATGTATACATATGTATGAAAAGAAATACAGCTTACAATAAGCTGTGTTGCTTAATACAAATATTTGCTTAATTTACAAAATTCTATAATATTATTAGAACTTTGAAGTTAAATGATAATATGTTGTCCTAATATAGAAACATTTAATTTATTTAGGTATAATTGATAAGTACAGTTATCAAGACTAAGACAATGATGTTTACTGTAATTCCAGGTCTGGATGATCAAGAATCTACTTCTACAGATACAGCCCAGAACTATGCCTATTAAGTAAGTCTGACATATACCAGAACTATGCCTATTAAGTGTGACATATACCAGAACTATGCCTATTAAGTAAGTCTGACATATACCAGAACTATGCCTATTAAGTGTGACATATACCAGAACTATGCCTATTAAGTAAGTCTGACATATACCAGAACTATGCCTATTAAGTGTGACATATATCAGAACTATGCCTATTAAGTGTGACATATACCAGAACTATGCCTATTAAGTAAGTCTGACATATATCAGAACTATGCCTATTAAGTGTGACATATACCAGAACTATGCCTATTAAGTAAGTCTGACATATATCAGAACTATGCCTATTAAGTGTGACATATACCAGAACTATGCCTAATAAGTGTGACATATACCAGAACTATGCCTATTAAGTAAGTCTGACATATATCAGAACTATGCCTATTAAGTAAGTCTGACATATACCAGAACTATGCCTATTAAGTGTGACATATACCAGAACTATGCCTATTAAGTAAGTCTGACATATATCAGAACTATGCCTATTGATTAAGTAAGTCTGAAATATACCAGAACTATGCTTATTTAATAAGTAAGTCTGACTTATACCAGAACTATTCCTATTGAGTAAGTATGACATTTTAGAATTCTTCCTGTTTATTTATATATTATATCTATGCTTATTGCTTCAGTAAGTCTTCATATCAGGCTATGCAAATTGCTTAAGTAAATCTTTATATCAGGGTATGCCTATTAATGAATGAAATCTTTATATATCAGAACTATGCCTTTTGATTAAATAAATCTGACATGTATCAGAACTATGCCTATTGAATAAGTAAGTCTGGCATATCAGAACTATGCCTATTGAATAAGTAAGTCTGACATATCTGAACTATGCCTATTGAATAAGTAAGTCTGGCATATCAGAACTATGCCTATTGAATAAGTAAGTCTGGCATATCAGAACTCTGCCTATTAGTCCCCTACCGGTGAAACCGGAGGGGACTATAGGTTTCCTCTGAGTCTGTCCATCCGTCTGTCTGTCTGTCTGTCTGTCCCTCTGTCTGTCTGTCAGTCTGTCCCACTTGGTTTTCCGCACTTTTTTCATAATCGCTTGCCGATATTGAGCTGATTTTTGGTATGTGAGCGTATCTTGATGAGTTACAGATCAAGTTTGCATTTCGTTCCGCTTCATTGATTTTTGACGGAATTACGATCTTTTCAATTTTTAAGGGTTTTCCGCATTTTTTTTCTAAACGTTTACAGATATTGAGCTGATTTTTTGTATGTGACTTTACCTTCATTAGTTATAGATTAAGTTTGCTAATGCAATACTCTCAGAATGCATGTTGAATAAGAAGTCTGACATATCAGAACTATGCCAGTATTTTTTTTTTTGTTCGGATCTATACTAGAATCACACCTATTGATTAAATCTAATATATTCTTAAACTTCATAAAAATCCTTACAAAAAAGATACATAGTGGGTTTCAGGAAATGTTCTACAAAACCTCTTTCTTTGCCCCTCACTAAAATATTAACACCAGTGAAGAGAAATTTCAGGAGTACTTTACAACAATCTATTCAATAAGTGGTGTAAATCAAATGTGAATACTTAAAAACTCCAAGGAACTTTTAGAAAATTTCAAATCACAAAATTTTACCAAAATCAATAACATCAAAATATATAACTTTTCAACACTTTATACAACAATTCCCCACGATGAATTAAAGTCCAGGAGAAACTCGAGCATCTTTTAATATCAACCTCTGAGTCCATGTCCTTAGAATCATAATTTTTTTTAATCAAAATAAGTGTGCAGATGACCAATGGCAAGGTATGTTAATTTACGTGTTCCATTTTTATTGAAGAAGCAGTTGTCTATTATGTCAAAAAGCCTGGTCTTTAATTTATCGTGGGGAATGGTAATGTAATGTGTTGAAAAGTTGTACGTCTTGATGCTATTGATTTTGATAAAATTTTGTGATATATTATTGTAAACATATCTTTTTTTTCTTCTTCAAATTTTACCATCTTAATTGAATCATAGTGGGTGACTGAAAACGTCAACACTCGTAACTCTGTATATACACATCCCCTGTTGATATTATGTTCCCCAAACGAAGTTTGGGAACATATTGTTTTTACTCGGTTTCTTCTTCTTCTTATTATTATTAGGGTCTTCCGTCTTCAGCGGAAGACCCTTCTATTATTGTACTGTTTCTTTTTAGGGTCTTCCGTCTTCAGCGGAAGACCCTTCTATTATTCTTAGGTTTCTTTTTTACCTTTATTATTATTATTATTATTATTATTATTCTTTTTTCTCCTTACAAAATTTGTGCAGAGGATTTCTCGGAGATGGCTCGTTCGATTTCATTCAAATTTTCAAGGTAGATGCGTTGACATTTGAAGTTAATTCCGGCAAGTCCGTGAAGGGATATTTACTTCCGGTCTAGAGTTATCGCCCTTTTATTAAAATTCAGAGCACCTCCTTGTCTGCGATGGAACTCAAAAACGGCTTAAGCTAGAGCGCTGAAATTTTCAGTGATGATAGAGGACATCTTGCCATATTGCACCTGGGTTTAGATATTTTCCGGAAGTGGCTAGTATGGAAGCTCGGTAGGGGTCGAAATTTAGGACACGAATCATGAGTGAATTTTTGAGACATTTTGTATCATATCTTTTAAAGTATAATTATTTTGTTAAAACATGTTGAACAATATTTGTGCAGAATAAAAAGATCTGTAACATGATACCAAGAAAAAAGGGCTGACTCATCACATTAGGGGCCAATAGGGGCCGAAAGTCTTTAATCGATAACTCTTAAACAAGCAATATTTTTGTATACATTACTGAAGCAAAATTATTTATCTTAACAAACTACAACTATATATTATGATTTTTACGTCATATGTTACATAAATAAGGGCCACAAGGGGCCAGAATGCTTAATCTTTGAAGCTTTATATCTCGAAAAGGGGAAACATTTTGAAAAGCAATATTGAACAAAAGTTGTTTAGAATGATGATCTCAACAATGTGCATCCTTTGAATTTTTCCTACACAGCCCCTATAAGGACTTAAAGGGACGGCCCCTAAATATTTCAAGTCTACATATCTCAAAAACGAAACGAAACTTCTGAATAGTTGTTGAACAAAAAGTCTTCAGAATTACAAGACCTTTCAAGTGATATCAAGAAAAAGGGGCTGACCCCTCAAATTAGGGGCTCAGAGGGGCCAAAAGTCTTTCATCTATAACTCCTTAACGTTAAATATTTTGATATTAATTATTGAAGCACAAATGTTCATCTTCACAATCTGCAACTATATATCTTAAAATATTCTTCAAATATTACGTAATTAGGGGCCAGAAGGGGCCAGAATGCTTAATCTTTGACGCTTTATATCTCGAAAAGGGGAAACATTTTGAAAAGCAATATTGAACAAAAGTTGTTTAGTATGATGATCTGAACAATGTGCATCCTTTGAATTTTTCCTAATCAGCCCCTATAAGGACTTAAAGGGACGGCCCCTAAATATTTCAAGTCTACATATCTCAAAAACGAAACGAAACTTCTGAATAGTTGTTGAACAAAAAGTCTTCAGAATTACAAGACCTTTCAAGTGATCTCAAGAAAAAGGGGCTGACCCCTCAAATTAGGGGCTTAGAGGGGCCAAAAGTCTTTCATCTATAACTCCTTAACGTTAAATATTTTGATATTAAATATTGAAGCAAAAATGTTCATCTTCACAATCTGCAACTATATATTTTAAAATTTTCTTCAAATATTACGTCATTAGGGGCCATAAGGGGCCAGAATGCTTAATCTTTGACGCTTTGTATCTCGAAAAGGGGAAACATTTTGAAAAGCAATATTGAACAAAAGTTGTTTAGTATGATGATCTGAACAATGTGCATCCTTTGAATTTTTCCTAATCAGCCCCTATAAGGACTTAAAGGGACGGCCCCTAAATATTTCAAGTCTACATATCTCAAAAACGAAACGAAACTTCTGAATAGTTGTTGAACAAAAAGTCTTCAGAATTACAAGACCTTTCAAGTGATCTCAAGAAAAAGGGGCTGACCCCTCAAATTAGGGGCTTAGAGGGGCCAAAAGTCTTTCATCTATAACTCCTTAACGTTAAATATTTTGATATTAAATATTGAAGCAAAAATGTTCATCTTCACAATCTGCAACTATATATTTTAAAATTTTCTTCAAATATTACGTCATTAGGGGCCATAAGGGGCCAGAATGCTTAATCTTTGACGCTTTGTATCTCGAAAAGGGGAAACATTTTGAAAAGCAATATTGAACAAAAGTTGTTTAGAATGATGATCTGAACAATGTGCATCCTTTGTATTTTCCCCAAACAGCCCCTATCAGGACTTAAAGGGATGGCCCCTAAATATTTCAAGTCTACATATCTCGAAAACTGAATAGTTGTTGAACGAAAATTCTTCAGAATTACAAGACCTTTCATGTGATATCAAGACCCCTCGAATTAGGGGCTCAGAGGGGCTAAAAGTCTTTCATCTATAACCCTTTTACAGTAATGTTCATCTTCACGATGTGCTACTATAAATATTTTAAAATCTTCATCAAATATTACGTTTTCTGGTACCATAATGATCAAAATTTTGTTAAACATCACTGAAGCAAATTGTACGTTTTCACTATTTATACATTTATGAACGAAAATCTCAGTCAAATTCGTATCTCATCTTATCAAAAATCGGACGGAAGACCCACTCGTTGCTCGCAACGAGATCGCATCTAGTTCTTATTATTATTATTATTATTTTCCTACACCGGTATCTCAGTAACGGTTCAGTGGATTTTTATGAAACTTTCGGAGATGATAGGGAACGATGTTCCCTCGGGACGTTTTTTTCATTTTTCATAATTTCACTTCCGGTCGCCAAATATGACGTATTTTTGACGTTTTTCTGCAATTCCGGTCTGTCCTACTCCGAAGAAACTGCGCAAAATAGAAATTTGAAATTTTCAGGAATGATAGAATTGTGACCTTGACATGTGCACCTGACTTTTGAAATTTTAAGAAGATGTTTAAATTTTTCAATTTTTAAAGTTAAATTTTTCAAAAAAAAATTTTTAATCCAATTTTAAAATTTTTTATATTGTCAAAGAGATCTTGGCGAGAACTTTCCAAAAATGTATTTGTTTTGCATGTGAGTACATTAATAAACAATATATAAGCTCAGGTGTGTTAGAACACTTGAGTGCAAGTGTACTTTTAGAACTTTTCTTTAAAAAATTATTACTCTTTTATTTCTTGACCGATTTTAAAACTTTTTACACCGTCAAATAGATCTTAACGAGACCTTTCCAACAGTATATTTGGTTTTATTGTAAGTGCACTAATAAAGAAAATATGAGCTCAGGTAAGTTAGCCTTTTGTTTTGACAGGACATGTCAAAATCATTGTCAAGGATACTGGCGTATGGCCGTACTCTTTGATCTTTGGCAGATATCCTTTGATTTCTTTTAAAAAGCATTACTTTTTTTATTTCTTGACCGATTTTAGAACTTTATACACCATCAAATAGATCTTAACGAGACCTTTCCAACAATATATTTCTTTTGTTTGTAAATGCACTAATAAAGAAAATATGAGCTCAGGTATGTTAGCTTTTTTTTGACAGGACATGTCAAACTCATTATCAAGGACACTTGTGGATGACCATACTCTTTGATCTTTGCCGAATATCCTTTTATTTCTTTTTAAAAAATCTTAAATCTTTTATTTCCTGACCGATTTTAAAACTTTTTACACCATCTGATAGGTCTTCCTGTGACCTTTCTTACAGTATATTTGTTTTGATATTAGGTGCAATTTTAAAGAAAATATGAGCTCAGGTGTGTTAGAGAATTTTGACGGCCCATGTATAAGTTATTGATTTTCTTCAGCGACGTTTAATACACAGTGACCTAGAAGAAAGCAAGGACATCCAATTAAGTCTGAAATAGTGATTTCATAATGTACCTGTGATTATGAAAATTTATGTATTCAATTTAAATCATTGAAAAGTTTTGAATACTATGATTTCAAATTTTAAAACCTTTAAAATCGTAAGATTTTGTTATATCCATTAATGTTTAAAGCGGTAAGCTCCTACTTGATGAATTTTTATTACTTCAAAAATTTTCAAATTTGGAATAATTTAAAAGTCTTTAAATATGAAATCAAGGGCATCTAAAATAATGAGAACATGAATAAGAGTGATTTGGAGTCTATTGGAGGTCAAAAAGAGTGAAATTTAAACGATTTAAATTTTTTTTTTAAAAATTCAGAACTGCTTCCAAAGATGGAGAACATCATACAATGAGGCGGAAATCTCTCAAAGGTCAAATAGAGTGAAATTTAATCGATTTAATTTTTTCAAAAAAATTAAATTGAATCCAAATGTTAAAAGAAGGATTATCTCTGTATTTTGAAAGATGTAGTACATCGAACAATGTGTTTTGAATCTCTAAAAGGTCAAATAAAGTGAATTTTGAACGATTTAAATTTTTTTAAAAATTTGAATTGAATCCAAACGTTAAATGAAGGACTATCTCTGTATTTTGAAAGATGGAGAACATCATACAGTGTGTTTTGAAATCTCTCAAATGTCAAATAGAGTGAAATTTAAGCGATTTAAATTTTTCAAAAAATTTAAATTGCTTCCAAATGTTAAAACAAGGACTACCTCTGTATTTTAAAAAAGATGGAAAACATCATACAATGTGTTTTGAAATCTCTCAAAGGTCAAATAGAGTGAAATTTAAGCGATTTAAATTTTTCAAAAAATTAAATTGAATCCAAACGTTAAATCAAGTACTATCTCTGTATTTTGAAAGATGGAGAACATCACACAATGTGTTTTGAAACCTCTCAAAGGTTAAATAGGGTGAAATTCAAACGATTTAAATTTTTCAAAAAATTTAAATTGCTTCCACAAACCCTTAAACTGCAACAAATGATGTTCTCTTCCTTCAAAATATGTAAGTTGACTTTGTTTCTTATTTCAGTGCAATTAAAATTTTTTGAAAAAAATTAAATCGTTTAAATCTCACTCTAATTGACCTTTGAGAGGTTTCAAAACACATTGTATGATGTTCTCTATCTTTCAAAATACAGAGATAATCCTTGTTTTCACATTTGGATTCAATTTGAATATTTCAAAAAATTTAAATCGTTTAAATTCAAATCAATTTGACCTTTGAGAGATTTCAAAACACATTGTATAATGTTCTCCATCTTTCAAAATACAGAGATAGTCCTTTTTAAACATTTGGATTCAATTTAAATTTTTTGAAAAATTTAAATCGTTTAAATCTCACTCTATTTGACCTTTGAGTGATTTCAAAACACATTTTATGAAGTTCTCCATCTTTCAAAATACAGAGATAGTCCTTGTTTTAACAATCAAAATTACATCTCATCGAAATCGGACGGAAGACCCACTCGTTGCTCGCAACGAGATCGGATCTAGTTAAGGTCTTCCGTCTTCACGGAAGACCTTATAGTGATTCTACTGTTTCTTATTATTATTATTATTATTATTATTCTTATTATTATTTTTTTGACTTTCTAATTTTGTGCACGCGATTTCTCAGAGACTATTGAGTGAATTGGGATGAAATTTGCAGGGAAAACGTGTCGTAGGCTGAAGTTATTTTATCAGGGAGCAAATTCCAAAAATCACATCCGGTGCCAAGTTATGGACCATTTCCTGATTTTAAAATGAAATTTTGTCCAGGGATAATCTCAAGAACGGCTAAAGATATCAATGTCAAACTTTCAGGAATAATAGATCGTGATAAAGACTTGCCGGGAAGCTTATTTTTGTACGCCGTCGGCACTTCCTGTCGCTACAGGAAGTGGCTTTCAAAAATCGATTTTTTCATTTTTTTTGTTTTTAAATATTTTTCTGCGATATTAGTAGGGATAATAAAGCGTCTTATCGGATTACTAAATATATAATTTGTTTTAATGTTGATTCAAACATACTCTAGGAATTCGCTTTTTTCGTTTTAAGTCACTTTCTAATTTTGTGCACGCGATTTCTCAAAGACTATTGGATGGATTTAAATGAAATTTTCAGGAATAGTGTGTTGTAAAATGAACTTGATCTATCTGAGAGAAAATTTGGAAATTTACTTCCGGTGCCAAGTTACAGACCATTTTCTGATTTCAAAATGACATTTTGTCCGCGGATAATCTCAAGAACGACAAGAGATATCAATGTCAAACTTTCAGGGATTATAGCTCGTGATAGATACTAGCCGGGTCGCTACTTTTTGTTCGTCGTCGGCACTTCCGGTCGCTTACGGAAGTGATCAAAGAAATCGTAAAATTTCAACTTTTCTTTTTAAAATCAATACTTACATCACGCTATTGCATCTCTTTTGTAGTTTCGAAATATGTTAGTCTCACCGGAAACAAAAACGTCAACTTCCGGTTATAAGAGAAAAGCTACATAATTTGAGTATTTTTCTTTCCCATTAATATCTTCTCTAGTTATTAATGTCTTTTGTAGCATTTGAAATGAATTCTAAATGTGTTATTTAGACTGCAAATATCTAGAGTAACGTCAAGTATCTTAAGCTTTGTAAAATTCACTTCCGGTCGGGTGTTTTTCTGTCCTCAAAATTAGAAGTTGTCTGAGCAAGATCTCGGAAACGGTAAGAGATTAATACACCAAACTTATATGAGCAACAGACCTTGAGATGTAGGCAAAACCATTTGGGTTCAGAGCGTCAGCGTCACTTCCGGTCGTCACAGGAAGTGATCAAAGAAATCAAAATTTTAATTTTTCTTTTTTAAATTAAAACTTGCATCACTTTATTGCATCTCTTTCACTGTTTTGAAATATGTTAGATTCCACCGAAATCAAAAACGTCAACTTCCGGTTTTAGGAGATAAACTACGTTATTTTTATATTTAACTTTCTCATAAATATTGCTTATCGATAAATTACTTGAAATAATTATATGCATGTTGTAGATACTGCAAATGTCTAGAGAAAAGTCAGAGATTTTTCTAAAATTCACTTCCGGTCCTTGTCTACCTGTCCTCAAAATTAGAATCTGTTCTCAAGATACGGCTCGGCAACAGTAAACGACTGAAATCTAAAACTTTCAGGACTGATAGAAGGTCATCACTTTATTTGAATCATGAGAAAATCTTGTATCGCCGTTACTTCCGGTCGTGACAGGAAGTGATGCAAAAAAGCGAATTGTTAATAATTAGCACGTTGGATTTTCACGTTGACGACCAGGGTTAAATCTCCAGAGTGTCTATATTTCTTTTATCACTTTTTCAGCTTGAATTTTCGTTTTGTTTTCAGAATCGGACGGAAGACCTCTCATTGCTCGCAATGAGTTTCTAGTTAAGTCTTCCGTTCACAACGGAAGACTTATAGTGATTGTATTGTTTCTTTTTATTAGGTCTTCCGTTCACAACGGAAGACCTATAGTGATTGTATTGTTTCTTTTTATTATTATTATTATTATTATTATTATTATTCCTCCCAAATTTTGTGAGCGCGATTACTCAGAGATGGTTGGATAGATTTTCACAATTTTTCACATGATAGTAGGCTGATATATGAAGTTTATATAAAATTCCGTTTTTTGAAAAATTCACTTCCGGTCCGAAGTTACGGCCGAATTTCCAATTTTTAAATGGACTTTTGTCCGGAATTTTTCTCGGAAACGGTTTGAGGTAAAGATGTGAAATTTACAGGAGTATTAGATCATGACATTCTCTTTGTTTCGAAGTTGTTTTCGTGTGTTTCCGGTACTTACTGTCCGAACCGGAAGTGAACTTGTGTATGGTCAATTTTAAACTTTTTTGTTTTTTAATATTTTTTCAAGATATTTTTATGTATAACAGAGATTAGTCTACAAATACTAAATATATAATTTGTTTTGAAATCAGATTCCACATTTTGTAGATTTTCGGTACCGTCATTTTCCCTATTTACGTAATGGGCAAAGAAAGATAACTCTGACTTGTAAGTGAGAATAGAACTTTCGAGATAAAGGCTGAAATAGTATCGATGACGTTGTCGATGTCTGCATTCTATTTAGACGTTTCATATTCACTCTCTTCTACATGTAAGAGTACCTTGCTTTCCACATTCAGTGTATAAAGTTGCCACTGCAGTGTAAGACTGTACATATTGACAGTTATTGAAGAATGCATATGTATTTACACATGTATATATATCTAAAATAAACTGATATATGGCAGCTAGCACATTCAAGTAAATATATATTATAGACAGTATACATTTATAGTGATGGAATGTAATCGTAATACAGCTTTAAAGCTTTTTGATATAAACTGAAACCCGTCACTTAAAATTAGGCGAAAAGGCGATTCTTGTGAAATACTCAAAGAGTTAATAAAATATTATGTGAAAAGGCGATTGTGTGTGAATTATGGCTCTGCTAGATGTTTCTTCTGAAAAAGAATTATTACAGTGATAAAAAAAAATGCACAGGTCAATTGATAGGTCGGATAAGTATTAAACTATCTACATTGTACTTCCTTTGAAGCGCCCCACCCCTGTCTTGATTTATATTTGGAGAGGGTGGCGCAAATAGGCGGTATTTAAGTTATACATGTGGTTATAGTTTCTTCATATTCTATAATGGTAGATTTTTTCTCATAATATGAAATTATGATACTGAAATGTTAAATTTAGATGTCGAGAGAGAGAGAGAGAGAGATTCCCTCTTAATCACTCCTCCTATCCATATATACATAGAGCAAAGAAATGTTCTATATCTTTAATAAATGTTCTTTGATTTCAAGGTCAGACATGATCACAACCTGTTTTTTTCTGCTTAAAGTATCACACGAAGTGTTTGGCCTGTCAATCAAAATCACTTGACGCTGTATGAACTGCAGTATTCTATATAAAAGTATTTCGCCTACTACCATTTAAATGGAAAGTACCTTTTACTATAAATAGACTTACTTGATGCATAATTATGCTGTATTGAATTATGGAAACTGACTTTGTGAAATACATGTACATGTACAGAATACGGAACTGCTTCTACATGTAAATTATAGAAAATATTTCTGGGTAAACCTATGCTCTGATTCGGGCTATAAATTCAAGAGAAATACTTTCAAACTGTATACGAGATATCGTCAACATACCTGCACTGCTCTTGCACCTGGTGTGAAGTATTTACCTTGAATACCATCTGGTTCCAATGAAATGCATCTACAATGTACTTATATTCGGGATTCTGTTCATAACTTGAATGAACAACACTTAATAGAAAATAAAGATGTTATCCTAAGAAAATGAGATAATTGTACAATTTATGGATTTTTTTTTAAATTCTAGGCTTAAATTATAAATCAAAATTTATATAAACGAATTTAATGAAATGATGTCCATAAACTACACCCGTTGATTTATATCATTTGTATAATGTTTATATTTTGTTTGTATAATTTAGTCTTTAAAAAACTTTTTAAAAATACTGCGTTTATGGTACATGAACTTTCGGATCATCGGTTTTTCTGTGTAAAACAAAAAATAATTCTCGGATAAATTTTATTGAACAAAGAATAGGGTGAAATAATTCTAACATTCTAAAAAACAAAATTCACCTGGCGTTATTTTTTCTCGCTATTAAAATCATGTATTAAAGAAAGCAAAACAGATTGTCTGGTTCCGCCGTGATTACGCAAGACGAGTAAAAACAAATTTAATTTATAGTATTTACATGTGTAGTATATAGTATTTCATTCAATACATGACTATATTTTTAAGAAGTCACTGTTATTTGTTGCTTTTTTAGTCGGATCTTGTTTTTCTCACTTTTAATCGGCTATGAACCTCCACCACACCCCCACCACCACCCCCCGGCGAATATGCCTCATACAGGATTAAGACTATCATAATTTACATGGTTTCAATTAATTTGCCGATATAGACCTATATTAAAGAAGGGTTATTTTAATAACAGTTAACATAAAGTCTAATAGCAATAATTTATAATTATTTACTCCGAAAAGTTTTATTTATTTATTTTGTGTTCTTATGTATTTTTAACAAAAGAGGATGTAATCATTCAATGTTTGCTAATTTATACGAAGTTTTGAGTATCTGATATATAAATGATAAACAATAGAATGTTAAACGACAGTGATTTTCACCGTTTCCTGTCTAAATCAGAACCCCTGTTTCGTATGGTCAGTTCCTTCGAACTCGTATGAAATCCTGTTACGTAAATTTATTTGAAACTCATAGCAAGTCCTCCTGAACAGATTCCAGACATCTGCAGATTCTGTGGCAAAATCTTTCTAGATATATTTATGCACATCACCTGTTCTTGCTCGCTGACATCGGATTTACGTAATGGCTGGTGGGATGATATTTCCAATAATTTTGATGTCCATCTCTCTGCAGAAATTTGTGCAAGGACAGATGACGAGATATTTCTTTTTCTTCTTGGAAGTAATTCTGTTCATTTACTATCTGGAAAAGATCTTCGGCAGCTTAATGTGACCAACTTTCGATACATACGAAATGTTGCCACGTGTTACAACCGAGCCCTCCAATTCTATCCATAGGTGCTAATTGGTCATCAAAATCAAAGTACCTTAAGTACTGAAAGGGTATTTTTCCAGTTAAATATTGTATGTGTTGTTTTCTTTTCTACATAGAAAAAAGCGAATTCTTACAGATTATATAGAAAAACGGAAGACCTTTTTGTTGCCATGGCAACAAGAGTCTAGTTATTATTATTATTATTCCTCCCAAATTTTGTGAGCGCGATTACTCAGAGATGGTTGGATAGATTTTCACAATTTTTCACATGATAGTAGGCTGATATATGAAGTTTATATAAAATTCCGTTTTTTGAAAAATTCACTTCCGGTCCGAAGTTACGGCCGAATTTCCAATTTTTAAATGGACTTTTGTCCGGATTTTTTCTCGGAAACGGTTTGAGGTAAAGATGTGAAATTTACAGGGGTGTTAGATCATGACATTCTATTTGTTTCGAAGTTGTTTTCGTGTGTTTCCGGTACTTCCTGTCCGAACCGGAAGTGAACTTGTGTTTGGTCAATTTTCAACTTTTTTGTTTTTTAATATTTTTTCAAGATATTATTATGTATAACAGAGGTTATTCTACAAATACTAAATATATATTTTGTTTTGAAATCAGATTCCACATTTTGCAGATTTTCGGTACCCTCATTTTCCCTATTTACCTAGTGTGTAGACAATGGGCAAAGAAAGATAACTCTGACTTGTAAGTGAGAATAGAACTTTCGAGATAAAGGCGGAAATAGTATCGATGACGTCAGAGACATATACACTCTCCATATCAAAATATTGAGACGTTCTATATTCACTCTTCAAAATTTAATTAAGAGTACGTTGGTTACCGCTTCCAGTGCATGTAAAGTTTGAAGTTGCCAGTGTAGTGTAAGTCTGTATTGACAGTTAATTGATTTACACATTCATATATCTAAAAAAAATTAATATATATGCTAGGTAGCTAATTCAAGTAAATATATTATAAGCACTGAATATACATTTATAGTGATGGACAGGCATGCAGTTTTATCTATTTCGTATATTAAGTTCAGAATACGATAGTTATAAGCCTTCTATAATGCAGACGATTTATTATTCTCTATGATTTGAATGCGAAATTATCCCGATTTCCGAGTTTTACTTTCGATATTAAAAAATATTACATACACTCAAAAAAGGAATTAAGCGATAGAAAATTGTAATACAGTACTGTTTTAAAGCCTTTATAAATAAATTGATATCTGCCACTGAAAAGAAAGAAAATCAATCTATAGATTAGATTTGGTTATTGCATGTATATTTGATAAAAGGTTAAATTATTTATGACACATGATCTATACTCTATATACCCAAGGAATTATAAAAGATGTGAAAAGACGATTCTTGGTCATGGATTCTTGTGAAATACTCAAAGAGTTAAAAAAAAATATGTGAAAACGCGATTCTGTGTGAAATAATGGTACGCTATATGTTTCTTTTGAAGAAAAAAAACATGAAAAAAAATTGCACAGGTCTGTTGATATGTGGGATAAGTATACCTGAATGAACACAATTTTATGCAATGATATATAATATATGTACAAGCAACTGACGTCCGTACTTTTCCTTATAATTCATAAAACATAAAACTATCTAATTCCTTTGAAGCCTCCCCCCCCCCCCCCCGTCTTGATTAATAATTGGAGACGTTCGTGCAGCTAGGCATTTGAATTATATATTCGTTTTAGATTTAAATCTGGAACATGTGAATATAATTACCATTTACATGTATACAGAATTTCATATTCTATAATGGTAGATTTGTCATTAAGAAATGTTCAATTTACGTCTGAGAGAGAGAGAGAAAGAGAGAGAGATTCCCTCTTAATCCCGATCCTCCTATCCATTTACATAGACCAAAAATTAGTTCTATATCGGTCACACCCATTCTTTATTAAAGGTTTTCTGATTTCATAGTCAGTCATGGTCACATCCTGTATATTTTTCAGCTTAAAAAGTATCACACGAAGTGCACCTGTGTTGACCTGTCAATCAAAATCACTTGACGCTGTATACACTGCAATTAAGTAGCCTGAGTTCGAAATGATCTTGAAGTATGATCTTTAAGTAAATTTGATGCAATAAACTTGTGAAAGAATAGAATAAAATAAAAAATAAAATATCTCGGTATAATGAACTTCGATTGTGGGACGTGGAGACCGGTCCTTTGGATGAGATCGTATAAATCGAGGTCTCTTGTCGCAGAAGGTGCTGGCATAAAAAAAATTCCTCACTGCTCAATTGCGATAAGTGCCAAAGTATAGGACAAAAATTTGCAGTCTCCACCGGCGAGTGGTGGCATCTCCATGTGAGTGAAAAATTCTGGAGAGAGACGTTAAACAACATACGTATAATCAATCAATCAATCGATTGCTGAAGAATTACTGTAATTGAATAATCTGTCTTATAGGTATGCTGTCAAATCTTGATATTATAAGTTTACAAAACTCAGTGACTTTACGTTTAATGTGATACTAACTTAATTCATTATATTTTTTATAACACCATCACAATTATACCAAAACATATACACAGTGAAGTTTATGATAGTACGGTGTTCGTTCGTCTGTTTGTTTGTCTTAGAAATGATTGCAAACAATTTTTTTTAAAAATTGCAAATGATATACGTATATCTCTTATAGGTGCAAAATGTATTATACAAGATTGATAATGAAAATCAAAGTACCTTAAGTAATGAAAGGACTTTTTTCCAGTTATTTTTTTCTTTCACAGTAAATATGATATGTATGTTTTTTACACAGAAAAAAGCAAATTCTTACAGATTTAGAAGAACGGAAGACTTTTTTGTTGCCATGGCAACAAGAGTCTAGTTAAGGTCTTCCGACTTCCTTCGGAAGACCTTATTGTTTTCCGTCTGTTTTCTATTATTATTATTACTATTATTCTTTTTTTCATAGTTATGGCGATATCTCAGCTGTGAGTGAGCAGATTTCAGAGATTTTTTCGCGGAAGATGCATCATGTAAATATCTCCAGACGTGTTTTTCATTTTTTCAAAAATCACTTCCGTTCGCGATTTTTGGGGAAATTTGTATTTTTTAAATGGCATTTTGTCCAGAATTTTTCTCGACAACGGCTAAAGATATGAAATTGAAACTCAATGAATAAATAGAACATCAAATTCCAATATGGGGAACGACCTTTATTTTTCGTCGTCGGCACTTCCGGTCGCAAACGGAAGTGAATTCAAAAAATCCAATTTTTCAACTTTTTTGTTTTTCAATATTTTTCTTTAGGATTTACAGGGTTTATAAAGTGTTTTACAAGAATTCTAAATATGTATTCAATATTTTGATGCGTGCATTTATTGCAAAGATATGACTGATCCAAACTTTGTCCCACTGTCTGGGGTTCGAATCCTGCTGGAGGTAGTTAATTTTTTTTTCTTTGTTTTTCTCTTTTTTTCAGTTGCTAATGACTTCTCTCTCTTTAAAAACATGTATGGTAGTTTTTGCTGATTTTTAAAAGCTTTTTTGTCAGAGATTCTGTAGAAAACCTTTCGACATATACTGAATATCTTTGCATCTATGATATGTCCTTCTAAAACTATTTTAAGATTTCATTCTTGTCCCCAAAGCTTGACCCATTCAAAAGTTGTCACCCCTTTTGCAATAAAACCTTGTTATCGCTACTCCTTCGAAACCGTAAAACGTAGAGATTCCAAGCCTTCAGCAGTGTCTTCGACTCATTTAATACCCTTTCATTCTATCATTGCAAAAGCATTCTTTGGTCCCTTGTATGAGTTACTGCCCCTGAAAGTTTATGCTGCTTACATTTAATGAACCTTTTTTAAAACGGTGTATCCTAGAGACATGGGACCAACTGCATCGGCATGTTTGACTTTGACCTTGAAATATAGGTCAAGGTCAAAGTCATTTAAAAACATAAGAAATTCCTTATATATGTGTGAAATATAGCAATTCACCAAATGACCTTGAACTTTGACCTTGACCTTTGGCCTTGACATTGGGTCAAATGAAAAGTAAGGACATGCATCCAGCTCCAGTATCAGATAAAAACATAGAAAGTAAAGATTTCCTTGTTTTGTTTTGTTTTGGGTTTTGTTTTTTGTTTTTTTTTGAAATGGCCTTGACCTTTGATCTTGACCCAAAGGTCACAATCAGGCTTAAAGATGTGAAAGTAGTTACAATTCTTAGTTTAAAAGAGGCATAAGATAAATAATTCATCCCCCCCCTTCTTAAAAAAAAATCACATCAACAACAACGCAGAATATTTCTGTAAAATTCAAACCAGACCTCGGATCGACAACATATTTGGTACATTTGTAGTATAGACCTCAGAGAAACTTTCTTGAGAGTTTTACGATGAGTCTTATAAGTTTATAGAAGTCATGAAGTTTCACGGCAAAAACTACAAGTTCTGTTGTGTTTGAAATTAAAGTGCAGGTGAACGAAGAAATGATCTAAACCTTTTATCGGTTATTTCTTCAGATGTCGTTAGTAGCATTCGATTTTCCTGATATGATACGACATTTTAATACCAAGCATTCTCTCTTTCTTTTACATTTGGAATTTATTTGATTTTTATTTAGAATTAATCAGTTTCCAGAAATAGCGATTTTCGGTATATTAAAAACAATTCTCGCTTTCATTGTCGTGTTTCCCTTCTAAAAATGCATGTTGGGAGTTTAATTTGTGCTACACATATTTAATTTAACCCAAAGAAATGCTTATTTAAATGTTTCATATTTATTTCAGGATATTCAGTCAGAAATGTTAAAATCCGAACCCGATCTTTTAAGCTTACAACAAAGCTATTTTCAAAAAATTCAGCATGCTCACAATATCGATGAATCGGGCTACAGGCTATTAATACATTTTCATTAGGGAACAGTGTTAACGTTTTCTCACGCAGCCCGTCCCTTTTTATTAAGGTCTTCCGACTTCCTTCGGAAGACCTTATTGTTTTCCGTCTGTTTTCTATTATTATTATTACTATTATTCTTTTTTTCATAGTTATGGCGATATCTCAGCTGTGAGTGAGCAGATTTCAGAGATTTTTTCGCGGAAGATGCATCATGTAAATATCTCCAGACGTGTTTTTCATTTTTTCAAAAATCACTTCCGTTCGCGATTTTTGGGGAAATTTGTATTTTTTAAATGGCATTTTGTCCAGAATTTTTCTCGACAACGGCTAAAGATATGAAATTGAAACTCAATGAATAAATAGAACATCAAATTCCAATATGGGGAACGACCTTTATTTTTCGTCGTCGGCACTTCCGGTCGCAAACGGAAGTGAATTCAAAAAATCCAATTTTTCAACTTTTTTGTTTTTCAATATTTTTCTTTAGGATTTACAGGGTTTATAAAGTGTTTTACAAGAATTCTAAATATGTATTCAATATTTTGATGCGTGCATTTATTGCAAAGATATGACTGATCCAAACTTTGTCCCACTGTCTGGGGTTCGAATCCTGCTGGAGGTAGTTAATTTTTTTTTCTTTGTTTTTCTCTTTTTTTCAGTTGCTAATGACTTCTCTCTCTTTAAAAACATGTATGGTAGTTTTTGCTGATTTTTAAAAGCTTTTTTGTCAGAGATTCTGTAGAAAACCTTTCGACATATACTGAATATCTTTGCATCTATGATATGTCCTTCTAAAACTATTTTAAGATTTCATTCTTGTCCCCAAAGCTTGACCCATTCAAAAGTTGTCACCCCTTTTGCAATAAAACCTTGTTATCGCTACTCCTTCGAAACCGTAAAACGTAGAGATTCCAAGCCTTCAGCAGTGTCTTCGACTCATTTAATACCCTTTCATTCTATCATTGCAAAAGCATTCTTTGGTCCCTTGTATGAGTTACTGCCCCTGAAAGTTTATGCTGCTTACATTTAATGAACCTTTTTTAAAACGGTGTATCCTAGAGACATGGGACCAACTGCATCGGCATGTTTGACTTTGACCTTGAAATATAGGTCAAGGTCAAAGTCATTTAAAAACATAAGAAATTCCTTATATATGTGTGAAATATAGCAATTCACCAAATGACCTTGAACTTTGACCTTGACCTTTGGCCTTGACATTGGGTCAAATGAAAAGTAAGGACATGCATCCAGCTCCAGTATCAGATAAAAACATAGAAAGTAAAGATTTCCTTGTTTTGTTTTGTTTTGGGTTTTGTTTTTTGTTTTTTTTTTGAAATGGCCTTGACCTTTGATCTTGACCCAAAGGTCACAATCAGGCTTAAAGATGTGAAAGTAGTTACAATTCTTAGTTTAAAAGAGGCATAAAATAAATAATTCATCCCCCCCCCCTTCTTAAAAAAAAATCACATCAACAACAACGCAGAATATTTCTGTAAAATTCAAACCAGACCTCGGATCGACAACATATTTGGTACATTTGTAGTATAGACCTCAGAGAAACTTTCTTGAGAGTTTTACGATGAGTCTTATAAGTTTATAGAAGTCATGAAGTTTCACGGCAAAAACTACAAGTTCTGTTGTGTTTGAAATTAAAGTGCAGGTGAACGAAGAAATGATCTAAACCTTTTATCGGTTATTTCTTCAGATGTCGTTAGTAGCATTCGATTTTCCTGATATGATACGACATTTTAATACCAAGCATTCTCTCTTTCTTTTACATTTGGAATTTATTTGATTTTTATTTAGAATTAATCAGTTTCCAGAAATAGCGATTTTCGGTATATTAAAAACAATTCTCGCTTTCATTGTCGTGTTTCCCTTCTAAAAATGCATGTTGGGAGTTTAATTTGTGCTACACATATTTAATTTAACCCAAAGAAATGCTTATTTAAATGTTTCATATTTATTTCAGGATATTCAGTCAGAAATGTTAAAATCCGAACCCGATCTTTTAAGCTTACAACAAAGCTATTTTCAAAAAATTCAGCATGCTCACAATATCGATGAATCGGGCTACAGGCTATTAATACATTTTCATTAGGGAACAGTGTTAACGTTTTCTCACGCAGCCCGTCCCTTTTTATTAAGGTCTTCCGACTTCCTTCGGAAGACCTTATTGTTTTCCGTCTGTTTTCTATTATTATTATTATTATTATTCTTTTTTTCATAGTTATGGCGATATCTCAGCTGTGAGTGAGCAGATTTCAGAGATTTTTTCGCGGAAGATGCATCATGTAAATATCTCCAGACGTGTTTTTCATTTTTTCAAAAATCACTTCCGTTCGCGATTTTTGGGGAAATTTGTATTTTTTAAATGGCATTTTGTCCAGAATTTTTCTCGACAACGGCTAAAGATATGAAATTGAAACTCAATGAATAAATAGAACATCAAATTCCAATATGGGGAACGACCTTTATTTTTCGTCGTCGGCACTTCCGGTCGCAAACGGAAGTGAATTCAAAAAATCCAATTTTTCAACTTTTTTGTTTTTCAATATTTTTCTTTAGGATTTACAGGGTTTATAAAGTGTTTTACAAGAATTCTAAATATGTATTCAATATTTTGATGCGTGCATTTATTGCAAAGATATGACTGATCCAAACTTTGTCCCACTGTCTGGGGTTCGAATCCTGCTGGAGGTAGTTAATTTTTTTTTCTTTGTTTTTCTCTTTTTTTCAGTTGCTAATGACTTCTCTCTCTTTAAAAACATGTATGGTAGTTTTTGCTGATTTTTAAAAGCTTTTTTGTCAGAGATTCTGTAGAAAACCTTTCGACATATACTGAATATCTTTGCATCTATGATATGTCCTTCTAAAACTATTTTAAGATTTCATTCTTGTCCCCAAAGCTTGACCCATTCAAAAGTTGTCACCCCTTTTGCAATAAAACCTTGTTATCGCTACTCCTTCGAAACCGTAAAACGTAGAGATTCCAAGCCTTCAGCAGTGTCTTCGACTCATTTAATACCCTTTCATTCTATCATTGCAAAAGCATTCTTTGGTCCCTTGTATGAGTTACTGCCCCTGAAAGTTTATGCTGCTTACATTTAATGAACCTTTTTTAAAACGGTGTATCCTAGAGACATGGGACCAACTGCATCGGCATGTTTGACTTTGACCTTGAAATATAGGTCAAGGTCAAAGTCATTTAAAAACATAAGAAATTCCTTATATATGTGTGAAATATAGCAATTCACCAAATGACCTTGAACTTTGACCTTGACCTTTGGCCTTGACATTGGGTCAAATGAAAAGTAAGGACATGCATCCAGCTCCAGTATCAGATAAAAACATAGAAAGTAAAGATTTCCTTGTTTTGTTTTGTTTTGGGTTTTGTTTTTTGTTTTTTTTTGAAATGGCCTTGACCTTTGATCTTGACCCAAAGGTCACAATCAGGCTTAAAGATGTGAAAGTAGTTACAATTCTTAGTTTAAAAGAGGCATAAAATAAATAATTCATCCCCCCCCCCTTCTTAAAAAAAAATCACATCAACAACAACGCAGAATATTTCTGTAAAATTCAAACCAGACCTCGGATCGACAACATATTTGGTACATTTGTAGTATAGACCTCAGAGAAACTTTCTTGAGAGTTTTACGATGAGTCTTATAAGTTTATAGAAGTCATGAAGTTTCACGGCAAAAACTACAAGTTCTGTTGTGTTTGAAATTAAAGTGCAGGTGAACGAAGAAATGATCTAAACCTTTTATCGGTTATTTCTTCAGATGTCGTTAGTAGCATTCGATTTTCCTGATATGATACGACATTTTAATACCAAGCATTCTCTCTTTCTTTTACATTTGGAATTTATTTGATTTTTATTTAGAATTAATCAGTTTCCAGAAATAGCGATTTTCGGTATATTAAAAACAATTCTCGCTTTCATTGTCGTGTTTCCCTTCTAAAAATGCATGTTGGGAGTTTAATTTGTGCTACACATATTTAATTTAACCCAAAGAAATGCTTATTTAAATGTTTCATATTTATTTCAGGATATTCAGTCAGAAATGTTAAAATCCGAACCCGATCTTTTAAGCTTACAACAAAGCTATTTTCAAAAAATTCAGCATGCTCACAATATCGATGAATCGGGCTACAGGCTATTAATACATTTTCATTAGGGAACAGTGTTAACGTTTTCTCACGCAGCCCGTCCCTTTTTATTAAGGTCTTCCGACTTCCTTCGGAAGACCTTATTGTTTTCCGTCTGTTTTCTATTATTATTATTATTATTATTCTTTTTTTCATAGTTATGGCGATATCTCAGCTGTGAGTGAGCAGATTTCAGAGATTTTTTCGCGGAAGATGCATCATGTAAATATCTCCAGACGTGTTTTTCATTTTTTCAAAAATCACTTCCGTTCGCGATTTTTGGGGAAATTTGTATTTTTTAAATGGCATTTTGTCCAGAATTTTTCTCGACAACGGCTAAAGATATGAAATTGAAACTCAATGAATAAATAGAACATCAAATTCCAATATGGGGAACGACCTTTATTTTTCGTCGTCGGCACTTCCGGTCGCAAACGGAAGTGAATTCAAAAAATCCAATTTTTCAACTTTTTTGTTTTTCAATATTTTTCTTTAGGATTTACAGGGTTTATAAAGTGTTTTACAAGAATTCTAAATATGTATTCAATATTTTGATGCGTGCATTTATTGCAAAGATATGACTGATCCAAACTTTGTCCCACTGTCTGGGGTTCGAATCCTGCTGGAGGTAGTTAATTTTTTTTTTCTTTGTTTTTCTCTTTTTTTCAGTTGCTAATGACTTCTCTCTCTTTAAAAACATGTATGGTAGTTTTTGCTGATTTTTAAAAGCTTTTTTGTCAGAGATTCTGTAGAAAACCTTTCGACATATACTGAATATCTTTGCATCTATGATATGTCCTTCTAAAACTATTTTAAGATTTCATTCTTGTCCCCAAAGCTTGACCCATTCAAAAGTTGTCACCCCTTTTGCAATAAAACCTTGTTATCGCTACTCCTTCGAAACCGTAAAACGTAGAGATTCCAAGCCTTCAGCAGTGTCTTCGACTCATTTAATACCCTTTCATTCTATCATTGCAAAAGCATTCTTTGGTCCCTTGTATGAGTTACTGCCCCTGAAAGTTTATGCTGCTTACATTTAATGAACCTTTTTTAAAACGGTGTATCCTAGAGACATGGGACCAACTGCATCGGCATGTTTGACTTTGACCTTGAAATATAGGTCAAGGTCAAAGTCATTTAAAAACATAAGAAATTCCTTATATATGTGTGAAATATAGCAATTCACCAAATGACCTTGAACTTTGACCTTGACCTTTGGTCTTGACATTGGGTCAAATGAAAAGTAAGGACATGCATCCAGCTCCAGTATCAGATAAAAACATAGAAAGTAAAGATTTCCTTGTTTTGTTTTGTTTTGGGTTTTGTTTTTTGTTTTTTTTTGAAATGGCCTTGACCTTTGATCTTGACCCAAAGGTCACAATCAGGCTTAAAGATGTGAAAGTAGTTACAATTCTTAGTTTAAAAGAGGCATAAAATAAATAATTCATCCCCCCCCCCTTCTTAAAAAAAAATCACATCAACAACAACGCAGAATATTTCTGTAAAATTCAAACCAGACCTCGGATCGACAACATATTTGGTACATTTGTAGTATAGACCTCAGAGAAACTTTCTTGAGAGTTTTACGATGAGTCTTATAAGTTTATAGAAGTCATGAAGTTTCACGGCAAAAACTACAAGTTCTGTTGTGTTTGAAATTAAAGTGCAGGTGAACGAAGAAATGATCTAAACCTTTTATCGGTTATTTCTTCAGATGTCGTTAGTAGCATTCGATTTTCCTGATATGATACGACATTTTAATACCAAGCATTCTCTCTTTCTTTTACATTTGGAATTTATTTGATTTTTATTTAGAATTAATCAGTTTCCAGAAATAGCGATTTTCGGTATATTAAAAACAATTCTCGCTTTCATTGTCGTGTTTCCCTTCTAAAAATGCATGTTGGGAGTTTAATTTGTGCTACACATATTTAATTTAACCCAAAGAAATGCTTATTTAAATGTTTCATATTTATTTCAGGATATTCAGTCAGAAATGTTAAAATCCGAACCCGATCTTTTAAGCTTACAACAAAGCTATTTTCAAAAAATTCAGCATGCTCACAATATCGATGAATCGGGCTACAGGCTATTAATACATTTTCATTAGGGAACAGTGTTAACGTTTTCTCACGCAGCCCGTCCCTTTTTATTAAGGTCTTCCGACTTCCTTCGGAAGACCTTATTGTTTTCCGTCTGTTTTCTATTATTATTATTATTATTATTCTTTTTTTCATAGTTATGGCGATATCTCAGCTGTGAGTGAGCAGATTTCAGAGATTTTTTCGCGGAAGATGCATCATGTAAATATCTCCAGACGTGTTTTTCATTTTTTCAAAAATCACTTCCGTTCGCGATTTTTGGGGAAATTTGTATTTTTTAAATGGCATTTTGTCCAGAATTTTTCTCGACAACGGCTAAAGATATGAAATTGAAACTCAATGAATAAATAGAACATCAAATTCCAATATGGGGAACGACCTTTATTTTTCGTCGTCGGCACTTCCGGTCGCAAACGGAAGTGAATTCAAAAAATCCAATTTTTCAACTTTTTTGTTTTTCAATATTTTTCTTTAGGATTTACAGGGTTTATAAAGTGTTTTACAAGAATTCTAAATATGTATTCAATATTTTGATGCGTGCATTTATTGCAAAGATATGACTGATCCAAACTTTGTCCCACTGTCTGGGGTTCGAATCCTGCTGGAGGTAGTTAATTTTTTTTTTCTTTGTTTTTCTCTTTTTTTCAGTTGCTAATGACTTCTCTCTCTTTAAAAACATGTATGGTAGTTTTTGCTGATTTTTAAAAGCTTTTTTGTCAGAGATTCTGTAGAAAACCTTTCGACATATACTGAATATCTTTGCATCTATGATATGTCCTTCTAAAACTATTTTAAGATTTCATTCTTGTCCCCAAAGCTTGACCCATTCAAAAGTTGTCACCCCTTTTGCAATAAAACCTTGTTATCGCTACTCCTTCGAAACCGTAAAACGTAGAGATTCCAAGCCTTCAGCAGTGTCTTCGACTCATTTAATACCCTTTCATTCTATCATTGCAAAAGCATTCTTTGGTCCCTTGTATGAGTTACTGCCCCTGAAAGTTTATGCTGCTTACATTTAATGAACCTTTTTTAAAACGGTGTATCCTAGAGACATGGGACCAACTGCATCGGCATGTTTGACTTTGACCTTGAAATATAGGTCAAGGTCAAAGTCATTTAAAAACATAAGAAATTCCTTATATATTTGTGAAATATAGCAATTCACCAAATGACCTTGAACTTTGACCTTGACCTTTGGCCTTGACATTGGGTCAAATGAAAAGTAAGGACATGCATCCAGCTCCAGTATCAGATAAAAACATAGAAAGTAAAGATTTCCTTGTTTTGTTTTGTTTTGGGTTTTGTTTTTTGTTTTTTTTTGAAATGGCCTTGACCTTTGATCTTGACCCAAAGGTCACAATCAGGCTTAAAGATGTGAAAGTAGTTACAATTCTTAGTTTAAAAGAGGCATAAAATAAATAATTCATCCCCCCCCTTCTTAAAAAAAAATCACATCAACAACAACGCAGAATATTTCTGTAAAATTCAAACCAGACCTCGGATCGACAACATATTTGGTACATTTGTAGTATAGACCTCAGAGAAACTTTCTTGAGAGTTTTACGATGAGTCTTATAAGTTTATAGAAGTCATGAAGTTTCACGGCAAAAACTACAAGTTCTGTTGTGTTTGAAATTAAAGTGCAGGTGAACGAAGAAATGATCTAAACCTTTTATCGGTTATTTCTTCAGATGTCGTTAGTAGCATTCGATTTTCCTGATATGATACGACATTTTAATACCAAGCATTCTCTCTTTCTTTTACATTTGGAATTTATTTGATTTTTATTTAGAATTAATCAGTTTCCAGAAATAGCGATTTTCGGTATATTAAAAACAATTCTCGCTTTCATTGTCGTGTTTCCCTTCTAAAAATGCATGTTGGGAGTTTAATTTGTGCTACACATATTTAATTTAACCCAAAGAAATGCTTATTTAAATGTTTCATATTTATTTCAGGATATTCAGTCAGAAATGTTAAAATCCGAACCCGATCTTTTAAGCTTACAACAAAGCTATTTTCAAAAAATTCAGCATGCTCACAATATCGATGAATCGAGCTACAGGCTATTAATACATTTTCATTAGGGAACAGTGTTAACGTTTTCTCACGCAGCCCGTCCCTTTTTATTAAGGTCTTCCGACTTCCTTCGGAAGACCTTATTGTTTTCCGTCTGTTTTCTATTATTATTATTATTATTATTCTTTTTTTCATAGTTATGGCGATATCTCAGCTGTGAGTGAGCAGATTTCAGAGATTTTTTCGCGGAAGATGCATCATGTAAATATCTCCAGACGTGTTTTTCATTTTTTCAAAAATCACTTCCGTTCGCGATTTTTGGGGAAATTTGTATTTTTTAAATGGCATTTTGTCCAGAATTTTTCTCGACAACGGCTAAAGATATGAAATTGAAACTCAATGAATAAATAGAACATCAAATTCCAATATGGGGAACGACCTTTATTTTTCGTCGTCGGCACTTCCGGTCGCAAACGGAAGTGAATTCAAAAAATCCAATTTTTCAACTTTTTTGTTTTTCAATATTTTTCTTTAGGATTTACAGGGTTTATAAAGTGTTTTACAAGAATTCTAAATATGTATTCAATATTTTGATGCGTGCATTTATTGCAAAGATATGACTGATCCAAACTTTGTCCCACTGTCTGGGGTTCGAATCCTGCTGGAGGTAGTTAATTTTTTTTTCTTTGTTTTTCTCTTTTTTTCAGTTGCTAATGACTTCTCTCTCTTTAAAAACATGTATGGTAGTTTTTGCTGATTTTTAAAAGCTTTTTTGTCAGAGATTCTGTAGAAAACCTTTCGACATATACTGAATATCTTTGCATCTATGATATGTCCTTCTAAAACTATTTTAAGATTTCATTCTTGTCCCCAAAGCTTGACCCATTCAAAAGTTGTCACCCCTTTTGCAATAAAACCTTGTTATCGCTACTCCTTCGAAACCGTAAAACGTAGAGATTCCAAGCCTTCAGCAGTGTCTTCGACTCATTTAATACCCTTTCATTCTATCATTGCAAAAGCATTCTTTGGTCCCTTGTATGAGTTACTGCCCCTGAAAGTTTATGCTGCTTACATTTAATGAACCTTTTTTAAAACGGTGTATCCTAGAGACATGGGACCAACTGCATCGGCATGTTTGACTTTGACCTTGAAATATAGGTCAAGGTCAAAGTCATTTAAAAACATAAGAAATTCCTTATATATGTGTGAAATATAGCAATTCACCAAATGACCTTGAACTTTGACCTTGACCTTTGGCCTTGACATTGGGTCAAATGAAAAGTAAGGACATGCATCCAGCTCCAGTATCAGATAAAAACATAGAAAGTAAAGATTTCCTTGTTTTGTTTTGTTTTGGGTTTTGTTTTTTGTTTTTTTTTGAAATGGCCTTGACCTTTGATCTTGACCCAAAGGTCACAATCAGGCTTAAAGATGTGAAAGTAGTTACAATTCTTAGTTTAAAAGAGGCATAAAATAAATAATTCATCCCCCCCCCCTTCTTAAAAAAAAATCACATCAACAACAACGCAGAATATTTCTGTAAAATTCAAACCAGACCTCGGATCGACAACATATTTGGTACATTTGTAGTATAGACCTCAGAGAAACTTTCTTGAGAGTTTTACGATGAGTCTTATAAGTTTATAGAAGTCATGAAGTTTCACGGCAAAAACTACAAGTTCTGTTGTGTTTGAAATTAAAGTGCAGGTGAACGAAGAAATGATCTAAACCTTTTATCGGTTATTTCTTCAGATGTCGTTAGTAGCATTCGATTTTCCTGATATGATACGACATTTTAATACCAAGCATTCTCTCTTTCTTTTACATTTGGAATTTATTTGATTTTTATTTAGAATTAATCAGTTTCCAGAAATAGCGATTTTCGGTATATTAAAAACAATTCTCGCTTTCATTGTCGTGTTTCCCTTCTAAAAATGCATGTTGGGAGTTTAATTTGTGCTACACATATTTAATTTAACCCAAAGAAATGCTTATTTAAATGTTTCATATTTATTTCAGGATATTCAGTCAGAAATGTTAAAATCCGAACCCGATCTTTTAAGCTTACAACAAAGCTATTTTCAAAAAATTCAGCATGCTCACAATATCGATGAATCGGGCTACAGGCTATTAA
Organism: Saccostrea echinata; assembly: GCF_033153115.1. Taxonomy (NCBI): domain Eukaryota; kingdom Metazoa; phylum Mollusca; class Bivalvia; order Ostreida; family Ostreidae; genus Saccostrea; species Saccostrea echinata. Next base: position 1,701,966 of record NW_026889783.1, read on the forward strand.
TACATTTTCATTAGGGAACAGTGTTAACGTTTTCTCACGCAGCCCGTCCCTTTTTATTAAGGTCTTCCGACTTCCTTCGGAAGACCTTATTGTTTTCCGTCTGTTTTCTATTATTATTATTATTATTATTCTTTTTTTCATAGTTATGGCGATATCTCAGCTGTGAGTGAGCAGATTTCAGAGATTTTTTCGCGGAAGATGCATCATGTAAATATCTCCAGACGTGTTTTTCATTTTTTCAAAAATCACTTCCGTTCGCGATTTTTGGGGAAATTTGTATTTTTTAAATGGCATTTTGTCCAGAATTTTTCTCGACAACGGCTAAAGATATGAAATTGAAACTCAATGAATAAATAGAACATCAAATTCCAATATGGGGAACGACCTTTATTTTTCGTCGTCGGCACTTCCGGTCGCAAACGGAAGTGAATTCAAAAAATCCAATTTTTCAACTTTTTTGTTTTTCAATATTTTTCTTTAGGATTTACAGGGTTTATAAAGTGTTTTACAAGAATTCTAAATATGTATTCAATATTTTGATGCGTGCATTTATTGCAAAGATATGACTGATCCAAACTTTGTCCCACTGTCTGGGGTTCGAATCCTGCTGGAGGTAGTTAATTTTTTTTTCTTTGTTTTTCTCTTTTTTTCAGTTGCTAATGACTTCTCTCTCTTTAAAAACATGTATGGTAGTTTTTGCTGATTTTTAAAAGCTTTTTTGTCAGAGATTCTGTAGAAAACCTTTCGACATATACTGAATATCTTTGCATCTATGATATGTCCTTCTAAAACTATTTTAAGATTTCATTCTTGTCCCCAAAGCTTGACCCATTCAAAAGTTGTCACCCCTTTTGCAATAAAACCTTGTTATCGCTACTCCTTCGAAACCGTAAAACGTAGAGATTCCAAGCCTTCAGCAGTGTCTTCGACTCATTTAATACCCTTTCATTCTATCATTGCAAAAGCATTCTTTGGTCCCTTGTATGAGTTACTGCCCCTGAAAGTTTATGCTGCTTACATTTAATGAACCTTTTTTAAAACGGTGTATCCTAGAGACATGGGACCAACTGCATCGGCATGTTTGACTTTGACCTTGAAATATAGGTCAAGGTCAAAGTCATTTAAAAACATAAGAAATTCCTTATATATGTGTGAAATATAGCAATTCACCAAATGACCTTGAACTTTGACCTTGACCTTTGGCCTTGACATTGGGTCAAATGAAAAGTAAGGACATGCATCCAGCTCCAGTATCAGATAAAAACATAGAAAGTAAAGATTTCCTTGTTTTGTTTTGTTTTGGGTTTTGTTTTTTGTTTTTTTTTGAAATGGCCTTGACCTTTGATCTTGACCCAAAGGTCACAATCAGGCTTAAAGATGTGAAAGTAGTTACAATTCTTAGTTTAAAAGAGGCATAAAATAAATAATTCATCCCCCCCCCCTTCTTAAAAAAAAATCACATCAACAACAACGCAGAATATTTCTGTAAAATTCAAACCAGACCTCGGATCGACAACATATTTGGTACATTTGTAGTATAGACCTCAGAGAAACTTTCTTGAGAGTTTTACGATGAGTCTTATAAGTTTATAGAAGTCATGAAGTTTCACGGCAAAAACTACAAGTTCTGTTGTGTTTGAAATTAAAGTGCAGGTGAACGAAGAAATGATCTAAACCTTTTATCGGTTATTTCTTCAGATGTCGTTAGTAGCATTCGATTTTCCTGATATGATACGACATTTTAATACCAAGCATTCTCTCTTTCTTTTACATTTGGAATTTATTTGATTTTTATTTAGAATTAATCAGTTTCCAGAAATAGCGATTTTCGGTATATTAAAAACAATTCTCGCTTTCATTGTCGTGTTTCCCTTCTAAAAATGCATGTTGGGAGTTTAATTTGTGCTACACATATTTAATTTAACCCAAAGAAATGCTTATTTAAATGTTTCATATTTATTTCAGGATATTCAGTCAGAAATGTTAAAATCCGAACCCGATCTTTTAAGCTTACAACAAAGCTATTTTCAAAAAATTCAGCATGCTCACAATATCGATGAATCGGGCTACAGGCTATTAATACATTTTCATTAGGGAACAGTGTTAACGTTTTCTCACGCAGCCCGTCCCTTTTTATTAAGGTCTTCCGACTTCCTTCGGAAGACCTTATTGTTTTCCGTCTGTTTTCTATTATTATTATTATTATTATTCTTTTTTTTCATAGTTATGGCGATATCTCAGCTGTGAGTGAGCAGATTTCAGAGATTTTTTCGCGGAAGATGCATCATGTAAATATCTCCAGACGTGTTTTTCATTTTTTCAAAAATCACTTCCGTTCGCGATTTTTGGGGAAATTTGTATTTTTTAAATGGCATTTTGTCCAGAATTTTTCTCGACAACGGCTAAAGATATGAAATTGAAACTCAATGAATAAATAGAACATCAAATTCCAATATGGGGAACGACCTTTATTTTTCGTCGTCGGCACTTCCGGTCGCAAACGGAAGTGAATTCAAAAAATCCAATTTTTCAACTTTTTTGTTTTTCAATATTTTTCTTTAGGATTTACAGGGTTTATAAAGTGTTTTACAAGAATTCTAAATATGTATTCAATATTTTGATGCGTGCATTTATTGCAAAGATATGACTGATCCAAACTTTGTCCCACTGTCTGGGGTTCGAATCCTGCTGGAGGTAGTTAATTTTTTTTTCTTTGTTTTTCTCTTTTTTTCAGTTGCTAATGACTTCTCTCTCTTTAAAAACATGTATGGTAGTTTTTGCTGATTTTTAAAAGCTTTTTTGTCAGAGATTCTGTAGAAAACCTTTCGACATATACTGAATATCTTTGCATCTATGATATGTCCTTCTAAAACTATTTTAAGATTTCATTCTTGTCCCCAAAGCTTGACCCATTCAAAAGTTGTCACCCCTTTTGCAATAAAACCTTGTTATCGCTACTCCTTCGAAACCGTAAAACGTAGAGATTCCAAGCCTTCAGCAGTGTCTTCGACTCATTTAATACCCTTTCATTCTATCATTGCAAAAGCATTCTTTGGTCCCTTGTATGAGTTACTGCCCCTGAAAGTTTATGCTGCTTACATTTAATGAACCTTTTTTAAAACGGTGTATCCTAGAGACATGGGACCAACTGCATCGGCATGTTTGACTTTGACCTTGAAATATAGGTCAAGGTCAAAGTCATTTAAAAACATAAGAAATTCCTTATATATGTGTGAAATATAGCAATTCACCAAATGACCTTGAACTTTGACCTTGACCTTTGGCCTTGACATTTGGTCAAATGAAAAGTAAGGACATGCATCCAGCTCCAGTATCAGATAAAAACATAGAAAGTAAAGATTTCCTTGTTTTGTTTTGTTTTGGGTTTTGTTTTTTGTTTTTTTTGAAATGGCCTTGACCTTTGATCTTGACCCAAAGGTCACAATCAGGCTTAAAGATGTGAAAGTAGTTACAATTCTTAGTTTAAAAGAGGCATAAAATAAATAATTCATCCCCCCCCCCCCTTCTTAAAAAAAAATCACATCAACAACAACGCAGAATATTTCTGTAAAATTCAAACCAGACCTCGGATCGACAACATATTTGGTACATTTGTAGTATAGACCTCAGAGAAACTTTCTTGAGAGTTTTACGATGAGTCTTATAAGTTTATAGAAGTCATGAAGTTTCACGGCAAAAACTACAAGTTCTGTTGTGTTTGAAATTAAAGTGCAGGTGAACGAAGAAATGATCTAAACCTTTTATCGGTTATTTCTTCAGATGTCGTTAGTAGCATTCGATTTTCCTGATATGATACGACATTTTAATACCAAGCATTCTCTCTTTCTTTTACATTTGGAATTTATTTGATTTTTATTTAGAATTAATCAGTTTCCAGAAATAGCGATTTTCGGTATATTAAAAACAATTCTCGCTTTCATTGTCGTGTTTCCCTTCTAAAAATGCATGTTGGGAGTTTAATTTGTGCTACACATATTTAATTTAACCCAAAGAAATGCTTATTTAAATGTTTCATATTTATTTCAGGATATTCAGTCAGAAATGTTAAAATCCGAACCCGATCTTTTAAGCTTACAACAAAGCTATTTTCAAAAAATTCAGCATGCTCACAATATCGATGAATCGGGCTACAGGCTATTAATACATTTTCATTAGGGAACAGTGTTAACGTTTTCTCACGCAGCCCGTCCCTTTTTATTAAGGTCTTCCGACTTCCTTCGGAAGACCTTATTGTTTTCCGTCTGTTTTCTATTATTATTATTATTATTATTCTTTTTTTCATAGTTATGGCGATATCTCAGCTGTGAGTGAGCAGATTTCAGAGATTTTTTCGCGGAAGATGCATCATGTAAATATCTCCAGACGTGTTTTTCATTTTTTCAAAAATCACTTCCGTTCGCGATTTTTGGGGAAATTTGTATTTTTTAAATGGCATTTTGTCCAGAATTTTTCTCGACAACGGCTAAAGATATGAAATTGAAACTCAATGAATAAATAGAACATCAAATTCCAATATGGGGAACGACCTTTATTTTTCGTCGTCGGCACTTCCGGTCGCAAACGGAAGTGAATTCAAAAAATCCAATTTTTCAACTTTTTTGTTTTTCAATATTTTTCTTTAGGATTTACAGGGTTTATAAAGTGTTTTACAAGAATTCTAAATATGTATTCAATATTTTGATGCGTGCATTTATTGCAAAGATATGACTGATCCAAACTTTGTCCCACTGTCTGGGGTTCGAATCCTGCTGGAGGTAGTTAATTTTTTTTTTCTTTGTTTTTCTCTTTTTTTCAGTTGCTAATGACTTCTCTCTCTTTAAAAACATGTATGGTAGTTTTTGCTGATTTTTAAAAGCTTTTTTGTCAGAGATTCTGTAGAAAACCTTTCGACATATACTGAATATCTTTGCATCTATGATATGTCCTTCTAAAACTATTTTAAGATTTCATTCTTGTCCCCAAAGCTTGACCCATTCAAAAGTTGTCACCCCTTTTGCAATAAAACCTTGTTATCGCTACTCCTTCGAAACCGTAAAACGTAGAGATTCCAAGCCTTCAGCAGTGTCTTCGACTCATTTAATACCCTTTCATTCTATCATTGCAAAAGCATTCTTTGGTCCCTTGTATGAGTTACTGCCCCTGAAAGTTTATGCTGCTTACATTTAATGAACCTTTTTTAAAACGGTGTATCCTAGAGACATGGGACCAACTGCATCGGCATGTTTGACTTTGACCTTGAAATATAGGTCAAGGTCAAAGTCATTTAAAAACATAAGAAATTCCTTATATATGTGTGAAATATAGCAATTCACCAAATGACCTTGAACTTTGACCTTGACCTTTGGCCTTGACATTGGGTCAAATGAAAAGTAAGGACATGCATCCAGCTCCAGTATCAGATAAAAACATAGAAAGTAAAGATTTCCTTGTTTTGTTTTGTTTTGGGTTTTGTTTTTTGTTTTTTTTTGAAATGGCCTTGACCTTTGATCTTGACCCAAAGGTCACAATCAGGCTTAAAGATGTGAAAGTAGTTACAATTCTTAGTTTAAAAGAGGCATAAAATAAATAATTCATCCCCCCCCCCTTCTTAAAAAAAAATCACATCAACAACAACGCAGAATATTTCTGTAAAATTCAAACCAGACCTCGGATCGACAACATATTTGGTACATTTGTAGTATAGACCTCAGAGAAACTTTCTTGAGAGTTTTACGATGAGTCTTATAAGTTTATAGAAGTCATGAAGTTTCACGGCAAAAACTACAAGTTCTGTTGTGTTTGAAATTAAAGTGCAGGTGAACGAAGAAATGATCTAAACCTTTTATCGGTTATTTCTTCAGATGTCGTTAGTAGCATTCGATTTTCCTGATATGATACGACATTTTAATACCAAGCATTCTCTCTTTCTTTTACATTTGGAATTTATTTGATTTTTATTTAGAATTAATCAGTTTCCAGAAATAGCGATTTTCGGTATATTAAAAACAATTCTCGCTTTCATTGTCGTGTTTCCCTTCTAAAAATGCATGTTGGGAGTTTAATTTGTGCTACACATATTTAATTTAACCCAAAGAAATGCTTATTTAAATGTTTCATATTTATTTCAGGATATTCAGTCAGAAATGTTAAAATCCGAACCCGATCTTTTAAGCTTACAACAAAGCTATTTTCAAAAAATTCAGCATGCTCACAATATCGATGAATCGAGCTACAGGCTATTAATACATTTTCATTAGGGAACAGTGTTAACGTTTTCTCACGCAGCCCGTCCCTTTTTATTAAGGTCTTCCGACTTCCTTCGGAAGACCTTATTGTTTTCCGTCTGTTTTCTATTATTATTATTATTATTATTCTTTTTTTCATAGTTATGGCGATATCTCAGCTGTGAGTGAGCAGATTTCAGAGATTTTTTCGCGGAAGATGCATCATGTAAATATCTCCAGACGTGTTTTTCATTTTTTCAAAAATCACTTCCGTTCGCGATTTTTGGGGAAATTTGTATTTTTTAAATGGCATTTTGTCCAGAATTTTTCTCGACAACGGCTAAAGATATGAAATTGAAACTCAATGAATAAATAGAACATCAAATTCCAATATGGGGAACGACCTTTATTTTTCGTCGTCGGCACTTCCGGTCGCAAACGGAAGTGAATTCAAAAAATCCAATTTTTCAACTTTTTTGTTTTTCAATATTTTTCTTTAGGATTTACAGGGTTTATAAAGTGTTTTACAAGAATTCTAAATATGTATTCAATATTTTGATGCGTGCATTTATTGCAAAGATATGACTGATCCAAACTTTGTCCCACTGTCTGGGGTTCGAATCCTGCTGGAGGTAGTTAATTTTTTTTTCTTTGTTTTTTCTCTTTTTTTCAGTTGCTAATGACTTCTCTCTCTTTAAAAACATGTATGGTAGTTTTTGCTGATTTTTAAAAGCTTTTTTGTCAGAGATTCTGTAGAAAACCTTTCGACATATACTGAATATCTTTGCATCTATGATATGTCCTTCTAAAACTATTTTAAGATTTCATTCTTGTCCCCAAAGCTTGACCCATTCAAAAGTTGTCACCCCTTTTGCAATAAAACCTTGTTATCGCTACTCCTTCGAAACCGTAAAACGTAGAGATTCCAAGCCTTCAGCAGTGTCTTCGACTCATTTAATACCCTTTCATTCTATCATTGCAAAAGCATTCTTTGGTCCCTTGTATGAGTTACTGCCCCTGAAAGTTTATGCTGCTTACATTTAATGAACCTTTTTTAAAACGGTGTATCCTAGAGACATGGGACCAACTGCATCGGCATGTTTGACTTTGACCTTGAAATATAGGTCAAGGTCAAAGTCATTTAAAAACATAAGAAATTCCTTATATATGTGTGAAATATAGCAATTCACCAAATGACCTTGAACTTTGACCTTGACCTTTGGCCTTGACATTGGGTCAAATGAAAAGTAAGGACATGCATCCAGCTCCAGTATCAGATAAAAACATAGAAAGTAAAGATTTCCTTGTTTTGTTTTGTTTTGGGTTTTGTTTTTTGTTTTTTTTTTGAAATGGCCTTGACCTTTGATCTTGACCCAAAGGTCACAATCAGGCTTAAAGATGTGAAAGTAGTTACAATTCTTAGTTTAAAAGAGGCATAAAATAAATAATTCATCCCCCCCCCCTTCTTAAAAAAAAATCACATCAACAACAACGCAGAATATTTCTGTAAAATTCAAACCAGACCTCGGATCGACAACATATTTGGTACATTTGTAGTATAGACCTCAGAGAAACTTTCTTGAGAGTTTTACGATGAGTCTTATAAGTTTATAGAAGTCATGAAGTTTCACGGCAAAAACTACAAGTTCTGTTGTGTTTGAAATTAAAGTGCAGGTGAACGAAGAAATGATCTAAACCTTTTATCGGTTATTTCTTCAGATGTCGTTAGTAGCATTCGATTTTCCTGATATGATACGACATTTTAATACCAAGCATTCTCTCTTTCTTTTACATTTGGAATTTATTTGATTTTTATTTAGAATTAATCAGTTTCCAGAAATAGCGATTTTCGGTATATTAAAAACAATTCTCGCTTTCATTGTCGTGTTTCCCTTCTAAAAATGCATGTTGGGAGTTTAATTTGTGCTACACATATTTAATTTAACCCAAAGAAATGCTTATTTAAATGTTTCATATTTATTTCAGGATATTCAGTCAGAAATGTTAAAATCCGAACCCGATCTTTTAAGCTTACAACAAAGCTATTTTCAAAAAATTCAGCATGCTCACAATATCGATGAATCGGGCTACAGGCTATTAATACATTTTCATTAGGGAACAGTGTTAACGTTTTCTCACGCAGCCCGTCCCTTTTTATTAAGGTCTTCCGACTTCCTTCGGAAGACCTTATTGTTTTCCGTCTGTTTTCTATTATTATTATTATTATTATTCTTTTTTTCATAGTTATGGCGATATCTCAGCTGTGAGTGAGCAGATTTCAGAGATTTTTTCGCGGAAGATGCATCATGTAAATATCTCCAGACGTGTTTTTCATTTTTTCAAAAATCACTTCCGTTCGCGATTTTTGGGGAAATTTGTATTTTTTAAATGGCATTTTGTCCAGAATTTTTCTCGACAACGGCTAAAGATATGAAATTGAAACTCAATGAATAAATAGAACATCAAATTCCAATATGGGGAACGACCTTTATTTTTCGTCGTCGGCACTTCCGGTCGCAAACGGAAGTGAATTCAAAAAATCCAATTTTTCAACTTTTTTGTTTTTCAATATTTTTCTTTAGGATTTACAGGGTTTATAAAGTGTTTTACAAGAATTCTAAATATGTATTCAATATTTTGATGCGTGCATTTATTGCAAAGATATGACTGATCCAAACTTTGTCCCACTGTCTGGGGTTCGAATCCTGCTGGAGGTAGTTAATTTTTTTTTCTTTGTTTTTCTCTTTTTTTCAGTTGCTAATGACTTCTCTCTCTTTAAAAACATGTATGGTAGTTTTTGCTGATTTTTAAAAGCTTTTTTGTCAGAGATTCTGTAGAAAACCTTTCGACATATACTGAATATCTTTGCATCTATGATATGTCCTTCTAAAACTATTTTAAGATTTCATTCTTGTCCCCAAAGCTTGACCCATTCAAAAGTTGTCACCCCTTTTGCAATAAAACCTTGTTATCGCTACTCCTTCGAAACCGTAAAACGTAGAGATTCCAAGCCTTCAGCAGTGTCTTCGACTCATTTAATACCCTTTCATTCTATCATTGCAAAAGCATTCTTTGGTCCCTTGTATGAGTTACTGCCCCTGAAAGTTTATGCTGCTTACATTTAATGAACCTTTTTTAAAACGGTGTATCCTAGAGACATGGGACCAACTGCATCGGCATGTTTGACTTTGACCTTGAAATATAGGTCAAGGTCAAAGTCATTTAAAAACATAAGAAATTCCTTATATATGTGTGAAATATAGCAATTCACCAAATGACCTTGAACTTTGACCTTGACCTTTGGCCTTGACATTGGGTCAAATGAAAAGTAAGGACATGCATCCAGCTCCAGTATCAGATAAAAACATAGAAAGTAAAGATTTCCTTGTTTTGTTTTGTTTTGGGTTTTGTTTTTTGTTTTTTTTTTGAAATGGCCTTGACCTTTGATCTTGACCCAAAGGTCACAATCAGGCTTAAAGATGTGAAAGTAGTTACAATTCTTAGTTTAAAAGAGGCATAAAATAAATAATTCATCCCCCCCCCCTTCTTAAAAAAAAATCACATCAACAACAACGCAGAATATTTCTGTAAAATTCAAACCAGACCTCGGATCGACAACATATTTGGTACATTTGTAGTATAGACCTCAGAGAAACTTTCTTGAGAGTTTTACGATGAGTCTTATAAGTTTATAGAAGTCATGAAGTTTCACGGCAAAAACTACAAGTTCTGTTGTGTTTGAAATTAAAGTGCAGGTGAACGAAGAAATGATCTAAACCTTTTATCGGTTATTTCTTCAGATGTCGTTAGTAGCATTCGATTTTCCTGATATGATACGACATTTTAATACCAAGCATTCTCTCTTTCTTTTACATTTGGAATTTATTTGATTTTTATTTAGAATTAATCAGTTTCCAGAAATAGCGATTTTCGGTATATTAAAAACAATTCTCGCTTTCATTGTCGTGTTTCCCTTCTAAAAATGCATGTTGGGAGTTTAATTTGTGCTACACATATTTAATTTAACCCAAAGAAATGCTTATTTAAATGTTTCATATTTATTTCAGGATATTCAGTCAGAAATGTTAAAATCCGAACCCGATCTTTTAAGCTTACAACAAAGCTATTTTCAAAAAATTCAGCATGCTCACAATATCGATGAATCGGGCTACAGGCTATTAATACATTTTCATTAGGGAACAGTGTTAACGTTTTCTCACGCACACCCGTCCCTTGTTATTTTATATACTGCTTGCAAGTTCAGGAACTATTTCCTTTTACGGAACTTCTTTCTTCCCCTACCGATTCTAAAAATACGCTTGTATTTATTCTATAGTCTTAAACAATTAAGTTGCTCAATTTTATCGGAATGTGTAGCGCAGTGGTTAGAGCACCTGCCTTTCAAACCAAGGGTTTTGAGTTCGATCCCAGCTGGAGGAGGATTTTTTTTTTTTTTTTTTCATTTTTTTTTCATTTTTTTTTTTTTGGCATTTTTCTTTTTTTCGGCCTAAACACGACACGAAAACACTTAAAAAGGTGGAAAGGCCTCTAATTGTTCTCTGAACAATTAGTTTACTTGTTAGTATTAAGGTCTTTCGATATATATGATAAGATATGAATATGAAACTTGCTGAGGTGATAGAGCATCAAATGTAGATATGTTGATCGACCATTATTTTCCATCGTTCGTACTTCCGGTCGCAAACGGAAGTGAATTAAAAAATGTTAAATTTGTAACTTTTTTGTTTTTCAATATTTTTCTCTGGGATTTACAGGGTTAATCGAGAGTCTTCTAAGAGTTCTAAGTATGTTTTTATCATTTTGATTGATGCATTTGTTGCAAAGATATGTAATACAAAGATAGATTACATGATCAGTACGTACTGGTCCCTGCTGACAAAGCAGGTAACAATATTGTCTTTGTTTGTAAGACTCATTATATTAAATGTATTTTAGAGGAACTTGGATTTAATTCTACAAGTGGTAATCCAACTTATACTCATAGTTCCCTTTCTAAGGAAGAACTTCTTCAAAATCATATGTCAGTTTTGAATATTTTTAATATTCCAAACAACCAAAATGAATTCGAATTACCATATTTATATTGGATTCCGAAACTTCATAAAAATCCTTACAAACAAAGATACATAGCGGGTTCCAGTATATGTTCAACCAAGCCTCTATCTTTACTCCTCACTAAGATATTAACAGTGGTGAAGGAGAAACTTCAAGAGTACTGTGCAACAATATATTTGAGAAGTGGTGTAAATCAGATGTGGATACTTAAAAATTCCAAGGAACTTTTGGAAAATTTGAAATCACAAGATTTTACCAAAATCAACAGCTTTAAAACTTACGACTTTTCAACTTTATATACAACCATTCCCCACGATAAATTAAAGTCCAGGCTTTTTGATATCATTGACAGCTGCTTTTTCAATAAAAATGGAACTCGTAAATATACTTACCTTGTCATTGGTCATTTACAAAATTATTTTGTTGAAAAACATTCTGATTGTACACACAAGTACTCTGAAGTTGACATTAAAAAGATGCTTGAGTTTCTGATTGACAATATCTATGTGGTTTTTGGAGACCAGGTCTTCCAACAATCTATTGGAATTCCCATGGGTACCAATTGCGCCCCGTTATTAGCAGACATTTTTTGTATTCATATGAAGCAGAATTTGTCCAAAATCTTGTACGTGAAAAGAAGAAAACACTTGCTGTGGTCTTCAACTCGACATTTAGATATATCGACGACGTATTGTCAATTAACAATGGCTATTTCCATTCTTATGTCGATACGATATGTCCTGGTGAACTTGAGATAAAAGATACCACAGAGTCTGACACATCTGTTTCATATTTGTATATTTTACTTGCAAAAGATGTAAATGGTAATCTAACAACCAAGCTTTATGATAAACGTGATGACTTTAACTTTTCAATCGTCAACTTCCCTTACTTATGCAGCAATATACCTTCATCACCTGCATACGGGGTATATATCTCTCAGTTGATTCGATACGCAAGAGCATGCTCTACGTATGTATAATTTCTAAAACGAGGTAAATTATTGACAAATAAGTTGATGAAACAAGAATATCAGCTGTCTCGTTTTAAAGTCATCATTTCGTAAGTTCTATGGTCGATACAATGGCCTTGTCAGCAAATACAGTTTATCATTGAGTCAAATGCTGACTAACGTTTTTCATACTAATTGTTAGGCCATTATTTACACACTGAATTGTCGACGGATTTTTCCGTGATTTCCCGATCATGACAAGGAGCACACGGCAGGTGTGACCGGTCGGCAGGGGATGCTCACTCCTCCATGGCACCTGATCCCACCTCTGATGTTTGGAGGTCCGTGTTTGCTCTGCTCCTATTTTGTATTGTTTAATGGACTTTTGAGCTTGAATACTGTTCGTTATCTCCATATCTTTCATATGACCGATCCAAGCTTTCTCGTATTGTTGCGGGTTCGAATCCTGCTGGGGCGGGAGATTGTTTCTCTCTTTTTTCAGTTGTAAATGATATTTTTCTCTGTGAAGACATGTATGATAGTTTTTGCTTATTTTTTAAAGCTTTTTTAACAGAGATTCTACAAAAATCCTTTAATAATCATGATCTATGTTGAAAGACTGTGTTACATAAACGCGAACAAAAACTACCTTCAATAAAGTATTAAATGAAGTGAGGTAGCACAGCGATCTGGAGAAAAGTTCGGTCGGAAGACCACTTGTTGCCCTAGCAACAAGAAACGCATCTAGTTATTATTATTATTCTTTTTTTATTCTTATTTCTTCTCCGGTACTTTTTTGTCCGCGAGTGTTCTCGGAAACTGCACATCCAATTGAGTTAAAACCTTTTTAGGGTTACTAGGTATGTTATGTAGATTTGCGGAACGAAGGTCATTTTGCGCGCACGTGCACGCACGTGCGTGCGCGTGCAATGCGTAAAATGACCAATATACATGATATAGCTGTAACTTTTATATTTTTTGATGAAATGCTTTGATACTCAGAATACAAGGATATATTAAAAGTGTAGACAAGATGACATGGTCAACATGCACATGCATGCACGTGCGCGCACGCGCAAATCATAAAATGACCAATTTACTTGATATAGACGTAACTTTTATATTTTTTGATGAAATGATTTGATTCTCAAAATATTTATATATATTAAAAGTGTAGACAAGATTACATGGTCATCATGCACATGCATGCATATGCATGCACGTGCGCGCACATGCAATGTGTTAAATGACCAATATATTTAATATAGTCGTAATTTTTATATTTTTTGATGAAAAGCTTTGATATTAAGAATATACAGATATATTACAAGTGTAGACAAGATGATGTGGACATCATGCACATGCATGCACATGCGCGCGCGTGCAATGTGTTAAATGATTAATATACTTAATATAGCCGTAACTTTTATATTTTTTGATGAAAAGCTTTGATACTAAGAATAAACAGACATATTATAAGTGTAGACAAGATGATGTTGACATCATGCACATGCATGCAAATGCGCGCGCGTGCAATGTGTTAAATGATTAATATACTTAATATAGCCGTAACTTTTATATTTTTTGATGAAAAGCTTTGATACTAAGAATAAACAGACATATTATAAGTGTAGACAAGATGGCATGGTCATTATGAACATGCATGCAGGTGCGCGTGCGCGCAATGCTAAGATGACCAGTATACTTGATATAGCCGGAACTTATATATTTTTGATGAAATGTTTTGATACTGAGAATATAAAGATACATTAATAGTATAGACGGGATGACATGGTCATACTGCACATGCATGCATGTGCGCGCGCGTGAAATGGAAAAAACGACCGATATACTTCATTGCCTTATTTAATGAAACTTACAGGAAATAAGACACCAAAAGGGAGTTGGGGAGCGTTTGGGGAACATCTGTAACGGTGTCCGTTACAATTATAACTAGTTTAGTATGGTATAGAATAAAAAAAAACATTCTATGTTTTTTAAACACTGGTTACTTTATAAGCGTACGGCGTCCATCATCTCTAAAGATAACCCTGAACAATCCACCTTCGAATGGCTCCCCCATGAGACTTTTGATGAAAATTATGTGATATGCGGCACTAAATTTAAAGTACTAATATTTGAATTGAAATTAAAGTGCCAGTAATTGTCTGATTGATCATGCTGATAAACTTTAAATTTTGACGATCGATCGATTTAAAATTATGCGTGCTAAAGAGTTTTCTGTCAAATTTTTCACAAATCAATTTGAAATTTTGATTTCTAGTAAGATCACTTATCTTAGTATCAAATGATCAAAATAAGCCACGTACTGTATTTTATCATTCTGTAGAAACGAATATGATACACAGAATGTAAAAGGTGAAATTAACGAACATTGATTAATCTCCTTAATCCAATGAGTATACGAATTGTGAACAGAACAAAAACACTGACCCTGGAAACACCAGAGGACCAGTCAAGCAATGTCCCGGAACATTGTTATTTGTGTTCTTTGCTCCTTCTTGTATTCTTTAACCAGTTTCTGTCTTTTCCATCCCTGTTATAAATGAATGATAAAGTCAGTTCAATGTATAAGGATTTTGATGTAATCACGCTTAGTGATTGCTTGTGTACTTTAATCTTACATTTCAGTCCACGTTTTCTTTGCATTCTGACAGAAAAAGAAGATTAACTCTTCTATAAAGCAGCCTGCTTGACTTGTGTTTGTAAACATAATCAATTATGTCATAAACTTAGAGAATTTCTAAAACAAAAAATTTCCAGGACTACTCAAATTCTTTGTATGTCTAGAGTTGGGAAACTTTGGCTTCAAATAATTTATTCCTATTTATGTATTGCTGTAGTATTCTTCACTTACGGTCAATCCTGTGTCTGTTTTTATCTACATATTTTACATAAATTCTGCTTTTCCCCCTTGGATTTTTGTTTTGTTTGTTTTTTGTTTACCTGAGAGCTATAGTCATACATCTTCATGTGTTTCTGTATGATAAATTGTTAATTGGGTTCAAATGGTCATCTCTCCGCGGGATTTATTTTAAGTGTACATTCTATTACATTTAGTTCTATATCTGCTCTCAAATTTTCTTTTATCTATCATTTTTTACTCTTCCTGACTAGATTATAATACTTTCCTGTCAGTTGTTTTGTTCATCTATTTGTGTTGAATAGACGAAGAATATTTCTAGTGTTAGTTTAAGTTGCCCCAGTTCCCATGATTTGATAAACTGGGAACTCTCAGCTAGCTCCATATCCTTGATTGTATACTTTTGACAATCAAAACAAAGTTCTAAAGTAAACAGTACATGTAAAAATAAGGAAGAATAATTTACTGTGAAGATTAGATTTATACAAAATTTCTTAATTGAAGTATATAACGTTATCTACAATTGCTAGACTTTTACTGATGCATGTATCCAACTTACTTTTATAGAATATGTTATAGAGTAAATCAACGGTAATCCCCAATCGTTCAGAGATGTTGTTCTTGAGCTCTCTAACTATATACTTTTGAGTTTATCAAATCATGCACAAGATTGGTCCTTTATATTGAACTATTCTAACACAGGTCTCGCCTAAGAATTATAGGCATTCTACTGGATTTTCCTATAGGGAAGCAGTTCAGCTTTTTCATCATTTCCAAACCATTATTTGCTTCGATGCTTATAATTTCTTCAAGACGTGCATTCTATGACATATTGATGGCAGAATTACTCATTAAGATTTTTGTACATTGAACTTCTTATCAATAACCTATTTGGAATGTAGGTGGTAATTTATTTTTTCCAGCCTTTTTTCATGAATGTTTAAATTTACCTGAGTTCAAAACTGTCCCTTGGTTGAATGATTGAATTTTGCATTTACCTTGCTTATAAATGATGATGTGCGTATAAATAAATATGTATACATGTACATTCTGTAATTATAGCACACGAAGTGCAACATACAGTCATTATCTCGTAATTGCTTAAAAAAGAAATCTCTGTTGAAATCTTTCAAATGGCTTCTATACTCCTCAATTTCGGGTCTCATTATAGAACATGTTACACCAAGATTCAGAATTCTGCGTCTCAATTTTCGACGAACAATGAAACCATATTTATTTTTTTTTTAAGTAGAATAATGTGTGGGATTCTTTATAATCAATACCTCTCTTACATGTTTGCTCTAAGATAATTCTGTTTCTGGTTTAAGCCTTTGATGAGTATTGTTGTAAAGACCCCAAAAAGTTGTTTTGAAAATCTGAGAAACTCCCACTCCTACAATTTTAGTTTGATTTCAGTAAAAACGTGGTACATAAAACATCAGGATACAGAATTAAGTGAACACTGGTGAAGGTAAAACTAAACAGTGTTTTATTTTAACATATCAGTAGAGCTCTAGCCCTGATCAGATACCCCTGATTACTTATATGTGCTGTGCAACCTTAGCATGTATTGTGTTGATCTTGTTATTCTTTTCCCTTTTGGATTATTGACAGAGTATAATTGATAATAAGATAAGTTTACTGAGAAATAAATTATAGGTTCCATAACTATTTCGAGAAAGTTAGCGGTTTTTCTCCAACTCGAGTTTCTTAATTTTTCAGCTGTCAAAATACCCGAGGCTTGCCGAATATCGTTTGACAATAAAAAAAAAAAGGAATAAGATGAAATATATGGAGATAACGAACAGTATTCAAGCTCAAAAGTTCATTAAACAATACAAAATAGGAGCAGAGCAAACACGGACCTCTAAACATCAGAGGTGGGATCAGGTGCCATGGAGGAGTGAGCATCCCCTGCCGACCGGTCACACCCGCCGTGTGCTCCTTGTCATGATCGGGAAATAACGGAAAAATCCGTCGACAATTCAGTGTGTAAATAATGGCCTAACAATTAGTATGAAAAAACGTCAGTCAGCATTTGACTCAATGATAAATTGTATTTGCTGACAAGGTCAGAATTAGAAGAAAAAAAACGGCAACGAAAGAGCGCATATATTTGAACCCATTTTTCTTTTGCAAATCTGTATTTCTTCAATGTTGTGTACATTATTACTTCCGAAATCACGGCAACCAATTAAATGCTGAGCGGATCACGACAGCCAATCAAATGCTCTCTAGGGGTTCTTTCAGCACGTTAGAACCAAAAAAGAATCACTGTGTGGAAGCGATGAAACAAAGCGACAATGGCAGAAAGCATATTCCTAATACATTTTTTGTGATATTGTATATTTTCAATGCCTTGAGTATAGTTATTAATAATTCATGAATGATTACAGCATCTTGTTGTAAGTCTTGTATTAGTACAACTTGTAAATTCAAAATGGACAGCATGATATTTGGAGAGAAAATAGCAAAAGATCTTAAATTTGTATAAATTATCTTGGTAAGAAAGAATTTCCTTGCGTTTTTCGATTGTGAAGAAAGAAAACAATAAAATTTCTGCAGTGAAAATAATAAGATGCCCTTTAACCAATTAAAGAGATAGATATACTGAATTTTAATTCATATCAGTCCTGTTCATGTTTTCTTATACTTATGAAACTGATTAATAAGGAAATTATTCGCGATTTATAGAACTGATACGTCAAAACAAGGAAATTATCCATGAACTGTATAATACATGTATATGTTTAACAGGAGTATAAAAATAAACAAAGTCTTTTTCTCCAAATAGGTAAAGTTTTAAAACATCGTAGATATTACTACTTATAAGAAAATTTGAATGGTTACATTATGTAATACATATGTTGTATTTTGCTTTCCTCGCGAATTCAAATTTGTATTAATCTATTTTCCCTTTGACTGATAGAAATTTATTCGTTTAGAAATATAAAGATTTAGTTCTGTCAATTTAAAAAAAATATATAAATGAAGCTGTTTCGATCAGTATTACTTATTCAAATTTACTTAAAGGTAATGACAAAATGCATATCAGCATTTACTGGAGTGGTTTTTATTGCAATTGTAATGGATTGAAGACCTGTTTTTGTATCTAGGTAATTGTTAGAGCGAAATGACAAAAATATAGGTAATAACACTCAATCTAGATAGGCATCTTCTCCATGTTTTGACTACAAACAGTTGAACTTGGAAGAAAATTACGAAAGTGCCTTATGAGTGAGATTGGGGAAAAGATTTGGGGTGGGGGGTTAGAATTAAGAATATTCAATTTTTTTGTCCATGTGTCTTGTTTCGTTTTTGCCGTTTTGTTCAAGTAAATCAAATGTTAGCGAAAAGAACTTAACTTATTAATGAGTTTGTACCTGTGATACCCAGACTTTTGAAATAAGAAATTTAATCTTATCTCTGACGGATAAGCTTCAGGTTCTTTACGTTTTAAATCTAAAAATGACTGTGAATGCCATTATGTCATATTCTACAGCTAACCCCGTATTTATTTATTCGGGGCAGTGTATCCCTTAACTAATTTTTAACCAATTTGCCTTTACATATCATGTGCAATAAATCGATATTGTGTCATTTTGTTTTGGTAAGAGCTTACCAACTTCAAACCAAAATCACTGTTAACATATAGAGGAAAGTTAGTAACCATCATCCATTCATTTCAATGACGAGTGTTCTGACCAGGATTAAATCTATTAAAGAATCTAATTTACATTTCAGGATCCGCCCGCTTGTTTTTCCCGGGCTGTGCAATACAGAGCTCACACACCGTTGCAGTATTAGAAGGCAGATAGTTTTGCCTATTTTGCACTATTTAAATTATTTTTGTTATTTTGTATTTTGCTTAATGTTTTATTCTCATGAAATATTGCTAGCTATTGCTTTTACTGCAATTGTATTATTTAATGGTTACATTAGTATTTACATTTGAAATTAAAAAAAAATGTTATATCAAGCAAATGTTTTTTTTTATTTCTCGCGGCATAAAAACAGTGTTAAAAATACATGAAATTGGTCATGAACCTTTTGAATCTCATACCAAATATTGCTTGTAATGGTGATTAGTATGTAAATGCATACAATGCTTAGTCAACCTGACATTCATTTGGTTTAATTGGTCGCATTTCTTTTCTAGGGCAATGCTGAAACCAAAAAAGTACATATTAAACAATTATTAAGTTGTTTGGCTATCCACAGAATAATCCAATTTCCGTTTCACAAAAGCACAACAAAGTTTTGCGAATTCAGTCCGTAACTTGATGTCAAAATACCCATATATAAACGGGTTGATCACGTGATTGAGCAGCAAAAACCGGGCACAGAAGAGCCACAAATTAATCCCCACCGTAGACAGTTCAAGATAAGTAAAATCACTTAGGGTGTATGTCGCTATCAGAATCGCCAGGGTAGGAATGTATGACAGTATGTACACCAAAATAATGATCAGAAACATTAAGTTTATCTTTGCTTTTACTTTCTCTTTCCTGGCTTCTGTGTTTGTTCTATGAATTGTTTTACACTCCTGTTTTGATGATTTTTGCTGTATTTCACCTTTCGGATGACGTATACTTATGTTCTGCTGTTGATTGATGTTCGTTTCCTCGATTGTTATGTGAGAGATCTGAGTGCTGCTACTCTGGCTGTCAGAGATCCTTCTGTCCTTGTTGTTTTTATAAACATTTTTCTTGTGGAACGAAAATGTCCTGTAAATAGCTCTTGTTATTGGAATATACAACCCAGCTGTTACCAATATGTTGGCCACAGTAATCAAAGCCATTGTCCCAAAGTACACCAGTGTCCCAAAAGAAGTCTCTACAGATAGCACACACATGTGGCTCTCAAACGTCTGGTTTAGAAATGTGGAATTGGTGTGTCTAATGCCGCCTATACCTATCAGTGGACAAGCATACCCGAGACAGGCCACTGTGATTATTACCAAAGATATCCTCCTCTTGTACAAAGTCAGTTGTTTGCCAAATGGTCGACAAATAAGAAGGTATCGCTGCAAGGCAATGACCAAAAGAACATGAGCAGAGAATCCTGATGCAAAAGTTAAGAGGAATATCAAAATACGGCAAAGAACTTCACTTGGATACAAAAAGAGGAAGGCGTTATCTGTAGTATAGAAAGATCCATTGGCAACACAACCCAAGCAATCAATGAAAGCGAGGACGGGTATAAAGTAACGGTCCCCCTTTTTATCCTGTATCTTGGACACATACAGTGAAATAATGGCTATGTTCCCCACGGCTCCCACCGTCATCCCAAGTGCCAGGAGCACCGTGTTTGGGAGAACAATTTCGGCGTACCTCTCATTTAAGATCTTAGTTATGTTCTCCATACTATTACTTTCAAAATCCACAAAAATTAACTCTGCAGTTAAATTCAAGGTTTCGACACGTCCACTTCAGGTTCTTTACTGAAAAGCCTCGAGTAGTATACGGTATGTGTATACACAGTTTTAAAAAATATCTTTTAACTTCCTTACTTCCATTCAAGAAAGGATTTGTTTTCATGTTGCCGTGTTCACCGAAGCAAGCCGTCGTCTCAGATCTCCTACATCACAATAACGGGATCAGACTTCAAAAAGTGGTTTTGTTTCAGTAGATAGTTATATATGTGTACAAATCTAACTTTTGACTGCCACAGTTATTCGGGCTCTGCGTGAGAGGATAAATCATAGGAACCTAACCTTACAGATTTGGTTCGGGATTGTTATTAGGTTAAATGACAGTCGGTGCGCAATTGACATTTAGTTAATATCATAGAGGACAACGCTAAAAATTTTACACATCATCATTTTCTGTCAAACATACCTGACCAATAATTGTTTTTAAATAAAAGGAGCAAGGTTTATTAAATGCATGTTCATTCAAAGTGTTTTATGGACAATAATTCCTGCTCCTATTCATATATATATAGAGAGAGAGAGATTGATGTCGGTATACATAAATCTTCGGTAAATAACTAAGTTATGAAAATCGAAGCAAATTAAATACCAGTCTTGATATTATTTCACTGCATTTAAATCTTAAAAATCTATTTGAGAAAGAAGGTCATTGATTCTTCCATTTCATATGGAATGTCTTAAACGTCAATTTGACGATAGACCGGAACCAAAGACGAACTCGTATTACTCAAATGACAACCTGAAGATAACTTGTTTTTGCTTTTATTTAATGAAAGAAACATGTCCCTTCAAGTTTGTTATTCCGAATCTCGGTATTAATTACTTTGCTGCCGGAAAAAAACTCTGCTCGGGGAGAAGAAAATGTGGAATAATTGTAATGAATAGACAATCAAGAAACCTGAACGAATTTTGGAACTCAAGAAGATGATTTTCTGAGATGGTTTCTTCGATTTGATTTTTCATTATAACAATGAAGCTGATTTGACGAAAAAAGATTTCCACACAGCCTTATTCTGTTTTGCAAATCGATTTTACTGCAAAATTTTGAAATTTTTGGGATTAATTTCTCAAAGAGTTAATTGAAATGGAATAAAATTTGTACGTTATAATTATTTTCCTGTACTACGTGGTCTTATCCAAAAATGTGTCATCCTTAAGACTTTAACCTTAGACTGAGGTTAAGTTAACGAACAGTACAGAATATGAATCGTGAACAGAAAAAAAAATACGGACACTTAGAAACATCAGAGTTCGGATCAGGTGCTTAGGATGAGTAAACATCCCCTGTCGACCGGTCACATCCGCCGTGAGCTCACTGTTTTGATCAGGTAGAGTACTCCGTAGTCACATTGGTAAAAATGGCGTAACATGTTAGTCTTCATGCGAACCAACGATAGTTTGTATTTCCAAACAATATTATTAAAACGACCATAGAATTTGCGAAATGCTGGCTTAAATCGAGATAGTTGAAAATCCTGAAACATGAACTTATTTTTCAGTAGACTTCTTACCTTCTTAACTTTATATGGGAAACATTTTAACAGAAGTATAATAATTTTTGTTATTATACTTCTGTTAAAATGTTTCCTGTATAAAGTTAAGAAGGTAGAATAACTATCTTTTATAGTCTCAAAATTTCCACACATAGCAAAGCTATACCCCGGGGTATAGTTTTTGATATCCACCCCTCGGAAAATTTTCATGCAATTTTTGCCGTCAATTTTGATTTCCTGTAATCAATCTATAGACTTATGATGTCACCCTGACTTCAGTAGCATTGTGACGTCATCAGGATTTCAGCTCATTCTAGCAGTGTTATCTTTTTCCAAATACTTGTTCAAACTTTTACAATTATTTTTTTTTCATGTTTTTACTATCGAACTGTAGTATCAGGTAAATCCAACCCTCAGAAATTATGATATACATCAGTATAATAAAACGCTTATCCACTAGCTGTGACTGGGATAGCTCTTTCATCAAACCCTTGACAGGAACTATTCCCCTCGGGCAAGCCCCCGGGGAATAGTTCCTGTCGCGGGTTTGATAAAAGAGCTATCCCACTCACAGCCAGTGGATAAGTGTATACTGTCCCACTCGTTCCAAATCCAACAACAGAATATTGAATATCCTCTCTCTCTTTCTCTTTTTTTTCTCTCTCTCTCTTCCATTTTTATAAATGCACACAAATGTATTTAATAGTGTGCTATCACAATACTTGCAATTTTTACCCCATTCTGTAAGTTCTATGAAATTTAATCGTAAATTTTATATGGAGTGTCCAAATAATTAAGGGCTTGAAAATGACGTCAAAAAGGGGGAGGGGTTTCTTTTTCCAGCATTCTATAAAGTTTCGCACTTGGAAAAATTGGTATAGACCTAAGGAATGTTTAAACGGGCTACAGAAAAATAAAATACATCAAGAGTACTTGTATTGAAATGTCCAAAAAATCCAGAGAGATGAAAGATGCACAGTTAATGTCTATTTGTAGTCAGGGTGTCAAAAGTCGGTCACGTCAAAAAGTGACGTTGATCATGTGTGGTAGAAATTGAACTCCAACAAGCTAAGTATTCTGGCATAATCAAGTGAGGATCTTTCCCTGTGTATAGATTGATTTACAATATTATATGCATTGAAAGCAGCTGTTCATGACATTGTAAAGTCACGTAAACAAGACGGGTTTAAGTCCTTACTTAACTCGTAATCTTATCAAGATAAGTGTATGGGGTAGAGAAAGCGAACATTGAGAAACAATGACGTTGTCGGACGTCATGAAACTAAACGGCGACAGCGCCGGGTGATCATATAATGTCTTATAATGTCTTTTTTAATTTAGAATAATTTGGCAAATAATCAACGTATCAGACTAAAATTTTCAACGTTTCTTAAACTTTTGTTGTTTTATGTTCCTTATAAATTTTGTAAGCACAGACTACATAGTATTAATTAATTTTATCGCATCAGTCCACGAACTTTTGATAACCCCTCGTATGTATACAGTATCCTATGACCGGTATCCACTGTATAAATGGTGTAAACGTGATAAATTGAAATTTTTAGGATTTTAGAATTAAACAAGGTAGCTTGTAATAGATTTTTTTAAAGTCAACGTTTCAAATAAACTTGGTCAAATCTACGTTTTTACGTCTGTCTAAGATAACCACGTATGTATGTTTTTTTTTCTCTACTGAAGGTTTTGATGTCATTCCTATAAGATATCCCTCTAGCTACCTCATAAAGTACCACGTTACGTGTCCAAGTCATAAATGTGGCCACGAATCAGTTTTAAGGCACATGCACACGCTGCATAATCCCATGGGAAATATTACAGAGTCTGGAAAGTAAAAGGTAAAGATAATGAACAGTGATCCACAAACAATACAAATATGTGAAGAGGGCATAAAACACGGACACAAAGGCCTAACAATTGGTACGAAACATATCAGCCAAAATACGACCCAATGATAGGTTATATTTGCTTACAAGGTTAATATAACGACCATAACATTTACGAAATATTAACTTTAAACCAGGCTGTTGAAATCCCTATAACATCAACTTATCAGTGAGTAGCCTGCCTTGCTTTAAAAATTGATCGTACTCGGAGCATGCTCTTGAGTATCGAATAAGTTGGGAGATGTATTAACACCAAATGCAGGTGATAGTCGGATATTTCTACATAAATAAGGAAAGTTGACGATGGAAATGCTAAAGTCTCTGTTTGTCATACAATTTAGTTGTTAATTGGCCTTTATCGTCTATTGTCAGTAAAATATCTAAATATGGAGCTGATAAATATTAATTGCATGCAAAAGTTTTGATGACACATGATATTGCTTATGGAATAGAGCTCTGCTCTATTTTGAATGGAGTTGCATGCTTTTTCTTTTGCAGTAATCAATCAGAACTTTAAAAAAAAGAGGACAAAGCAGAATATACAAATTATTTTCTACACGTAAAAGAATGCAAAAATGACTACAAAAAGAAAGGCCTTATTACAAACCTAAACCATCAAAATGATGTGTGCTATTAATAATACATAAACATTCCTACTTGCAATATACAAACAAGCAAATTGTCTAAATGTTTCATTAAGAATGTATATAGTTCAACTTTTGAGTTTGATTTGTTTTAATTTTAGGATGCAGTCTTCAATACAACTTCGTTTTAAATGTACAAATTTGGAGGGAATGTAGAGGAAATGTATGCAATTAGTTGCAACATGTGTACATGCAGAGAATTGCATGTAAGTGATCCAAGTGAGCTTGAAATAAAAGATACCACGGAGTCTGACAGATCTGTTTCATATTTGGATAATTTACTAGAAAAAGACTTTAATGCTAACCTAACAACAAACCTTTATGATAAACGTGATGACTTCAATTTTTCAATCGTCAACTTCCGTTACTTATGCAGCAATATACCCTTATCACCTGCATATGGGCTTTGGTCTCCCAGATGATTAGATACGCAAAAGCATGCTCAACGTATGAACAATTTCTAAAACGAGGGAAGCTATGGACAAACAAGTTGATGAAACAAGGATATCAGCAGTCTCGTTTGAAGTCATCATTTCGCACGTTTTATGGTCGATACAATACTCTTGTCAGCAAATACATCCTATCATTAAGTCAAATGCTGACTGACGTTTTTCATACTAAGGCCATTATTTACACACTGAATTGTCTACGGAATTTTCCGTTTTTCCCCGATCATGACAAGGAGCACACACGGTGGGTGTGACCGGTCGGCAGGGGATACTCACTCCTCCATGGCACCTGATCCCATCTCTGATGTTTTTGGAGGTCCGTGTTTGCCATGCTCCCGATTTGTTTTGTTTAAATGGACTTTGAGCTTGAATAGTTGGTTATCTCCATATTCCATGCAATAAAAATTGCCTGAGATTAATTGCAGGAAAACTTACTAGAACATTTTGCTTTAGCGGCGCTGTTCAATATATATATATATATATATATATATATATATATATATATATATATATATATATATATATGGACTCAACTATTTTACATAGATTTGTTTCATTTCTTTTTACGAGATTGAAAAAAAATAACATAATAACAGAAATGCATGCTTTAATGAAAAAAGGTGAGGATAATGAACAGTGATCTAAAAAAATCTATTAAATACAAATATGTGAAGAGGGTGTAAAGGACGGACATCTGGGAATTCCAGAGGTTGGATCAGGTGCCTAAGAGGAGTAAGCATCCAGTGTCGACCGGTCACACCCGCCATAGGCCCTATGTATGATCAGGTTGACGGAACATTCCGTAGTCAAATTTAGTATAAAAACAAATTCCTAATAATTGGTATGAACCAAGTCAGCCAAAATACGACCCATTGATATGTTATATTTGCTAACAAGGTCATTATAACGACCATAGCATTTACAGAATGCTGACTTTAAACGAGGTTGTTAAAACCCCTGTAACATTAACTTATCTGTCAGTAGCCTGGCTCTGTTTAAAAATCAATCGTACTCGGAACGTGCTCTTAAGTATCGAATAAGTTTGGAGATGGAAACACCATATGGAGGTGATATCCTGATATGACTACATAAATAAGGAAAGTTGACGATGGAAAAGCTGAAGGCATCTCGATTGTCATACAATTTAGATGTTAGCCTTATCGTCTATAGAAGGTATAGCATCCAGATATGAAGCATACTGTACGTGTATTTAAAAAAGCGGGCTTCATAATTAAGCAGCTATGGCGCAGACAACGATGTGCTAATTCATGAATACCGCTAAGAAATCATTTATAAATACAATATACGGCACGGACATGTATAGCGCTAATTCATGATTTCGCCAACAACTCCATACGCAGTGAATGCGCTAAATTTTGAATACGCCAATTTATGTACACGTATAGTATGTGGCAGACTCTGTGGTGTCTTTTATTTCAAGTTCACTGGAATATATCGAGTCGACATATGAATGGAAAGAACTATTGTTGATTGATAAAACGTCGTTGATATATCTTAATGTCAAATTGAAGGCCACAGCAAGTGTTTTCTTCTTCTCATATAGAAGTTTTTGAATAAATTCTGCTTCATAGGAATATAAAACAAGGTCGGCTAATAAAGGAGCACAATTAGTGCCCATTGAAATTCCAACAGTTTGTTGGAAGACCTGGTCTCTGAATACTTCATAAATGTTGTTCATGAGGAACTCCAGCATCTTTTTAATATCATCTTTAGAGTACTTGTTTGTAGAATCAGAGTAATTTTTTACAGAGTAATTTTGTTGATGACTTCCATTTTTTGAAGAAGCAGTTGTCTATTAAAAAGCCTAGTTTTAGTTTATCGTGAGGAATGGTTGTATAAAGTGTGGAAAAGTCGTACGTTTTGATGTAACAGACTTTTGAAAAAAAATAATGTTGACATTCATCATCTTTATAATCATCCTCACGTGCAGCGCAGGTTCATCTTATTAAAACACTAGCCTATTTTGCCAGGATTTGGCTGTTAAAGATTTAAATATTTATCTAGAAATATAATAGGAAAAGTTTTTCTTCTCGAGAATAAGGGTCCTCTTCTTATCACTATTAAAGACAATACAGCTGAGTATATCTACTTATTTAGTTAACAATTACTTTGATTCATGTAAAAATGCCAATAAAGAAGTGCTACTCTTTCTTAAAAGCTTTGATCAGCTCTAGTTGAGTTTTAAAGTGGTACAAACAGCCTATATAGAGGAGTGGAGTGTTAAAAATCATGCTGTTTGTCATTTTGATTTACCTTGAAATAGAAAATTAAGATGTAACTAAGGACAAAGAAAGAAGAAGAAAGCTATGGTATCAGAAATCCTCGGATATGAGTTGTTGTTTTTTTTCAAAGTTAGTTTATTCTCTTTTTATTGCTCCTTTGGAGGGAATTGAAAACACCATCTTCTTCTCCCAGAAGTATGAAGTCGATATCGATTTCATCTTTTGTTAAATTACACGCCTACGTTCCTTTAAAACTGCCACTAGAATACATTCTCAAAGAAATCATTCCAGAATTTGAATACCTTATTAGTAGATTAAATGTCATACATTATCTGAAGTCTATCTAGGAAAAAAGGGGGAACCCTATGCTTATTAGTAATATTATATCATTATAGTATACATGTGATGCATTTTTACTATATATTCAACAGAGCTCAATCTAACACCAAAACGCCTGACCCGGGGGCCATGATTTTTTCTTTATTTTGGAAGAGGCATCCTTGCTCATCATAACCATGCAATTTGTTTGTCTGCTAAATACCCAAAGTCAAAGAAAAGGATATTTAAAGAATTCATGAAATTTCACTATCTGACCAATAGAGTCCTGTCTCAGCGCCAGAACCCCTGACCAAAGGGCCATGAAATTCACAATTTTGGAAGAGGCATCCTTGCTCATCATAACCATGCACTGAGTTTATCTGCTAAATATCAAGGGGTAGAGAAAGGGTAGACACGAATATTTTTAAAGAATTTATGCATTTTCACCGTATGATCATTAGAGCCCCAACCTAACTCCAGAACCTCTGACCCTGCGGCCATGAATTCACAATTTTGGTAGAGGGCTCAATGCTTTTTACAATCATACCAACAGTTTGACTGCTTGATGTCGGGGAATGAAGAAGATTTTTGAAGACAGAGCTTAGATGGTTTTAGCCCCACCCCTCAGGTCCCAGGGGGCGGGGACCATGAATATTTTCTACCATCCGACAAAAAAAATTCAAAACAAGCGCAATTATTGGTCTGTAGAGACGACTATAAATAGGTAAGTAGTGGATAAAATATGTACACGTTGGTAAAAGAATATGTCTCAAATTAGGGAGTGAAAGGTAGTTGATTGACCAATGCTGGAAAAAGGAGAAATGGCTGCATTTCATTTCCGGAATTCTTTAAAATATTCAACTCCTCATTTCCGACATTTTGTAGTCTTCATTTCCGACATTTTAAAGTTTTCATCTCCGACATTTATCATAAAGTACTTTTCCGACAATGAAAACAGAACTCAAGACTTTCATTATAAAACAAATTAAAAGAATAAATCACTGATATCCAACATAAATTCGGTACAGTCACCGACATATAATAAAGTGGACATTAAATCTGGTGAACAAAAATTGCATGTTTATGTAACTCCTGCAAAACTTAACTAGACTTAGAGTCGCATTTATATACAGTGCATCGTAATATATTTTAGTCGAAAAATGTGGTTTGAAATAAATTTAATATTCATATCTTGTTAAAATTTTATTCCAACTTACTTGGTTAAAATTAAATTTCCGGAAAGGTACCCCAAAAAATTCCGGTAATGTAAAAATAATAATAAATGTTGGAAATGAAAATAAAATATGTAGGAAATCAAAGTCAAAAGATTAAAAACTGTCGGACATGCAATGCAAAATTCCGGAAATGAAATGCAGCGGGAGAAATTCTCCCCAACTGTGTGCAGAAAATCTTGCGCAGTAAATTGCATCATATTTGCATTACGGGATCTGTAGCATTATGGTCAAAGACTAAAAATAAAATCCATAACGCTACCATTCTGCAACTATATTCATCTATGATAATTAATTACTATAAATAATGTCATTGAGAAGTCAATTGAATAAGAGAATTATGCGAGAATTTTCATAATATATAATACAAAAAGTACTTTCATACTTTTCTAATGGTCAAGTAGATTGTAAATTCTTGATAAATAAAAATGAGACAAAATTGCCTTTATTTTTACTTATAGATGTTCTTCAAAGACAAAGAGAGGCCAATGAAAGAGGGAGTAATGTAGGTTTACTACATGTAATTGTGCTCAAGCAAATAAACTTATTTAAAGATCTGTTACTTATACTAACCTTATTAGTTTGTTGATACCTAATTATCCTATTTGTCTTGCTTTTGGGCAAAATAGCTTCATCTATCAGTTCATTTTGTCGTATTTTAGATTTCTATGGATCCATACAGTGTTGTATTATTCTCAGGTGACCGCTAAGGCCCTCGGGCCTCTTGTTGAGTATATTCTGCTTCATAGGAATACAAAAACAGGTCGGTTAAGCTTACTATGATTTGCAGAACCATGTAACAAGTGTATATATTTTGTGAGTTTTAACGTCGAAATGACTTCTTATATGTTGCTGTTTTGTCTTTAATGGCTGCACTTGATCATTGGCATTTTGAAAAAAATGCGAATGCTAACTCTCGATTCCTGCCAACACTTTGCATAATCCAGTATGTCTGGCAAATGTGCTATTGAGGTACTTTTTTAAACTGCAAAATACCCTTCATTAGTAATTAATAAGTGTAATACATCAATTCATTAATTGCTCTTGAAAATGTTTCCGGATTTTGAAACAGGGTTGGCTAAAAACTGGGAAATACTCATATTTCCCGGAACGGTGAGAAATACTGGTAATTACCGGGAATTACTGGTATTTCCCGGGAAATACTGGGAAATAAGAAATAGCTACATATTTCATTCATATTGGCATGTAGTACCAAGTAATTTATTTAATATAATCATAATACAGCATACTCATATACCAGTCACGAGTGTCATTTGTTTCATGTTTGAATCAGATGTAGTTTATTAAGGTCCATGAAATGAACCCAAAGATCCCAATTGTGTTTTTTATGTAACTAAAGAAGGATCAATATAGAGTCTGGTATAAATATCAAACCTAAGAAGAAGCCTTTCAGTTCTACTTAAGGTAATTATCTCTTAAAACAGGAGCACAGAACTGTCCAGAGCAATTTGTTAAAACAAAATGATTGTTTTGTAATAACTACATTTTTTATAGAAGGATTAAAACAATTTTTCTTTTGTTCTTAGATTTATATTTAATAAACTTAATAATTTTACAAAACTGAAAAGAAACTTGAATTGGAAAAATTCAGTTTTATACAGCCAGGGAAATGTTTCAGAATGCTTATGGGTATGGGACCCGGAGTAGTGATACATTCTGAATATGTTCAATCGCAATTTGAGACATATTCCATATTAATCATCTTCTGTTTTATGTTTATTTTATTTTTGAATTTTGTTTAAGATTGAATGAATTAAAGAAATGAAAAAAAAAACTTTAACTTTGTATTTCCCAGTTTAGAGAAAATTTGTAGTATTTCCGGGACGGGAAATACCGGTATTTACCACTGAACATTCCCATCACTGGTATTTCCCAACCAACCCTGTTTTGAAATACTCATGAATATGGATAAATGACCACCTTATTCATTTCGTAAAATCCTTCAGTTGTTTATCATTTGAAATTGGCCATAAAATGAACATTTTCGGTGTATTTTGGTTTTAAAACATAATACCCCCACCCCCCGTGAAAGAACAAAAGTTTTGTCATAAAATTGCTAAATAAAAATTTCAAAAGGGAAATATTTTTCAAAAATTTCGGTTTTTCTTTTATTTCTTTAGTAAAATTTGTGAGTTTTACCAAAAATATTTGAAGTTATTTCTATTTCTTTTATTAACTAATTCAAATTTTTTGAAAATTGATACATCTTAGAAATTTAAAAATTCATTGGAATATAATAACTATTTAAATTGACCTGGAGTTAGGTGACGAAACAATACTATCGTTCGCAGGCTTTTGCATATCAAAAGTAGTGCATCTGGCCAATTACTATTGAATAAACGCTCGAGCCCCGTATGGTCTATTTCTGAATTGTCTGCTCCTCTCTCCAAGTACTATGTTTTTTTTCAGGTGTCACATCATTTCCATAGAAGAAACGATTTGTAAAGTTTTCAATAAAAATCTTATTAGTTTGTTTGACTGATTTTTTAAAATTTAATTTAATTTTATTTATTTATTTTTCTCTGTGGGTGTGTGTGTGTGTGTGTGTGTGTGTGTGTGTGTGTTTTGTTTTGTTTTGATGAGTACTTTATAATTCATACTGTAGGAAGAATCGACACGTGGGTGTTTGGTATTACTTACACAAAGATACATAGCGGGTTCCAGTAAATTATCTATCAAGCCTCTTTCTTTACTGTTCACTAAAATATTAACAGTAGTGAAGGAGAAACTTCAGGAGTGTTGTGCAACAATATATTCGAGAAGTGGTGTAAATCAGATGTGGATGCTAAAAAATTCAAGGAACTTTTGGAAAATTTGAAATCACAAAATTTTACCAAAATCAACAACAAAAAACTTACGACTTATCATCTTTATATACTACCATTGGAACTCGTAAATTTACTTACCTAGTCATTGGTCATTTGCAAAATTATTCTGTTAATGAACATTCTGATTGTACACACAAGTACTCTTAAGTTGATATTAAAAAGATTCTGATTGACAATATCTATGTGGTTTTTGGAGACCAGGTCTTCCAACAATCTATTGTAATTTCCATGGGTACCAATTGCAACCCCTTATTAGCATGCAGACCTATTTTTGAATTCATATGAAGCACAATTGGTTCAAAATCTTATACGTGAAAAGAAGAAAACACCTGCTGTGGCCTTCAACTCGACATTTAGATATATCGACGAAGCATTGTCAATTAACAATGGTTATTTCCATTCTTATGTCGATACGATATAACTCAGTGAGCTTGAAATAAAAGATACCACAGAGTCTGTCACAGCTGTTTCATATTTGGATATTTTACTCGAAAAAGATGTTAATGGTAATCTAACAACCAAGTTTTATGACAAACGTGATGACTTTAACTTTTTAATCGTCATCTTCCCTTACTTATGCAGCAATATACCTTCATCACCTGCATACGGGGTTTATATCTCTCAGTTGATTCGATACGCAAGAGCATGTTCTACGTATGAACAATTTCTAAAACAAAATAAGTTACTGACAAACGAGTTGATGAAACAAGATTATCAGCAGTCTTGTTTAAAGTCGTCATTTCGTAGGTTCTATGGTTGATACAATGACCTTGTCAGCAAAATACAATTTATCATTCAGTCAAATGCTGACTGACTTTTTTCATACTAGTTGTTAGGCCATTATTTACACACTGAATTGTCGACGGATTTTTCTGTTGTTTCCCGACCGGTCGGCAGGGGATGCTCACTCCTCCATAGCACCTGATCCCACCTCTGATGTTTTAGAGGTCCGTGTTTGCTCTGCTCCAAAATTTGTATTGTTTAATGGACTTTTGAGCTTGAATAATGTTTGTTATCTTCATATATTTCATAACATTGACTGGTTGGATAAATTGCTTTTAAAATGCAGATTTTCTCAAAATGCCCATGGTTTCCCATTGAAAAAGATCAACCAACAATCACACAATTCTAGGTCGGGACTCCCAAAATTTGCAGCTTAGGCTCACTGAATGCATTTGTCACACTTTTGAAAAACAGATCCATTTACATGAATTCTGCCTTCCATCGATCCCAAATAAAGGAGAGTAGCAAAGTTGGACAATTTGGCATTGAAATTAAAATCAGATAACAGAGCATGAATGGATTTTAATGACAAACTCGAGAGGAACACAGGATTTCCACTCGGTACTATATGCAAATCCAGTCTGAGTAAAATTGAAAAAAAAGCGATCTATGAGACATAAAGAGAATAAGTCAGAATTTGAGGAAAAGATGAATTAGTACAAAAAGCAAGAGAAAAGAGAAAAAAATGCAGGGAAAATGAAAAGAAATTGATGTCCATTGGAACAATGTGACAAAAATGTAGAGAATATAGATATGAACGTGAAAATAAAAGTTTATTGTAAGGTATAAGCGCATTTAAAATCAGTGAAGTATTATCACACGATAGGTTACACCATCATTCGCTCTGCTCTGTAGTTTTTCGCAATTTCACATTGACGTTAACCCGAACCAGGAGATAGCCATTCCATGGTCCTAATATGTCTGTACTCTCAGATTCCTATATATCTGGAGTATTATTTTATAGCAACAGTATAATGTATATATATTCCTATTTATCCTCTGGCGATTGCCCACAGTCTTTCGCATTATTCTTTTATGTCTCTTGCAACCAGGACAAATACCCATGAGTGTGAGAAACAAGAAACAGCTGCATGATTGTAATTGCCTCTCATTATTTCTTCTTTCTTACTGCGTTTGTGCGATATGTTTTCTCAACTTTTGAACACTTTTCCATCATTTATACAATTTAAAACATTTTTGTACTCCGCTCAAATACAGAAGAATAAGTATTACAGTTGAATATAACTTCGACGGAAGCTGGATGGAAATACCCGTCATCTTTTATTCGTTCTTCTGTATCTCTGCGGCCGTGGGAACCATGCCTAATATTGATCAAAACCATTTCCTAATTCCCAATATTCCAGTTCTGTTGGTTTTCTCGTTGACAAGTTATAAGTAGATATCTGAGGCGATGGACCGTAAGCTCATTTGTGAGATAACACACCTAAAACATCTAACCATTGTAATTATAAAAACAAGCAAGTCGGTGTTAGATGAATCGTAATGGTAACAAATAGAATATGCTAATTAAAAATATATAAGATAGACAGTAGATTGGGAGTGTGAATCAAAATATCGATATTGATTTGTAATTTATCAACGAACTTTTTTTAGAAAACAATAATAAAAGAAACTTGATAAATTATTTGGATGAGCAGAGGGATATTTCACGCTCTTTTATTTTGTTCCAGGATGTCAAAATTTGATATAACGTATTTACCTGTCTAAAATGTAAAAAAAAAAAAATTAATTAATATTTTACTACGCCTTCATTTAATTTTGAAAACAGTGGATTGGTCATGTTTTTAAAAAGTTATTTGCTGACTACTGATTGACAACACAATAAATAACTAAAGCCAACTGATCACTTAACTACAGAATTTATACTTTGACAATTTTCTGATTTTCATGTCACGCATATTTTTTATAGTCTAATCTTTCAAACAGTCTGATTCAAAGTCTCCTTCCTGTCTTAAATAAATATCCTCTTCTATCTAGACTTTATATTTATAAACCACTACTGTAATCCATGGTATCCTAGCACCATCCGCACAGATGTCCCTATAAACCCGAGGTTGTAAATGCCATGTTATGTAACATCAAGATCGATCTCTTGTATATGGACAGGTGTCCGGCAGTTATTCTTGGAGTATTTGACCTTAGCTTTCATAAAACACAAATCTTATAATTGAAGAAATTTTACTACTTTAGAAATGTATTCTCTGGAAACGCACATAAGTAGATAGAACATGTAAACCAAAGTAAATTATAAATAATTATAGAATTGATTTTTTTCTCTCTGCGACATTGAATATTTTGAATTGCATCGCAATCAGAAACTGGAGTTCTTTGCACAGACTGAAATCTAATACCGTCTGCTGCGGGTGCTAAACATTGAAAGTATTTTCACAAGTCACAGCATGAAATTTTTATTTTAACTAAAATGCTCAGTTATTTCTGCATCACTTCATGTTTAGCAGAATTTAACAGCCAATGAACACTTTCTTCACACTTTAAAGAAAGTGAAATTCTCATTTCCTAAAAGGTTCAAGTAGGCTTTCCTGATTAAGGAGTGTCCGGTGTTGTGTTTCATCTGTTTGTTAACTTTTCACGTTTTCAGCCACCTTCAGAGCCAGCATTGAGTCAATTTCATCCAACCATGCCATTAAACAAGTTATTCAAAATTGTTCTTTCAAAGAATCAATCCATTTTTTCAAAAGGAGATAACTTGTCCCCCAAAAAATAAATAAGAAAAAATAATGGAAATATGGAGGGTCATCTAAAGAAATGGGGAAATGGGAAAAACCCCAATACGGTTCAAAGTTTTTTTTATATAGTAATATGCAGGGAAACTCCTTCACTATCTTCTCGTGAAGAACAAGGGTCAAAAATAGTCATATCATCATGTTCACATGGATTTTTTGAAATCAGGTTCCCAGAGACTAGCCTTCGCCGCCACTGCAGGGTCAAAGTTTTTCTTGGACATATATAGGAAAATATCATTAAAATCTACCACCTAAATATCAAGACTATACAATTAGTTAAACAGGACCCCGCGGCTAAACTGGGCCAAAAAGGAGGTTTAAGTTTTATATAAAGATTTATGTCTTTATTATTATTAAGAACAACAGGGCTACAATTAAGAGAAGCGTGTTTATGTCGTATCATTTCAATTTTGATCAAATCGTTGTCCTTTGGGCTGCAGAAGGGGGCAAGTTTTTTATGGGAAAACATCGGAAAAATTAATAAAAGCTTCGTTTATGGAACAGCTGGGCAACAATATTCATTTCGATATACAGTTTTCAAGTTGAAGTCTGGATTTAGATGAGACATCCTGGGGTACAAATGAGACAATTCGGGTGTAAAGACGAAAAAGGACCCCGTAGATCAATGACCGGGGGTCGTTTTTCGATGACGCCCAGTCGTTATTTGACGTCGAAAAAATGATCCTTTTGCCTGTAGAAAAAGTGTCATCACCCTTAAAATACGTGAAGAAAAATTACCCCCGTAAAATAATGACCCCTTGTACATTTTATTAGGGGTGTATTTTTTCTTCGGCTCTAAAAATTAAGAATAATAAATAGATCAAGATGCCCGTTAGCCAAAATGCTCACCTGAACTAAATTTAGATTTGTTGGTCTCATTAAATCTTCGTATAGACACACACTTCCGGTTAATGCGTCAAATAAAATTATCTGTGTGACAATATTAATCTATTTCAATCTACGATATGTAGAAATGCGTCCATGTTGATTTGACAACGTATCATTGTTTTTTTTTAAAATGTTCCCCTTATACTCCAGAGGAAGGGAGAGAGATAATTGTTTGTAATGTATACCTACAGGTTAATATGTATATGGTCAACATTAAGAGTCAGAGTTATAAGAATCATGGAGAAAAAAAACAAACAAAGATAATAATGAGGAATAGGGTCATTAAGTGTGATACTTTTGTCAAATTAAAAATTAATCATCCCCTTGTGGAATAAACACATATTGCACACATCATGGCCATTTGGACAAGGACCTGAAGATTTTTGAATCACCTTCTCAAGAAAGCATGGGTAGGTTTATGCCACTTTTACGCTAAAATATGTTCAATAAGAATAGAACTCGGAAATGTTCTTATCGTGATTGGTGATCTATGCTTCTGTTTTTAATGATTAAGCTAAGAAGTAATTGAAAAATTAAAAGAAAGAATTAAAAGATCAGTATGTACTGACTTTAGTTGACAAAGCATATGACAACATAGTCTTTATTTAAACGATTGAGGGACAGTATGAAAACCATCTATCCTTCTGTATTCAGTAATTCAGAAGTGAAAAAAGAATTAGATAGATTACACGATCAGTACCTACTGGTCCCTGCTGACAAAGCAGGTAACAACATTGGCTTTGTTTGTAAGGCTCATTATATAAATTGTATTTTAGAAGAACTGGGATTTAATTCTTCAAGTGGTAATCCAACTTATACCCATAGCTTCCTTTCTAAGGAGGAAATTCTTCAAAATCATATGTCAGTTTTGAATATTTTTAATATTCTAAACAACCAAAATGAATTTGAATTACCATATTTATATTGGATTCCGAAACTTCATAAAAATCCTTACAAACAAAGATACATAGCGGGTCCCAGTAAATGTTCTACCAAGCCTCTTTCTTTACTCCTCACTAAGATATTAACAGCAGTATATCTTGAGAACACTTTTTTCAATGAAGCTTACAACTGGTGGAAAATTGTCATTTTTCCTCATATGCTGAGATGTTTTTATTCATGGGTGTTTGGTGCTATAAATAGAAAAGGGAACCCCCTTCAGATAGTGTTTATTTCAGTAAATGGTTTCCAGTACTTGTCAGTCACACTATGTTTATAACAATTAGTCTGCATTTTTTCCATCCGACATTACCTGAGAAAGTGCAAGAGTCTACATTTTCTCGATTATTCGAGGTATCTATTTTTAGACCATTGTTACTAAAATAGGAAACACGAGTCGACCCTCAATATTGTATCAATTATTGTACAAACACTTGTTCTTTATGAAGGCATATTGTAGAGAGCTTTATATTTGTTAATACTTTTTCTATGAAGCTTCCAATTAGCATAAAACTGTCATTTTTCCTAATATTCAGAGACATATTTATATTTAGGTGCTTGATACTATAAATAGAAATGGGAATACCCCTCAACCATTGTCCACTCCAGCTAGGGGTGTCCAGCTGCTGTCATTAATATCTTAAATTTTACAATATACGTCCTATTTATCCAGCAATGACATCTAAAACTGCCAAAATTTGATTTTTTACATTTTTCTAAAATCTATCTATTTATAGATACATGTTACTAAAAATAGGATAAAAAGCCCACCGATATTTTTTCATGAAATGACACTACTAATTGTCAAGAATAAAAACACACATATGTTTTGGAAATTTTCCACGGACAATTTTTCTTATTTAGACTTAAAGATCCCCAAAAAATACTAAATCCCTCATTTTTCAAATTTTCAGAAACCATGTCAGTCTTTTTCTTAGAGTGGGAATATTTTTAGAATAAATGATTATATGCCCTGTGTACCTTAAAAGTTCATGTTATCATATGATCCAATAATATTGAAATAACTAGATATAAGTGTTAACTGAAATGTAATGCCCTGTTCACACGGAGAGTTTAATTCGTAGTAAATTAATGCGAAGTAAAATGATGCGAATTAAACTAATGCGAATTAAATTGCGTTCACACGACAGGTAATGCGAAGTATACTAATGCGAATTATAATTTTATTTCTACAACAAGGCTATTCAGTGAGGCTATTATGACGTCATTTACAAATCACGTCATATTGTGCACAGCAGATATATACATTTGACATAATGTCATAGTGTCTATACACATTTTAGTGATTAACATAATTTTCCTTTGTTTTCCACTCAAAATTGGCACAAATACCTATATTTGACCATCGACTTGGCCTGTGACTAAATTCTGCCCTTACGCATGCGTCAAAATTTAATTCGAATTAGCTTCGCTTAGCGTTCACACGGAGCTAATGCGAAGTAATTTAATGCGCAGTAAACTAATGCCCTGTTCACACGGAGAGTTTAATTCGAATTAAACGTAAGTTACTGCGAATTAAATTTGATCCGCGTTCACACGGAGAATTTAATGCGAATTAGTTTAATTCGAATTAGTTTACTGCGCATTAAATTACTTCGCATTAGCTCCGTGTGAACGCTAAGCGAAGCTAATTCGAATTAAATTTTGACGCATGCGTAAGGGCAGAATTAAGTCACAGGCCACAAGTCGATGGTCAAATATAAGTACTTGTGCTATTTTTGAGTGGAAAACAAAGGAAAATTATGTTAATCACTAAAATGTGTACAGACACTATGACATTATGTCAGATGTATACATGTACCTGCTCTGCACAAAATGACGTGATTTGTAAATGACGTCATAATAGCCTTACTGAATAGCCTTACAATTCGCATTACTTTACTTCGCATTAGCTGTCGTGTGAACGCAATTTAATTCGCATTAGTTTGATTCGCATCATTTTACTTCGCATTAATTTACTGCGAATTAAACTCTCCATGTGAACACGGCATAATTCGAATTAAACTAATTCGCATTAAATTCTCCGTGTGAACGCGGATCAAATTTAATCCGCAGTAACTTACGTTCAATTCGAATTAAACTCTCCGTGTGAACAGGGCATAACTTTTGCATTCGAAACCTGATTTATGCCCTGTTCACAAGGAGATTTTAATTCGCAGTAAATTAATGCGAAGTAATATGATGCGAATTAAACTAATGCGAATTAAATTGCGTTCACACGACAGCTTATGCAAAGTAAACTAATGCGAATTATAATTTTATTTCTACAACAAGCCTATTCAGGGAGGTTATTATGACTTCATTTGCAAATTACGTCATATTGTGCACAGCAGATATACATTTGACATAATGTCAGAGTGTCTGTACACATTTTAGTGATTACCCTAATTTTCCTTTGTTTTCCACTCAAAAATAGCACAAGTACCTATATTTGACCATCGACATGTGGCCTGTGTCTTAATTCTGCCCTTACTCATGCGTCAAAATTTTTAAATTCGAATTAGCTTCGCTTAGCGTTCACACGGAGCTAATGCTAAGTAATTTAATGCGCAGTAAACTAATTCGCATTAAATTCTCCATGTGAACGCGGTTCATATTTATGCCCTGTTCACACGGAGAGTTTAATTCGAATTAAACGTAAGTTACTGCGAATTAAATTTGATCTGCGTTCACACGGAGAATTTAATGCGAATTAGTTTAATTCGAATTAGTTTACTGCGCATTAAATTACTTCGCATTAGCTCCGTGTGAACGCTAAGCGAAGCTAATTCGAATTAAATTTTGACGCATGCGTAAGGGCAGAATTTAGTCACAGGCCATATGTCGATGGTCAAATATAGGTACTTGTGCTATTTTTGAGTGGAAAACAAAGGAAATTATTTTAATCACTAAAATGTGCGCAGACACTATGACATTTTGTCAAATGTTTATCTGCTCTGCACAATATGACGTGATTTGTAAATGACGTCATAATAGCCTCACTGAATAGCCTTGTTGTAGAAATAAAATTATAATTCGCATTAGTTTACTTCGCATTACCTGTCGTGTGAACGCAATTTAATTCGCATTAGTTTAATTCGCATCATTTTACTTCGCATTAATTTACTACGAATTAAACTCCCCGTGTGAACAGGGCATTAGTTCGCAGTAACTTACGTTTAATTCGAATTAAACTCTCCATGTGAACAGGGCATTAAATGGTATCAGTATCGCCAAACCCCTAACTCTGTCATTACCCTAACTCCGTCACTTTCGGGAAACTCAGCGCTGTTTGTAAACGAATGCGATTGTGACGTCATTTTTACATGCTAAAAATCTACAATCAAATGCCGAGAAAATTTTACAGTCAAGTTGAAGAATGCGTCAAAAATAAATAACAATTACACGTGATCTATTGTATCTATCATATTTTATGTGAAATCAGTAAGTACTTTTTTCCTTTATGCGCTATTCCATCGATACCTTCGACATGTGCGTCAATTTTTACATGTCAGTCATATTTATGTAGGTCTTTGCCAAAGGATTAATATGACATACCATATTGAATACGGCTAAAAATATTTTATTTTCCGTTTCAATTTACCCTAATACGCTACACGTTGGAGATAACGTAGCGTTACGTTATTGCATATAAAATACGTTATATTAACATTATTTTTTCTGTGGTTGATACTTTTCCTAAAATAAAATTTAATACTATTTTAAATGTTAAAAACTAATTTTCTCTGTTTACAAGTTTAAGAAGAAGGGGGAAAAACTAAATTGGAAAAAAATATTCTAATTAATACATTGACATATTGTAGAGGGCCCCGGTGACGGTTTTAGGGTTCATTTTACGTTTACGGATGTGATACGCGTTCTATTTATAGTAGTTTCGTATAAGCCCAATTAAAATCTGATTTTTTTAAAATAGTTCTGAAAACAATGTTTAAGTACATTACTAAGTGTAGCAAACAAGCAACAAATCAAACAGTAATTCAGAGAGTAACCTGGCATGTTTTCCGCTAATGGTGACGGAGTTTGGGTAGTAGGGGATATATAAAATATCAGGTACCACAAAAGACTTTTGATTTCAATGATATTTGTTTTTATAAAATCAGGTAACACAAACGAATTCGGACTTTTGATTTAAATGGTATATGTGTTTATAAAATCAGGAAGCACAAAAGAAATTGGACTTTTGATTTTAATTGTATATGTGTATATAAAAATCAGGTATCACAAACGAATTCGGACTTTTGTAAGACTCACCTTTTGGTGCAGAAAGAGATACACGATTTTGTTAATAAGCCGATTGGGCTATGTGTTATAAATCGTGGCTCTCACGCAGTCTTCAGGCTGCTATTGATTTTAGCATTATCAGTACCTGTTTGGTATATAACCATTGTAACATTCCTTAAGTCTCATTCGCTGCAGCTCGTCTGAGCACTTCACTCTGACGGTGCCTAGTGTTAATCAAGGTGAAATGGCCTCAATAGACTCTGGAGAATTCTCAGATCTTGAACACAAAGGTGTAGCAGTTCTCTACTTTCTTTTTGGTAAGTAAAGCAATGCTCTTTGAATATTAGTATCTGTTTACACAATAAGAAAATAAATAAATACCTAAAGGAAAAAAAATCAATTATTTTTCATTCTTTCAGAAGCTGGAAGTCATTTATTTATCAGTTGGGGACTATTATCATCTATATATAAAAATGAGAATTTTAAGATTTGTATTATTTTTCTTTCTTTGCAAACTCTTAGCCTTACAATCGTTCATTAAATGCCTATATATTTTTGAAACTCCCACAAGGATTACGGTGATATTACTGTAATAATTTGCTTCCACCCACCAGAAAACATAATCGGTGGTTTTCTATTACACTTGTATGTAACGGCCTTCTCAGATTTAAAAAGATAAACGGGAAATAGGCTTTCATTAAAATTCAGACTAAATTGTATAAAAATAGTTTTATCTCGAAGTATCCATTTTCTATGTAAAATTGAGAAGATAATCAAGAATTGAATCAAATTATGCCAGTTAAGTTAATCATTGGATGAGATTGATTTTGTGCGCAGTGGCTTATGTTAAATTTTTGCGTGAACAACAAAAATTCATTAGCGATACATGCATTAGATATATCGGGTTCCAGCAATATGGAAAAGCTTCTAAATAATTAGATGTGTATTAATCAAAGCAAGTTTTCATGACAATAATAAGTAATTTATTTGTAAATGCATGATATAATGGTATCATTTATTGTCATTAATTCTTAATGATTATACCAATATCATAATATCACATAATAAAAATGAATCGCAATGCAGCCTGTACGAAGTGAGCATTCTTCAGGGTTTATATCTTGTTTTGCATTAAGAAGAAAAATATTTTCATAAATCCAAAAATATCTTTCTATTTTCATAGTTTGTGTTTAGTTTTCTTGCCAAAGCTCGTTTCTCTCTGTAGGAGTATTAGGAGTTTTGATGAACTCGTTTGTGCTGAAAACTTTTATGAAGGATGGCGTGTTGACCTCCCCAAAAAATCTCCTCCACATGAACCTGGCGTTCTCTAACATCCTCATGGTCCTTGGGTTTCCCTTCTCAGGCCTCTCCAGTTGGCACGGGAAGTAGGTTTTACGACATTCTCATTTACCGTCAATCCGTACAAAAAAGAGGGATGATTTGTAGTTACAGTATTGAAAATTAAATTATCATTTTTAAAAAATCTTGGCAATTTGTCTGAAGCAATGAAGCATTTCATTAAGCTTCCATAAAATTTTGAAAATTATGCTAAGATATTATTGGAAGTAATGAATCTTTACCTCTTTACTACTGGAAATACTAATCTAAGAGTTTTACAGGTGGATGTTTGGTCAACAGGGTTGTCAATTATATGGAGTTGAGTCCTACACGGGGGGTATAGCTTGTACAGGCTTTGTATTTGCTTTATGCTTTGAACGGTACCTTGCCAATCGACAAAGACAAATATGTAAGTAGATACCTTTAAGTCTTGCATGAAAAGAAAGTTAGAACATTCTCTTGAACATTGACAAAATCATTTTTATTGAGCAGACGATACAATGAGCTCCAGCACGTGGTGGTTGATTACCCTTGTTGTCTGGCTGCACGCGATCGTCTGGGCTATTCTTCCAGTGTTAGGCTGGAGCAGGTAAGCTTCTTAACCTTTACCGTATTCTTACTAATTTGACTAATGTCTCCTTTCAGTCTTAGCTGCTGAAAGATAATCTCAAAAGTATTTGAACGTTTTACACAATCCCTTCCATTTAGTTATTCCATGGAAGCGTCGGGAGTTGCCTGCGGCTTGAACTGGCTGAAACACGACTTTAACCACACCTCCTTTGTGATTTTCATGACTGTTGAACACTCCATCATTTATCTGTTGGCGTTCATTTTCCTTAAGTCTGCTAAAAGTTACGTGGACTCCCACACGATCCTCGAAGTCAACACACACAACTGGTTCACCGAAAAACAGCTTGTCTGGGTACCGTCCATTCCTGTTAAATTTTCACAACTGATAAATTTGCCTTTTCTAGCTATGACTCATGATGGTATGACTAATATATTGTACACATTTTTGATTATGTTTCCTGATTAGATAACAATTTTATATTTGTAGATAACATTTACTTTTCTGCTGATTTCTGGAATAGGCTGGGGTCCTTACGGCTATTTTGCAGTTTGGAGCCAGCACACTCAAATTACCAGTATTTCTATGTTAGCCGTCACTTTGCCGCCTCTGTTCGCTAAGGGATCAACTTTATTTTACATTATACCATACCTTGTGGCTAGCGACCGTTTTCGGGACGCTGTTGTTGGAGGCGTGGTGAGGACCGAAAACAAAAAAGACAAGTAGATAATCTTGGTCACTTTGGAGAAACGTTTAATGCGTGAAGGAACAGAGAGGAAAGCTTCAAAAGTTTATTTTACCAGAATCTTATGTGTTTTTCAAGAAATCTTTGAAAATCTGTTAAAAAACATATCTTTAAAAATAAAGTTCATCCTTAAAGACGAGAAATCTATATACGTTTAGGCTTACCTTTGTGGCTCCATCAGAAGCACAGTTAGTCTTTATGAATTCTCGTCTTCGTTTTCTATAAAGGTTTTACTTTTGATTTACATAAGTATTTCTATGCCGTGCAATCTTTTACAAACATTGTGTTATATTTGATAAAACGCGTGATTTACATTTAAAATCTTGTTATTCATATTTGAAGAAGATTTTTTTTTCTATATTCACTTGTGATTCATATTCTAAAGCTTGTGATTTAAATATGAATAACAACTTTTTCTCGAAAATAAATCACAAGTTGATTGAATATTAATTACAAGAATTGCGAGTTCGTCGCATATAAATGAAAAAAGTATCGAATATAACTCAAGTTTTTGCATATAAATAGCAAGTTTTCAGATGTGAATTAAAAATAATCTTGGGGACCAATTTTCGAGGCTAATAATTATCAATTATTACAAATGTGCTAAACCACCTCAGTTTGAAAACAGCGAGGCACAGGACACCCCGTAAAGACAACCATGCTACTGATATTTTAGAGGTCTTAAGATACTCATTTTTAACGTAATTTATTATTCTATCTCAAGAGAGTTTGGTCCTTTATTTAAACAAACTTGAATTTCCT
This sequence comes from Saccostrea echinata, assembly GCF_033153115.1. Lineage (NCBI taxonomy): Eukaryota > Metazoa > Mollusca > Bivalvia > Ostreida > Ostreidae > Saccostrea > Saccostrea echinata. The sequence goes on from NW_026889783.1 coordinate 1,746,695, forward strand.
TTACTGTTACACAGTTAGATATTGCTTATTCAATTATTGATTGTTCTGGCCATTAAAAAGTCCATAAAACAGTTTAAATTGTAAGCGAATTGTTATAATAATTATCGAAGTGTCAATACATGTCACAGCTATGGTTTGTTCCTTGCATTTGAGCAATCTTAAAATAACAAAAGATAATTGGTACATGGTATAAGATCAAGTCCAATTAATATTTTTACAAACAAGGCCCAGTATACTGGTGGGTAATTTATTACAAAAACAACACAGGCCGTTACTGACAAAAAATTCTCGAAGCTGTGTAGCACTTATTATTATTGTACTTTTTTATACGTACATGGAAAATCAACCGTTTTTGTTGAGGAAAATAACCTTATCGACTGTCTCTGAGGAAGTCGCTTTCTCAATTTATGATGAGAATTCCATCTCGCTATCACTTTTTTATTGCATTTATTTATTTATAATAATATTCGAATGTCGTTTCATTATTCGATCGTCGGTCCATTCGACTGATAGTCGAATAGTCGACATCCGTAATTTAATTAAAATGAATTTTGAAACCATTTCATCTAATACAGTCCCTGAAACATTCTACTTTCCCACTTGAACGGTGAGCGAACGCTGAACGAACGCAGAGCGAACGGTGAGTGAACGATGTGTGAACGCTGAACGCAACTTGGTGAACGATGTGTGAACGGTGAGCGAACGCAGAACGCGAACGGAGCGCAAACGCGAACGCAAAGTGAACGGTGAACGAACGGTGAACGCAAGATGAACGATATATTCGGAATGCTTCTGATCTTTTCCTTGCATTGAAACTATTTTATTGTATTATAATGTCAGGTGCCAAAAAAATAATAATAATAATAAATAAGTAAACCAATAAATGAATGAATAAATAAGTCAATAAAATAAATTCTCCAAAATTGTCCTAAGAAAGACGATGCATGCACATTAAGTTTTTAATCACACGATTTTTATCGCATTAAAACATTGCAATTGTTGCCGAACGCTGAAGTTTAAACAAATCAGAGAAAACTTCTGACTTATAGAATGAACTAAAGCGGTTGTAACATCCATTCATATATCTCCGTGTCAGGGCGATTTCGTGTAAAGTAATGAAAAAAAAATAATTATAATGGTCAGTGGACGTTTCGCATTTATATGCTCGTATTTAAAATTTTTAATACAATAATATATTATGTGTCATTTCTATATTTCAAGATGAATTATTAAGCAGACTTCTACATGTATATGTAGATGGCCGTGGTTATACTCGGACAAGATAATATACAAAGATACATATTCATATTATTTGTTATAAATTCAATTTTCAGAAATTGATATTTAAGTAATATGCTGTTATAGTTTTTATTAAACAGACAAATGAGAGAGAGAGAGAGAGAGAGAGAGAGAGAAATATTCCATTTTATCCCCCCCCCCACTTCTTTCAGGCTTCACTAAATTTTTGTACCTATATCAAACAAAACCTCCGAAATTTTTTCTAAATATATCAGACAGTGAAAGTAACTTTTTTTTTTTATCAACAAATCATATCCATTTGTTTGACAGTCATACTCGTTTTTATTTTCCTGCTTCAAGTTCACACGAAGTCCACGTGCTTGTCCTGTCAATCAAAATCATTCGACACTGTGCAGGTGTGAAAGTTTCGTCACATCGAAGACGAAGTGCGAGTATTGCCAACAAGTTAAAACATTTATTTTTATCATTTCTAGATTTTATCCCAACATTTGAATAATAAATGAATAAAATACATTGGCCATGGGCATTAACACTTGAATTTGAAACATACTCTCTGCCAATTTCAAATACCACCGCTGACACGTGTACATTTTGAACAACTATTGTTTTGTGACTTTTTTAGATGCATGTTTGTTTTGAGACTGAAATTTTTGTTCTAAAAAAGACCTTAACTTTTTTTAAAAAATGTTAATTAAAATATTCTGGAAATACAATACTGACTAAGTAACCAATTTAGGGGGAAAAGGGGGGGTATTAATCATATCGAATGGCAAGCATATAAAGTTACGGTGAAGAAAGATTTTTTTTCTATATAACTATAGGCTTTACATATTAGAGTAGAGAAAATTCTGTAGTGCAGTACATTTCAAATAAATATTTCCTTTAACCACAATATCAATGAACGAACGGTGAGCGAACGGAAAAATGGGAAAGTAGAACGTTTCAGGGACTGTATAGGAATTTATTACCTTGTTTTTTCACCTTTTAGCTCAAAATCAATAGTCTTTCTGACTTTAGATAGACGAAATGGTAGACCCAAATTACTTTTCAAAAGTAGCAGAACCATTTTGAATAGTAATAAAAAAATGATATTCAAACATTTCGAATTGGTGTTTATTGAAGTATTATTTTGAAATTAGAGAATCTGAAATGTGGATGGTGATAAAAGCAGGGATCAAATTTTACATGATGCATGTATACAGGGTAAAAATCGTTTAAAAGTCTTCCTTTCCAAACCAGGAAGCATCATATTGAAACAGAAGCATTCCAACGTTGTGTGAATTCAAGCTGATTATGCTATAGCCACTTGGTACTAAGTAGGGACTACTATATGGGGTTAAAATTTACCAAGTGAGTAAAAAGGGGAATCTTTTAGACATCTTATGAAGAAGAGAAGGGTAAATTATACACAAAGACTCAACAACAGAAAAAAATAATTCTCAGTTTAAAAAAAGGAAACAAAATTATGCGTAATATTCTTTTACATTCATTTCCTACATTGAAAAGAATGAAATATTCACCGCCCAATATTTCAACTTAAACATGAGATAAAGTTTATTAAAGTTCCTTTTAATGTAATAAACACGTTGATGCTAAGTTATAATTTGAACTCACAAGTTTAAGATCATATAATTTGAAACAAAAAGGAGTTTTATAGTACCATAAGTATTGTTTATTACTAAAATTCTTATGTTACATGAAAGAGACCCTGAAGTATTTACTCAACATGTCCCAGATTTTACTTCTCGGGTGGTATATCATTGACATTTTTGTTAAATAATCATTTTAAAAACTACAATTCTTTAGAAAATTGACAGGATATAGATGCATTTCTTATTTTCACCCAACACAACACTCTCTTTGAGCTCTCCAAATGAAGTTTTTTCCCCTCAAGAGATAAGTGCCAACAAAATCTTCTTGTAATCTCCCGAAGTATCACCCTACAATGATAGAAACAAGTCAAAATTAGAGCATTAAAAATCCATAACATTTTATAGGATGTGTTTTATGCAGTTCTTTAAAGTCTATTTACAACTGATAGTACTAGTAGTTAAAATGATATTCTGTAAAATTTGCCACAAATATATAATAAAAAATGACGCAATGATGATTTTATATCCTAATTTTGATTTTACCTTGATAAATTCCTCCAGAGTCTTGCCATAGATCTTCTGAAACTCTTTTTTGATTTCACTTATGTCTTTATCTGACCTTGACACAATTATTCTGATCAAGTCGTCGTCATCTGTTCCAGCCCCCTGAATGATTTTTCAAACTAATCTATCATAAATGTATTGGAAACGAAATTCTAAATAAAATGGATCTATTGAGGGCAAGATATTAGAAGTAAAAATGCAATCTGAAGATTTTCGTTACATATTACTCATTGTTGTTGTCAAATAAGGGAAAAGTTGTGGGAAAAATAGATTATGATTGAAAACTGTGAACATGAAGACACGCACACATACTGCTTTCAAATTTGATGTGTAAAGAAATTATTTTAAATGAAAATGATCCTGAACTCGTTGTCCAGTATTTTAATTCCATGCTTTTATAAACAGTAATTAAGTTTTAAAGTTCTAGAGAGACTTACAAATTACTTGAGAGCTTGAGCTTGTAAACTAGCATCATGCATAATCTATATGCACTCTTATAACCAAAGATCATAACTATCACAATGTATCGTCTTTTTTAATGCAATATATTAGTAATATATATGAATTGTTCATATTTTCCTGTTTGAAGTTGTTCTTAAAAAGTATTCAGATACACATACCTTCATAGAATCGTGAAGCTTTTTTGCAAAAAACGCAGCTTTATTTTTGACAACTCTAACTGAAAAAAGCAAGTAACATAACTCTAATGTAAAATCAGAATCATCTCTACAACTGATAATAAACTAATTGCAAGAAATATCACATACATGTACTAGTAATCGAAAACTTGAATTTCATATCCTACTGTTTATTTTAAAATCTCAAAATATATTTTATATAGACCAGGTCTTCAAACAATCTGTTTGAATTTCCATTGGTACTAAATGTGCCCCGTTATTAACAGACCTGTTTTTGTATTCCTATGAAGCCCCTTGCTGTGACCTTCAATTCAACATTTAGATATTTCAATATTGTTTTATCAATTTTCATTCCTACGTTGATCTGATATATCCCAATGAACGCGAAATAAAAGACACCGAAGAGTCTGAGACATCTATTTCAAATTTGGATGGGTTTTTTTTCTAGAGAAAGACATTGGTGGCAAACTTACAACTAAATTTATGATAAAAGTGATGCCTTCAACTTTTCTATTGTCAACTTCCCTTATTTATGTAACAGTATACCATTATCACCTGTATTTGGGGTTTATGTCTCCTAGCTGATTCGATAGGCAAGAGCATGTTCTACGTACGATCAATTTCTTAAATAAGACAGGCTTCTGTCAAATAAATTGAAAATTCAAGGATATCAAAATTTTCGTTTAAAATAAACATTTCATAAAGTCTATGGTCAATACAATGACCTTGATTGCAAATACAATCGAATGTGGACTGACATCTTTCATACAAATTGTCAAACCATTGTTTTTTCACTGAATTTTCTACGGGCTTTTCCTTTTACCCTATCATGAAAAAAGAAAATACAGCGGGGGTTGCAGGACGACAGACGACTCTCACTTTTCCATGGCACCTTATCCAACCTTTGTTTCAGAGGTCCATGTTTGCTCTGCTCACAATTTATTTTGTTTATTTGGATTTGGGAGCTTGATTACTGTTCGTTATTGACGAAATGCCGCAAGTGTCGAGTACAAGTCTTAATATTAGCAGCCCTCATTGGCAAGTGGTGGCGTCTCAATATGAGTGAAAATTCTTGAAGGGACGTTAAATCAAAAAGCAAAACAAAAAAAAAAAAAAACAAAAAAAAAAACAAAAAACAAAAAACAAAAACAAACAAACAAAGAAAAAACCAAAAGGATAGCCTTTTTATGTTTACGTATTTTTTACTAGTATTTGTTTGGCTTGAAACAGAAAAAGAAATTTTATCATATAATAGAGAGGTTGAGATTTTAAACCTGTACCATAGGCACTCCCCAGCTTAATTGTTAAAAAAATATATACCTACTATACTATAGTATAGTAGGTATATATTTTTTTAACAATTAAGCTGGGGAGTGCCTATGACCTGTACGTGTACGTGTGTTCAAATTTTGACGTACACGTACACGTTTTTTGTAATTTGTCTGTTGAGATTTAATGACGTGCAACATGAACGTGTAGACTGTAATCGGTGTCTCTGTTTCAACTATTTAGTAGTTTTGTGATATAAGTTTGACTTAAGTTAGTGAACAATACATGGTTAAAATAAGTGTTCATGAAACTTAACATCCTAAATAATTAACAGCAATAACAGTTTCACACATAAATTGACTAGTTTTTATTGAAAAAGCTACAAGTTTACACCTACGTGTGGATGCTTTTTTTTGTAGGAACGTGTAGAAAACTTATCAACACCAAAACTGGTGACGTAATACGCAAGAAATTTAGGGAATTCCCCCACTAGACATACCCGTACACGCATGAAATCTCAACCTCTCTGTTGTAAACAAGAAGCTGACGTATGAAATAAAAACAAGTTATTTTGCATTATTTGTGTATCCAGTAAAATGAGACGTTGTTATAACACAGAGTATATCAATGACTAAAGTAAGATTTTTTTCCCTTCAAAGAGTCCCTTTTTGGTGAAATTTGTTATGCGAACAGTATTATAGCTTACCTACAGCCAACATTCCTGCCTTTACATCTCCTGACATTTCACTCTTGATCGAGTCCTCTATGTCTTTTTTGGCTATCTTGGAATACTGATCGAACACAGCCCTGAGCTGTGGATAACTTTGTAGCACTAATATGGAATTAAACACGGCCTCGTCTGTACCCCACATTTTTTCACCCGCGTCATGTAATCTCTGTATGTATTGATGTATATAATGTAATCTCTGTATGTATTGATGTACCGATACATAGTATTATGTATTGATGTATAATACATTCAATTTCTTACAATGTAAAACTTGTCTACCTTTTTTAACATGTTAAGTTAAATCATTATAAACTTTAAACAGGGTAATATTTGATATTAAATATGAATTATCCGTTTGATCCGTATTACCTTGGCATCAGTTTCAGCTTTTTGCAAGTCCACATTTTTGTCCTCTTGACGATTGCACTGGAATTGGAAGTTTTGCCCTGTTATTCGTTCATTAAAATCAAAAATCATTTTTCAATTGTAAAATATAAAAAGAATTTCAAATGCTTAATCAATAGAAACCCAATGTAAATATGATCGAGAACTACTATACAGAATGTAAAATATTGGTTTTGAAATATTTCAAAACTTACTGTTGCCAGGGAAACCAACAGTCTTTTAAAATCTCCTGATGTATCACTTTTAATGTCTTTTTCTAAGATGTTCTTGTATTCTGTGGATTTGTATAAGAATTTTCAGCTGTATATTTAGTGTGCAAAGTAACTGAACTACTGATATACATTTCACACAAAACAAATCTAGTAAAAAAAAATTTAAAAACAGTTCCCTTATCCAAATAATCACGCCCTTAACTTTAATGAATTTTTTGAAAAGAATTACTTGATTCATAAGCTTTGCTTATCGCGCGAAATTCATCATTTGAACGGCTGCACATAATTTCTATCAATACATCCTCGTTTGTACCAATGCCCTGCAAAATAGAAAAGTACAAACAATTTACATTTTAGCACAATTTAAGTCAAATATCTGTGTTTCGGGGATGTTCGTCCAACCTTCATCGCTCGTTTGAGTTCAGCAGCGTCGTATTCTTCAGGTGGTATCATCATAGCCATAATGACTTTTTCAAAGTTCCCTCCCAACTCACTTTTCAAATCCTTCACCAACTCCTAGAATTCAAAAGACAACCTAAACACCAGCAGGCATGTTTACAAAACTTTCCTAAATATTGTCTGACGAAAGTTTCTAAGATTCTTAGGAGAATTTTAGGATGGTCCCAAAACAAACTTAGGCATGCATGTTAAGCTCATCCTAAACTAAGATGTCTCAAGTGAGTGTGAGTGTACATACATTTAACAATGGACATCCAGGAAATCTAAAGTTTATTACACTGAATAAAACCCTAAAACACTATGTATAATATATTTAGATAATATTGTTTAATTAATTGATATTGCAAAGTTAAATTTATTGTATTTTAACCCTGCGCTGTGCGCACTATCGGCGACCGTTAAAGAATGCAATTTTACTTTTTCCAAAATATTAAGTTGAAACTATCAAAACTAAGCTATTCTGACTTGGATTTTCATAACAAATATTTTGGTATGAAATATGTGGAGATAAAGAACAGTATTCGACCTCAAACGTCCATTAAACATTACAAAATAAGAGCAGAGCAAACACGGACCTCTAAGACATCAGGGGTGGGATCAGGTGCCATGGAGGAGTGAGCATTCCCTGCCGACCGGTCACACCCGCCGTGTGCTAATTGTCATGATCCATTACCCGATCATGACAAGGCGCACAGGCCCGTAGAACGGGGGGGGGGGGTCTTTTTTCTGAGTAAAGTATTTTGCAATAGTAAAATTTTCCTTAAGATACTGATCCCCCCTTATTTGATGATGTAAGGTCGAGCACTGGCAAATTCCAGGATATGTACGGAAAATTAGTTGTTTTTGTTTTGATGTTTGTTTTTTGTTTTGTTTTGTTTTGTTTGTTTATTTTTTGTTGTTTTTCTTTTTGCTTGTTAGACAATTGTGGGAAGTTGGCCCCCGACTTTTGGTCACTGTAGGTTTTTTCCGACGTTGCCCCCCCCCCCCCCCCCCACACACACACACTTTTGAAACCGTTGCTACGGGCCCGAAGCACACGACGGATGTGACCGGTCGACAGGAGATGCTTACTCCTCTATGGTACCTGATCCAACCTCTGTTTTCAGAGGTCCGTGTTGACTCATTATTTGTATTGCTTAAATGAAATAAGTGAAGATAATGAACAGTGATTGATCTCAAAACAATTTCAAACAGTACAAATCTGTGAGCAGAGCATAAAACAGAAATTCCAGAGGTGGGATCAGGTGCCTAGGGTGAGTAAGCATCCCCTATCGACCGGTCACACCCGCCGGGAACCCTGTGTATTGATCAGGAAGACGGAATAATCCGTAGTCAAGTTTATTATAAGAACAAAGGTCTAACGATTGATATGAAATTGATTTTTCAGTCAAAAAATACCCCCACCAAATAAAAGGGTATTTGCTAACGAGGTCATTATAACGACCATAAGATAGACTTTACAAATACTGACTTTCTACAAGGTTGTTGAAATCTCTGTAATATCAACTTATTAGTCAGTAGTCTGCCTCGGTTAAAAAATTGATCATACTTAGAGCATGCGCTTGAGTATCGTAGAATTTGGGAGATGTAAGCAACATATGCAGATGATGTTGGTCGATTACTACCTAAACAATGGAAGTTAACAATGGAAAATCTGAAGTCCTCGTTTGCCATCCAGTCTAGTTGTTAGTTGGCTTTTATCGTCTTTAGTTGGCAAAACATCCAAATAAACAGTCTGTGGTGTCTTTTAGTTCGAGTTCACTGGGATATTTTACTCGATATATGAATGGAAGTAACTATTGTTAATTGATAAAACGTTGTCGATATATCTGAATGTCGAGTCGAAGGCCACCGCAAGTGTTTCCTTCTTCTCACGTACAAGATTTTGAATAAATTCTACTTCATGGGAATATAAAATCAGGTCAACTAATAAAGTTTGTTGAAAGACCTGGTCTCCAAAGACTTCATTTTATTATCACTGAAGGATTGTAGCACCAAACTCAAAGTATTTATGTGTAGAATCAGAGTGATTTTAAAAAAAAAAATTCAATTTTGTAGATGATCAATTACTAGTTTTGAGTTCCATTTTTATTAGTCTCCTACCGGTGAAACCGGAGGGGACTATAGATTTCCTCTGAGTATGTCCGTCCGTCTGTCTGCCAGTCTGTCCCACTTGTTTTTTCGTGCTTTTTTCCAAAATGTTTGCAGATATTGAACTGATTTTTGGTATGCGAGTGTATCTTGATGAGTTACAGATCAAGTTTGCATTTCGTTCCTCTTCAATGATTTTTGACGGAATCACGACCTTTTCAATTTTTCAGGGTTTTCCGCAATTATTTTCTAAATGCTTGCAGATATTGAGATGATTTTTTGGTTTGTGACTTTACCTTGATGAGTTATAGATCAAGTTTGTATTTCGTTCCCCTTCATTGATTTTTGACGGAATTATGGCATTTTCAATTTTTAACGGGAACCAGATTACACTTGCCGGTAGGGGACTAGTAATGCAATAGTTGAAGAAGCGGTGTCTATGATATCAAAAAATCTAGTTTTTAATTTATCGTGAGGAATGGTTGTATAAAATTTAGAAAACGTCATCAGTTTTGATGATACTGACTTTCAAAAATTTCGTGATTTGAAATTTTCGAAAAGTTCCTTGGGGTTTTTGAGAATTTACTTTTGATTTACCACCGCTTCTCGAATATGCTGTAGCACAGTACGTCTGAAGTTTTTACTTACAGCAGTAATATTTTTGTGAGAAGTAATGATAGGGACATGGACTTTTGAGGATGATCACTTTTCTTCGTCTTCACATTTCTTTTTCAAACCAGTTGTAAGAACATTGTTTTAATTTCTAATTTTACCATTTATTACTCAATTAACCTGGCTTATGGAGGGTATAACCTATCGACAGGCACCTGTCCTAACCTCTGGTGTTTGCAACACCCGTCCTTTTGTCCTGCTCTCCTGCTCTATTGTATTATGTATAGAGTTTATGACCTTAATCAATGTCCGTTATTTTACCTTTTTTAAAAGTTCGGTAAAAAATGTAGATTTCTTTTTTATGTTTGTTTTTAAGAGAGAATGCACTAAAGTTTGACAAATATAATTTACTCAGCCAACTCTTATATACTAGTAAATCTAATCTAATTAGCCAACTCTTATATGCTAGTATATCTCTTGGCGAATGTGAGGATTACTGTTGATTGATGATATGGTACTTTTTTTACCTTTCCAAACAACGCATGGTATACTTTCTTTATTTCCTGTCGCTGTGCGTTAGAACGATATCCTAGGATGTTTATTATGGTTTCTTCGTCCGTCCCTTTTTGGTTAAAAATGAATTCATAATATACTTTATTTTTTACAGAATAATTTCAATGTTCATTTATCCTTACTTTACAGTTCATACCCTATCAAATCCACCAAAAATTATACATACATTGTATCCATTCACAAATACAAGATTAAATACATTGAATTTAAAAATTATCTATCTATTCTGTTTGTATCCTTTATCATAATAGTAACAACATCGCATTACATTAATAAAATAATGTTCTCCTATAAATTGACCAGATAAAACTAAGATAAAGCGGTTATTTATATATTTTGTTTTACTTACCAAGACCTTTCATTGCCTTCTTTAGATTGTTGGCATCGCCCTCGGCATTGTAGTTAGCGGGAGCTCTCTTACTTGTCTATGGGTAAGATGTTCTCAATGCATGATCTTTTAAAAACTTTTTTTTTCATTTGTAAAACGATGAAATGAAAAGTCTACATTAATCCCTAACACTTCAAATCTCTCTACTGAAAACTAGAAATGAAATTGTTTTTTTTTTCTTAAGAACAAATAAATAATATTATTATGAAAAAAATGTTATAGTGTAATATTCTACACTATAAAATAGCCCCTTCAGATTATTAGATACAAACAATAACCAATCTTAGAGAGAACTTACCGCCATGACTTGTATTCTGTTGATCACCTTATAATAGATCTGAGGATCTGAACCAGGATGTTAAGCTTACCTATCCTGTACTTCTTGTACAAACAGATCCTATTCAGTTTTCTATGTGTCACCGTTATAACATTGTCTTATCCAGTATACATGTAATTGTGACTATATGTATATGTACATCGAAGTGAAAATCAGGAGTATGTATACTATATAACAAGATCATTGACTTTGGTGCTTTATTCTGGTTTTGAATTATTTGGGTAAACAGTACGATATTGAATACCTACAGCTGCCTTATTCCCTTGGGTACATAAACATACGGTTTACATACATGCATGTACCTTATTTTTTTTTAATGTACTAGAATATATATAGAACAAGTATCAAGACTTCATTATAATTTATTTTGATGAAAATAATTACATAAATAGTATAAAGACTAAAATGAATCCGACAACCAGAAATAAGGCATTGTAATGTAAAAGAAAAGCATGTGATCTTCTACGAGCCTCTCATCACATACCAGGTTAATTATCATTCTAAAGATACTCTATCTTCGTTACAGGAACATCTCCTAATGGCAATATTTTACCATACAGTACAACACATTAATTACATCGGTACTTTTATGTGGAATGCCAAAACCCAGTGGAAAGAACCCTTAAAAGAACCTCCCAAAACAAAGAAAGACAATGTAAAGAAAAGGCTTTAGCTTTGAAAAATGATATTGAAAGAAAATATTGCTAAAATATCTACGATGATTAATATAGTAATTTGTTTATAGGGATGTTCATACCTTAGAAAGAAAAGATATCAAAATTGTGTTTTAATATGAGAAGTTGTAGGGGATGTGATCTGACAGAATTTTATGATTTGTGTTGGCGTCAGGTAATCTGTAAGACGAATGGATGATTTAACGTTTGGGACAACAAATTAGTCTATATTTGTCACTCATTTTTAAAGACATAAAAATAGATATGGGGTACTTTCTCTCTCAGAAAACTCTGTAGTTTGATGAGCGGAGACAAGGTGAATACCAATTTGTCTCTATTTTACTTCCCTTGTACCCTCGTGAAAGAGGGAGCAGGGTTGTTTGTGATAATTTTACAACAGGAGTCTGTTTTAAAACAGACGATTCTGATTACAGCCTCCTTTGACGTTTTTTCTATTTTACTCCAGTAGTCCTGATTGCCCCACGCCATATCCCTGCTTCCAATGTACTGTATCAGCTAAGCGATTACTGAATAAGTAACAAACATGTTAAAAGGAATAAAATATCACTGAATACTGAATCAAGATCTTTCTTAAGTTTTTAAAATTGATTTATTAATTCAAAATATGGTTCGAAACCATTAACGTTTCTTACAAAAACATGGAGATAATGAACACTATTCAAGTTCAAAAGTTCATTCAAACAATACAAATTATGAGAAGAGCAAACACGAACCTCTAAATATCAGAGGTGGGATCAGATGCCATGGAGGAGTGAGCACCCCCTGCCGACCGGTCACACCCGTTGTGTGCTCCTTGTCAAAATTAAAAAAAAAACAACAAAAAAACGGTAAAATCTGTAGACAATTCAGGGTATAAATAATGGTCTCACAGTTGGTATGAAAAACGCCAGTCAGCATTCGGCTTAATGATATATTGTATTTGCTGACAAGATCATTGTATCGACCATAGAACTTGCCAAATGATGATATTAAACGAGACTTTTGATATTCTTGTTTCATCAACTTGTTTGTCAATAGCTTGCCTCGTTTTAGAAATAGTTCGTACGTAGAGCATGCTCTTGCGTATCGAATCAACTTAGAGACATAAACCCCATATGCAGGTGATAAGCGTATATTGCTACATAAGTAAAGGAAGTTGACGATTAAAAAGTTGAAGTCATCGCGTTTATCATAAAGCTTGGTTGGTGGGTTACCATTAACGTCTTTTTCTAGTAAAAAAATTCAAATATGAAACAGATGTATCAGACTCTGTGGTTTCTAATATTTCAAGCTCATTGGGGTATATCGAGTCGACATATGAATGGAAGTAACTATTGTTAATTGATAATACGTCGTCGATTTTATCTAAATGTCGAGTTGAAGGCCATAGCAACTGTTTTCTTCTTCTCATGTGTAAGATTTTGAATAAATTGTGCTTCATATGAATACAAAAGTAGGTCTGCTAATAACGGGGCGCAATTGGAACCAATGAGAATTCCGACAGAATGTTGGAAGACCTGGTTCCAAAAATTACATAGATATTGTTAATCAGAAACCAATTTAATGTCAACTTCAGAGTACTTTTGTGTACAATCAGAATGTTTTTTAACAAAATAATGTTGCAAATGACCAATGTCAAGGAAAGTGAATTTTCGTGTTCTATTTTTATTGAAAAAGCAGCTGTCAATGATGTCAAAATGCCTGGACTTTAATTTATCTAGGGGAATGGTTGTATAAAGTGTTGAAAAGTCGTCATTTTGATGTTATTGATATTGGTAAAATTTTGTGATTTCAAATTTTCTAAAAGTTCCTTGGAATTTTAAGTATCCACATCTGATTTCCACCACTTCTTGAATATATTGTACAGCACTCCTAAAGTTTCTCCTTCACTGCTGTCAATATTTTCTTGAGGAGTAAAAAAAGAGGCTTGGTAGATCATTTACTGGAACCCGCTATGTATCCTTTGTAAGGTTTTTTATGAAGTTTAGGAATCCAGTATAGGTATGGTAATTAAAATTCATTTTGATTGTTGGGAATATTTGAAAGTGACATATGATTTTGAAGAATTTCCTCCTTAGAATGGGAGCTATATAATGATATTAGCTGGATTACCACTTGCAGAATTAAATCATAGTTCCTCTAAAATACAATTAAAATTATGGGCCTTACAAACAAAGACAATGTTGTTACCTGCTTTGTCTGCTGGGACCAGTACAAACTAATTGTGTAATCTATCTAATTCTTTTTTCACTTCTGAATTTTTGAACACAGAAGGATAGATGGTTTTCATATTGCCCCTCATCCATCTGATACATTTAATCCATTCTGACAGAGTGTCAAAGTCTTTTTTTAATGTTTGGCCAATCGCTGGCCTAATCTTCCACGGAATTCATAATATTTATGACATTATTACGCCAGTTGAAAGATCGGGGTTCCCTAAATGTTGGCCATTTTAAAATAAGTGATTTAAGGTCCTCAAGGTCTTCACGTAACAACGTAAAAGAAAATTCATTTCGGCGTACTTTTAGCTCACATGGTTTTTCGCACAAATTAAGGTCATTTTCTTCTTGAACTAAAAATTAACATTATCTATCTTCAGTACGACAAAAGAACCCTGAGATGCATTTGATATCTCAGGTCAAGGGTATATGCCCTTTATAATCATTATCTTAAGTTTTCAAAGCCAATTTTTGAAAGGGGAGTTTATCAATAAATGGTAAATTTACAAATTGAATTAATCAAGCTTTCTTTGATTTTATTTAGTTGATTTTTTAAATTGACTTCTTAAAGATGAGTATTTTTCTAAGTACTTTGCTCATTTAACATATTCGTCTTGGTTTTGTCGAAATGTAGCACTGAAAAGGGACAACGCTGCATATAGAAACCATGCCAAAAGGTAGAATAATGAAGTATTGTGTATCTTTAAAAATGGTAAATCCTTACTATTGAAAGGAAAATTCTTTGACATTTATGATGTGAAATTTTGTAATTTTGCAGTGAAGTGGCTCCTCGTGATGCAAGATTTCAGAAAGTAATTTTGAAAAATGCCAGCTTTTAACATAGCAAGTAGTGGAACAGCTGAGAAATACTGTTATCATCTTGTGCTAAGGAGTCATATTAATGTATGGAAAATACAAGTTACAGGACCTGTACTGTGTTTGTGTCTAGGCGAGGGAAAAAATCGACCATAGTCAAGAGAGAATATTCAAGAATGTAGCATCGCAGGAAAGCCGATTCATGGCTGAAGTTTAAGAAAAGGATTGTAAAATGATACATCATATCCTTAAATAAGTGAAACAGCAATTCCATAAAAGTTATACGAAAAAAGAACTAAATTTCTGCCAGAAATTTTCTGCAAAAAGTTACTGCTTTCAAATTTATTACTTTAAACTTAAACGTACAAGATACATACAAGATATAAAAAATTATTTTCACCTACAAAGATATACTTAGGCTTGCAATTGTTGTAAGGTTGGGTTACAGCGTTGGTAATGCTTTGACTGCTTATTCCCTGTCCACAAATTGGTTGATTAATTTAAGATATTATTTGATGAATGCCCCAGTAGGTGTTCCTTGTCCGTAGAAATATTCTTTCTCTGCCTCCTGCTGTTCTCTGTCATTAAAGATTTACTGTGAATCAATAATTTTCTTGAGGGTTTATTTTCTATGTTTTCGTGGTATGAAGACCCACGACCCACGAGTTCATGTCCAAAACGACATGTTAAAATTTCAAACTGCAGTATCATGTTTTCCCTTCAATCGAGAAATCAAATCCCCCGGAACCAAAAACTGTGACCCACGCAAGCAAATGATACGACAGTAACTTGATTCTTCTATTTTAGGTGACAACGCAGTGCTTAGTAAGCAATCCACTCTGTTTCCAAGTTCAATTTCTAAGAATTACAACTACGCCGTTATTTGATCTTCTCTGAACAAAATCTAACAATTGTTCTTGAATTATCCTTGTGGCATACATTTCTTTATTGAATCTTCTGACATTTGAAAAAGGATAATTGAAGAAAGAAATGATTAAGACGATTTATGAACAAAATTAACAATTCTTTTTAGCCACATCAACAGTTTATAAGGGGCAAAGATATCTCAAAGGAAATTAAATTGATCTGAGTTCATCGTTTTTGCTGCTAAACTTTAAATGAGGTCTTTTTCGAGAAGGTAATTTATTTAATCACATATTATAAAAAATAAACACAAAGCAATGTTGCAATCCTACAATGAAAAATAATGTTTACGATCAGTGATAAAATTTATTATCTGTCAATTGCATATTTGTTTGTTTTTCCCCCCAAAATTTTGTCTTATGAAATCAGTCATATAATATTCTGACGACTCCTTGTGCTGTAAATTACTCTGCTAAATTGAAAATGTTCAGATTTATCTTTTCAAATAAGAATTCGTTGGTGAGGCCAGCTTTAAAATAATATTTGTTTGCGCTCTCCCGACTCAGAATTAAAAAGTTGGTTCGGTAGGTAGGTGGAAATTTTTTCCAGAAATTTTCAATATCAATGCTGAATGTTCAAACTCTATTAAAATTGAATGATAACAAATATAGCAAAACATGGACTTTGCCATTATAAACATATGGGAGGCGGGGTATCATTTTGTGAGCTCAGTGCTCACAGTACCTCTAGTTTATGTAGTTATATTCCACTATCACCGGCATGCATATAGTGTTAATGTCCCCCAACTTATCGATACACAAGAGCGTTCCTAAATACGATCATTTTTTAAACCGAAGCAGGCTACTGACAAATAAATTGACACAGGGATTTCTACAAAGTCGTTCAGCATTTCGTACATTCTAAGGTCGTTTTAATGGCCCTGTTTAGTAAACACAACCTCTTACTGGGTCGTATATTGAATTACGTTTCATACCAATTGTAAGGCATTTGTTTTGTACTAAATTTGACGACGAAATTCCGTCTAACTGATTAATACTTAGGGGTCTTGGCTGGTATAATCGGTCAATACAGGTGCGCTTACTCCTTCTAGGCACCTGATCCCACCTTTGGAATTTCCAGAGATCTGTGTTTTATGCCCTGTTTACAGATTTGTGATGTTTGTAGTTTGTTTTAGATCGATCATTTTTATCTTCACCAATTTCATTACGAATATTATTTCGAAAAGATTCATACCTTTACAACATACATGTAATCTGTTTTCAACTTATTTTCTTCTCCATTTTCCAAAACAAGATTCCAATCTTTTAGAAAACTTTATCGTTATAAGCAATGGTCTTACATGTAAATTGTGAACATAAAGAACAATGATCAATCTCAAATCCAGTTAACAAAATCAGAAACAGGATAAAAACACGGACAAAGTTGAACGAAGAATTTGAAAAATCATGATATTTGTATGAGCTCAAGATAGCGTCATGTAATTAGGGAATACTGGAATGCTTCCATTGCTGGAATCTGTTCTGTTTTCCTTCCAGGGTTGGACAAATTTCTTTGTATCAATTTATTATCTGCATAAATAATAAAAAGCATTTAACTATATCTAACAAATTTACCTCCCAATATCTGAAACCTCAATAATGAAAAATCCAGTTCCAAGCTAGCTGCAATAATGTAGCCCTCTCCGATTTTTTTTAAATCTGATATTTTCAGGAGA
The DNA here is from genome assembly GCF_033153115.1 of Saccostrea echinata. Lineage (NCBI taxonomy): Eukaryota > Metazoa > Mollusca > Bivalvia > Ostreida > Ostreidae > Saccostrea > Saccostrea echinata. The sequence goes on from NW_026889783.1 coordinate 1,764,133, forward strand.
GGGCTACAATTCCACTGCATCTCCGTAATGGTGCAAATATATTTTTAGATACGGGCGACTGCAGGCAAAATAAATTGTTTTTGCATTCAACTTACTTCCAATGAGACGGAATTTTTATTCACTGTCAACATCATAGCCCTTTATACGCGAAAACCAAGTAAAATAAATCTGCGTGTTTACCAATCGTTCTCCTCAGCAGCCATGACAGTTCTTGCGTGATGTACTGAGACTTGCGCTTGAAATTTAGAATCACTTGATAAAGTAAATGTCGGTGTTGATAAATGTTTGTGTTGTGTGATATCACTAAACATTGATAAATAAAAGCATTCCATGGGATATTTTTTCATAAACAGTGATATTTATGCTTAAAATAAGGGAAATCCTAAACGATCCGCTCCCCTAGATCCCGAATTCTCATTGGTTGTCCCAAAATAAAATCGATCAAGGTCAGTAAACATGGCGGATAAATTCAAGTTGTGATGTTAACATACACGAAAAATAACCGATATACGGATTAATCTGTATATTTTTGGATCAATTCCTGTCTTGCATAACTACATTTTATGAGTTCAGGTAAGATATGTTAATAAAGTGCCCACTTACTGATAATTTGAGCCGAAATCTGTGCGGTAGTGAATCACTCCCGCACTTGCACCATTACGGAGATCCTAAGGAGTTGTAGCCCCCCCCCCCCAAAAAAAATTGGAGGGGGCTACATTATTGCAGCTAGTTCCAAGCATATGCTAGTAACATTACATAAATGGACCTTCAATAAGTTGGTTATGATTTTTTTTCACTGCTAGTATACTGTATACAATGTATTGTAAAATTTATTTTAAGTAAAATACAATTTTACATAAAAGTCATTTCTTTTCTGATGTTCTCTTATCATATATTTTTTTTAATGCCAGGAAACTTTATCTAACCCAGCAAATGTTATTGTTAAACACAGTGATAAAACCTCGAGCATTAAAAAATTCAGAATAAGATGGTAAACTGCCTATTACGATTTCTTCCATCTATAAGTTGATCTTTATATACATATCCAGTGACATCATTCCGTAGTGTTAATGATGTACTGATGTACCATTATAGGTTTTTATGTAACACATAAAAGGAGACCTTTAAAGTACATCAGCACTTGTAAAACTTATAGGCTTACATTTTTAAATACATATATTTGAGGCATGATGTGTCTTTCATTTTTAGGAATTTTTTCCTTAAACTCGTTTTATTTGCCTTGACAATTTTACCTATTGATGTATACTTTACTAAGCGTCATATAATACACACTTCTAAAATTGTAATTTTGACTGCTTTCAATAGGGTTTTTCGAGGAAGTTGTGGAATAGACGTATTTTTAAGAGTCTTGAAGAAAAATTTGAGAAGTTTTCAAGTTGTGGAATAAATTTAACGAACTGTGATCATTGTCATAATCCTGTAATCAAGAAAAAAAAGTGAACAGAGCAAACAGACAGACCTCTGGAAACACCAGGGGTGGGGATCAGGTGCCTAGGAGGAGAAAACATCCACTGTCGACCGGTCACATTCGCAGTGAGCCCTCTATATTTATCAGGTAAACGAATTTATTACATTTTCAACAGTGAAATACTGTGATTTATTTATAAATGAAAGGATACCAAAATGATATTCTCTCACAGTGTGAAAGGATATCAAAGTAAGTAAAAAATAATTTCTGGACTGTCATAAGATAGAGATAGTAACTTGATAGAGCTAAAACTGCAAATTTCTTCCCAAATATGTTGCTAAAAGCCATACTATGTAATGTTTTCAATCTCAGAACTGCTAAGCTGTGACGTCTCAACCGCTCAACTATGACGTCAAGCCTATGACACTTTGTTAAGAAAAGACAGAGGCAAAGGGAAAATCAAAGAAAATGTAATAAACAGAAAATTCAATGTTTTGTAGATGAATATGGAATTTATTTCACTCGTGAGACAGGATTTTTTTATATTTTCACTCGTGCTTCGCACTCGTGAAAATATAAAAAAATCCTGTCCCACGAGTGAAATAAATTCCATATTCATCTACAAAACATTGAATATCCTCTATTTATCCTAATCAAAATTAGTATGAAAACAAAGACTAGCAATTGGTATAAAACATTTCAGTCAAAATACGACCCAAGGATAGGTGCAAACAAGGTCATTACAACGACCACATAATTTGCAAAATTGAGATTGTAGTGAGCCCTGTAAGCCAGTAACATAAACTTATTTTTCAGTAGACTACCTCGGTTCCAAACTGGATCGTATCAAGAGCATGCTCTCAAACACAGAATCAGTTGGGAGATAATCACTATATGCAGGTGATAGTAGAATACTACTGCATAAATAGGGGAAGTTGACAATAGAAAAGTTTAAAATATCATATAGGTATCATATCTGTTATTAGTTTGCCATGAACGTCTATAGTCAGTGCATCCAAATATGAAACAGAGGGGACGATTCTGTGGTGTCTTTTATTCTGATTTCACTGGGATATATCGATTCGACATGTAAAGTAACTATCATTCCTCGGTAAAACGTCGTTGATATATCAAAATGTAGAATTGAAGGCATTTTGCAAGAATTTTCTTCTTTAAGTTTTTGAATAAATTCTGCTTCATAAGAATTTCTTTTAAAAAAGATCGGCAAACAGTAGAACCCAGTTAGTGCCCATAGTCCCAACCAAATTTCATCAGACTGTTGGAACTGAACCCGAGGCCATAAAACTTCGAAGAGCTCACTTTTGATCTGTCTCACTTTTCTACAATAGATTCCTTTTGAGTAAGTGGGGCTGAGATCAAGAAATGAGCTCATCTTATCTTTATGGCCCCAGAGCCTGGTTTTCAAAGACTACAAAGGGGAACTTCTTCATCTTTTTAATATCATGTTCAGAGTTCTTGTTTGTAGGATCAGAATGATTTTTAACAAGCGTAAAAGGTGAAGATAACGAAACGAGGTCAATCTCATCAATCCAGTAAACAAAACAAATCGTGAACAGGGCGAAAACACGGACCCCTGGAAACACCACAGAAGGGATCAGGTGCCTAGAAGCAGCGCTTGCTTTTGTATATCAACTCAGTTGGAAGACATAAATACCATATGCAAGTGATGCTGGAATACTGCTACATAAAAAAGGGAAGTTGACGATGGAAAAGCTGAAGTCTTTCCGTTTGCAATACAGTTTAGTTATTAGTTGGCCATTATCGTCTATAGTCAGTAAAACATCCAAATATGAAATAGAGGAGGCAGACTCTGTCTTTTATTTGAGTTCGATGGGTTATATCAAATCGACATATGATCGAAAGCAACTATATGTATTGTTAATTGATAAAATGTCATCGATATATCTAAAAGTTGAGTTGTAGGCCCCAGCAAGAGTTGTTTCTTCTCTTGAAGAAGCTTTTAAATAAATTCTCTTCACAAGAATTTAATAACAGGTCGTTGGAAGACCTGGTCTCCAAAGACTACATGTACATAGATATTGTCAATGAGGAACCCCAGCATATTTTTAATATTAACTTCAGAGTACTATTATTGAATCTTTTTTTTTATCACAAGATTTGAAAATTTGAATCCAAATTTTCTTAAAGTTGAGAATCTACATTTTATTTACACAACTTCTTGAATAAGCTATAGCACTACTTTTGATATTCTCCTTCACAGTAGCTGCAGAACGGTAGCTCTCTGGTTCAGAAAATTCGTCAGACAAACTAGAGAGCTACAGATCCATGCATTGTAAAACATTTCAATTTCCGGCGCCTTTTTGTTCTTTTTTTTTTTTTTTTTTTTTTTGCAGGTTGGGTATTATTTCTTGTATTATATACGCTCAAAGCATGGTATCTGTTAATTGACCATATGTTTTACTCTTATTCTTGTTACTTTTTACCTTTAACGGTTCCAAACAGCCCTAAGTGGACTTAAAATGTCAGTTTACAATTTGACTACAGAATATTCCGTCTACCTGATCGATGTATAAGGCTCACAGTGGGTGTAACTGCCCTGTCGACGTTTTATGCCCTGTTCACAGATTTGTATTGCTTGCATTGTTTTTTAGATCGATCTTTACCTTTTTTCACCATATAATATTGAAAGTATTTGAAACTGAAACGTGATTTTGAAGAATTTCATTCTTTGAAAGGGAACAATGAGAATAGGCTGGATTTCCAGATGTACATTGAATATAGTATTTGTTCATGATTATAGAATTTTTGAAATAAAAATGTAACACCGGGGAAACACCAGGTTCTTGCTGTATAGTTAACCTCATTTGTTTCAAGTAAAAATTTCCTATAATTTCTAGATGCTTTATATAAAGAAACAGAACATAAAGGCTATTTTGGTGCTTACATTGGCTTTTAGGTCTTAGAAGTTATCGGAAGTGTCTCGACGTCCAGCAAAAAGGAATTGTTTAAACACTGAATAAATAAAGAATGAATATTTGTTCAAAGAGAGCTAAGTGGTACAACACAGTCCGACAGTGCAGGAGAATTAGGAAATGCAAATGGATCTGTTTTAAGTTTATTTCCAGAGAACTATCCCACTGATTTGGTTTTAAAAATTGCTCTTGATAGGGCTCTTCTGCAAAAAGTGAGCCCAAAACCTGTGTTCATTCAAGACCATATTTAACAATATGTTCAATAAAATCAATAAATCCTCTGATAGATTCTGAACACTGGCAGAAAAAGTTCAGTGGTAACTAATCTTGGCTGACATTTGAGGCAATAATTCTAGAAATACAATTAAGATACACATGCATTACAAAGGATGTGGAACAAAGTGAATCCACCTCATATGTGTGTATATTTTGAAACAAATTTCAAACGTATCACATAGAATACCACGGTATTACGATTCTGCTTAACAACTGAGAAAATCATCAAGTGTGGATTCACAATTTTTTGACATAGGGAATTCTTTCCTAAATAATTGCTCAACGTCCAACAAAATGCAACCAACAACTTGAAAATTATGAATACCCTTCGACATGACACGTTTTTGTTGGTAGATGCACTTTATTAAATAAAAGTGAAGCCCTTTTACCTATAATCACAACAAAGCGATTGTTCCAGCAGACTTTTCCCCTACCAAGAGATATACCTCTTCCTACCTTTTACTCATTGTGTTTGGGTTAAATATGACAATAATATGTTTTAAAAAATAAACCTCTCTAGAAAATTTACCTTTACTTTGAAATGCATACAATATTATGTATTCAAGAAGCGTACGGGTAAATAAAGATTTTATATTAATATGTATTTTATATAAAAGATCCCAAGCTTTTGAAAGTTCACAAGCTAACATTACTCTTGTCTTTCGGATTCTGTGCATGAACAGGAAACGCTTTCAACGTGCAGGATTTTAACAAGAACACACTATATGAAATTCTGTAATCCCCCTTTAAATGTTGCACATTTTCAAAAACAAGAGTCCAAGAAGAGGGAAAGGAGATGGGTGAACATGACGAGCGATAAGCCTACAGTGTGACAAACATGAAGATGAAAAATTAAATTTCTATTATATCAAAGAAGATGGGTGAACAAGGCGTGCAGAATGCCTATAGCTTCAGATATTAATAAAATCATATTCAATTTGTGAATTAAGTATTTAAAATAAAGTTCTCATTATTGAAATTTATGAAATTATGATTAACAAAACTTTTCTGAGAAAAAAGATCTCGGAAAAAATTATTCTTTTATTAAAAAAATAAAATGGTATTCGTGGGATTCGAACCCCTAATCAATAAAAATCCGGATTATCATATTGTTTTGAGACTAACACGCTAACCACTACGCCACGCAGCTTCTGACGAATAGTGGCATTTAAATCATGTTTGTGATATGACCCTTGACTTAATGGACTTCAAGTATTTCTCGGAAAGATGCGAATGCTTTGTCATAAAAGTGTACTTTTAAGGTACAGTGGGTCTTTGCTCCATGTTTTTGTAAACCAAAAAATGTATATTTTTATGCAAACTTTTAGGATCAACTTTCAAAAAAATGGAGCGAAGACCCACTCATAACGAAAAATTTTGTTAAAGTGTGAGAAAATGATCCTTTTTGTCCTCTTTAGTGTGTGTATGCTATTTCGTAGGCAAATAATTTCAGTCTTTGTGAGATTTTTGTAAATTGTAGAGATTTAGCATAAAATATACTTTAATGTTAGATGAAATATCAAAGAAAATTTTTATATAATTGAGATTTTATTTTTCACTTCATGTTTGTCGCGCTATAGGCACTTCGCCCGCCTTGTTCACCCATCTTCTTTTCCTTGATATTTCGTCTAACATTAAAATATACTTTATGTAAAATCTCTACAATTTGCAAAAATCCCTCAAAGTTTGAAATTATTTGCCTGTGAAATATTAGACACACACTAAAGCGGGCAAAAAGAGTCATTTTTGGATACTATAACACTGTTTTTCGATATGAGTGGGTCTTCGCTCCACCTTTTTGAAAGTTAATCCTCAAAGTTTGCATAAAAATATACATTTTTTGCTTACCAAAAATATGGAGCAAAGACCCACTATACCTTAAAAATATAATTTTATGACATAACATTCGCATCTTTTCGAGAAATACTTGAAGTCCATCAAGTCAAGGGTCATATCACAAACATGATTTAAATGCCACTGTTCGTCAGGACTTGTGTAGTCTAGTGGTTAGCGTGCTAGTCTCGAAAGAAAATGATTCTCAGGATTTTTATTGCTAGGGTTCGAACCCCACGAATACCACATTAATTTTTTTAATAAAATAAATTTTGCCGAGAAATTTTTCCTCAGAAAAGTTTTGTTTATCACAGTTACATAAATTTCAATAATGAGAACTTTACTCTAAATATTAAATTCACAAACTGAACATGATTTTTATATTTCTGAAGCTATAGGCTTTCTGCACGCTATGTTTGCCCATCTCCTTAAGTTTTCCCATCAAAACATGAAAAAGTAAACACACATAGTTTATTATTTATTTAAAATACATCATAATAAGCATTGGTACATCAACATTAACAAAGCAGAACATTTAACAGGTATTAAGTTCTAAGAGAAATGTCCAAGAGACAAAACAATAAATGCATTCAATAAAGATTTAATTACGGTATCTTTGGTTAAAATTATGCAAATGTATTAATTATTACTTTGGAATAAAAGGTTCCTGATACCAAGAGATGGAGTACAGAACACAATGGCAAGAACAGTCTAGTTACTTCCTCATGTCACTTTATTTCACCAACTGTAACAAAACTTTCCTGTAGTCCCCGGATGTGTCGTCCTATAAAAGAACAAAATACATGAAAACAAACTATAGCATACTATATGTATTTCCTACCTGAGTAGTACACAGGTTCATGCTATTGATAAGCATCCTGTTCGAGTCCACCACGTAAGGAGCTTCAGTTTTCTTTCTAGGTGAATTTAAGCCTTAAATACATGTACTTGTTAACTCAGATATTTTAAGGGAGTTCGGTCTACAATTTTGATGTTTTAACTTAGTGGATAAACAAAAAGAACATACTTTGATGAAGTCCGAGAGCGACTTTTTATACAGCTTATGAAATTCTTGTTTGATTTGTTCCATGTCAACTTCTGACCTCGAAATAACTACTCTAATCAGCGTCCTATCGTCTGTTCCGGCACCCTGTAGGGAAAATAAAAGATGTCACACCAAACAACTACGCTTTTAGAGACTTCATTTTACTGTACGATTACAGTATACAGGGAAATTTTCGCCCCCGTTTTATGTTCGCCCCTTTCATCCTTGTCTCTAGTTGGCGAATTCAATAAAGGCAGAGTTATCTTTTTTGAAACTGTGTTTCGGCGAATTTGAAAGGGGGCGATATTGATTATTTAAGAAATAAACAACAATGTTAAAAAGTTCTCTGGGAAATGAACTTGGTTGGTCACGTGATCAAATCCTGTGAAGCCCGAAGGGCTTCTCAGAAGATTTGATCACGTACCAACCAAGTTCATTTCCCAGTGAATTTTTTAACATTGTTGTTTATTACTTTTATTTACATTTGAGACGAAAATTCTGAAAAGAACTGCATTCATTACACGAACGGCCCGCCGTATTGCTATGTTGTGACGCGCAATGACCTAGAAGCTGTTTGGTCGTGAGAGTTCGCCTCGCTCCAACATTTGAATACTTACATTGATGTTCAGCAGTCCAGTTCAGGAAATATCTGTTCATAATGAAAGAACTATGATCGCTACTGAGAAAAATCTTACTTTTATTGTATGAGTTCTTAAAATATGAAGTCAAAAGCGGTGGTATCGTCTTCAGTTTCTTTCGGGTTATAAAGGTAAGCGTGATTTTAGGCTAATCTACACATTCTTCACACCGAAGAAAGAGCTAATGATCATTTGTTGAACGAAAAAAAAAAACATATATGTTTCAATAATTTTATCTTTTTCATCGCTTTAACGGCTTAGAAGTTCCGAAACCAGTGTCACCGTGACAGAAATATGTAGACAAGATATCATCTCGCTGGGTGATTCGGTCACGCCATGACCTCTGACCCCCTAATAAGTTCATACAGAATTGAACATATTTTCTCTTCAATAGGTTCATCTAAGAAAAATATTTGCAAATGTAAATAAAGGTGTAATAGGACAAAAATAACCCAGCATACAATATTATCTATTAATCAAAACATCCATTTTCTTATTGATAAGGTCGATATCTAATAACTCTTACTTTCATAGAACGATATAATCTGTCAGCAAAGTAACCCGGCGTATTTCTTATAACTCGAACTGAAAAAAATATATATTAAACATCTTTTTAAAAAGCCACCTTCTTATATTCAAATTCAACAGTTTTCTAACAATCTAAGCGTTGTTACCTATGGCAAGCATTCCGGTTTCTAGGTTACAAGACATCTCGCTCTTGATGCTTTGTTCGATGTCTTTTCCACTTATAGCCTTGTATTTCTCAAACACTGCCCTCAGTTGGGGGAAGCTTTGGGAGACCAGTAGGGAGTTGAACACCGACTCGTCCGTCCCGAGCTTCTTCTCCCCTGCTTCATGCAGTCTCTGCAAAGAAAATACAAAAATCCAGGAACAGATATTCCTTGCCAAACCAGTGTCTTTTTATATGTTACAAATAAACTTTATATGCAGTTAATTTCAAAAAAGTAAAAATTCAACAAAATTTCTCATTTTGATCTGTAGTATTCGTGTTAAACTAGTTTTACTTCAATTTGAAAATTAGATCGTTTCTGTTAATTAGAGTCAATGTAAACAGTAAATGTAACATAAGGTTAATTACAATGCTTGAAAACATACCCTAAAATAACAATAAAATCTCTATGCTCAAACAAAAGTTATACTCGTATATACTCTAAAACGACACAAATTTCCATCCTTCCAATACAAACATTAGTTCACCTTAGCATCTTGTTCTGCCTTGTTCAAGTCAACAGGTTGATCTTCCATTCGCCCCGCCTTAAATCAATATGAAAGACAGTGAAAGTAAGTTTTCTTCCTGCTGTTAAATTTAGTAAAAACATGAAAATGATAAATGACACTTTATTTCAAAGGATCAAACTTTGAAATTAGCTTCCGTAAATAGGGTAAAATTTACTAAATGTTTCAGCAATCCCCCATAGTTTTAATGCTCCAATGAATCTTGAAGCTTACGATTGAATCTACTGTTTTCTACTCACATTGATCAGAAAGAACTTAAGTCTCGATACTAACAAATAATATAGAACTGTTTTAGTACTCATCTGGTCACAGAGACCATTAAGTCTCGAGAACTTACAATGTAGAACTCTTTTCGTACACATCTGGTCAGAGACTCCACTCGTCGATATAAATAACTGTTTTAGACTAACACTGGCCAGAGAGATGATAAGTCGGTATATCGGTATAGAACTATTTTCAGATTCTTGCAGGCCAGAAAGATAATAAGTCTCTTGAAATGACCTAAAAATCCTACCAATAAACATTACAGAAATGTATTCGTACTCATACAGGCCAGGGAGACTATGATAAGTCGATATATTAAACTGTTTTCGTACTCACGCTGGCCAAGGTGACCATAAGTCTATCTAAAAAAAACTGTTTTCAGACTCGCACAGGCCAGAGAGAGAGATCATAAGTTAATAACCAAAACTGCTTTCGTACTCAAATTGGCCAATTAGACCATAAGTCCCGATTCTTAAAATATTGAGACATCGGTCAGAAAGACCACAAGTCTCAAGACCAACAATATAGAACTGTATGTTTTTGAACTGATCTTGTCAGAGAGATCATAAATACCGATGCAAATAATACAGAATTGCTTTCGTACTCACCAGGCCAGAGAGACCATAAGTCGATAAGAAGAACTATTTTCAGACTCACACTGGCCAGAGAGACCACAGGTCAATATAAAGAACTATTTTCAGACTCACACTAGCCAGAAAGACCACAGGTCAATATAAAGAACTATTTTCAGACTCACACTAGCCAGAAAGACCACAGGTCAATATAAAGAACTATTTTCAGACTCACAATGGCTAGAGAGACCACAAGTCGACATATAGAACAGTTCTCGTACTCACAGTGGAGAGAGCGATAAAAAGAACTGTTTTCGGACGCCAGAGAGAGAAGAAGTTTTTTGAAATGATCCAATGATCCTACAAATATTAACATTATAGAACTTTTTTTCGTACTCACACTGGCCAGGGAGACCATTAGTCTTTTAAAATGGCCGGAAGTGTCACCCTCTATGTCCTTCTCAAGGGTGTTCTTGAACACTAAATTATGAAAGAATTATTGTTTTGATTTAATACATAAACAAAGTTAAAGACATCTTCTTTCTCAGCGATTGCTTAAACGTGACACACAGGCATGCATTCTTGTCACACAGAAGGAAAGGAAGCCTTGTACAGAAAACTGCTGTTGCTACAATACTGTAAGTATAATACGTCCTTAAGTGCTCAAGGGTATGTCAAAATAAACAAATCTTTGTGCGTTTGAGGAGAGATGTGTTCACTTATACAATCCAATACTCTGCTTTTAGAAAAGAGATGTTACAGTAAGGTGGCCAAAAAGCAAGTGTTCTGTAGAAAACCTTCTTATTTCAAAAAGATTTATGAGTGAAAAATGCATTGAAAAATAAAGGTTGAACCAAAATCTACATTGATCCAAGTATGAGTAGAAACAGATAGTATTACATTTTTTGTAGGTTTCATTAATAGCTCTGATCTGGGCGTTATTCCGACTGGCCAGGATTTCAATCATCGCATCCTCATCAGTCCCCACGCCCTGTGGAAAGAGAACGTATCAAGAGTTTTAAAAATGATAAAAGACTGAAGGAAAAGTCTTATCTCTTCTTACCTATATTCCCAAACACAAATTTAATGACGATAAATCTCTACAAGATTTTTTTTTTCAATTTGCAACTTTTGATGAATCATCCTTATTTACTCTCTAACACAAGTCATCACTTCAAGCTACATCAAGGTACTCTAATATAAACTATACTAATACAATAGCAAGATCGAGATAAGGTTTGTTACAGATAAGGAGATTTTGCAGGTAAACTGTTACATATATTTAACGTCTTTCGCATATTATCGACAATAAGATTTCAAAATAAAGAAAACTCGGATGACAAGAAGAACCTTCATGGCTCTTTTGAGCTCTGACGCGTCATACTCCACTGGCGTCATCATCAGACCCACTATGACGTCTTCAAATTTTCCGCTCAACTCGCTCTTCAGCTCCTTCACAAGATCCTGAATCAAAACAAAAAAGTTTTAAACAGGGGGATGTTTGTAGGAAGTTTTTGGCCAATATTATATAAATACTATATGTAGTTGAGGGTAACATTGAAAATTTTCACCCCGAGAAAACCAATTTCAACCGAGGCGTAGTCGAGGTTGACAATGGTTTTCGAGAGGTGAAAATTTTCAATGTTACCTCAACTACATGCTTCATTTATTATATTATACTGAATGTTTTATACAGATACATGTAACACTGAACCGTGCGCGCATAAATTCTGCGCAGTCAATATTTTTGGAATATCACCCGTCGTCAAGCAATGTTGACTGTTGCTATGCTAGAGGGCGTGGTTTCATCATTCAGAGGGTAATAGTGTTTTTTAGCAAACGTTTCTCGACGAATCAGATTCACTAATTTACATGAAAGTATAATATTACTAAATAACATGTTTGTGACAATGAACTATTGAATATGCCAATACTTGTTAGATGAGGACGAATTTTAGGTAACATTTGCATTCCTTATTTTCTTCTGCTAAGGCCTTTTCTTGGAACGTTAAAAAACCTAGTTCCCTGAACTCCTCTGACATTTTTCGCAGTACTCCATTCATAATTTGGAATATGACTAGGAGTGTCCTCTAGATGTGTAATAAGGTTTCAGAATTTCCACACTACAGCTTTATATAAACATCTTTTTTCTGAGAAAAAAAAATATCAAATTACGTAAAATTTGGAGTTGACCCCTTTCTAGTGCATTACATTTAATTTTGTAAAGCTATAAATCGAAACCAAGCTTCACAAAATTACTAGTTTCTTAAAATAATATCTAGTAGCATGGTACTCAAGCGGATCTAGAGGGGGTAGGACGGGGGGCGTTCCCCTTCCCCAGGATTTTCAGTTATTTAAATTCTTTGTTAAAAAAACATACAAAAAACAAAACAAAACAAAAAAACTTTGACCCCCTTAGGAAGCTTGCTTGGACTCCTTTGAAAATTGTTATATGATTGTCTGATTGTCACGTATTGGAAGAAATTACAGTTAGAAAACTGTCTTCTTGCACGTGCAAGTGATTTGGTGTTTTTTTTTTCCATGTAGCTTGTCAAAAATTTCCGAGTCTGAAATCTGTAAAAGTTTACCTTCCCTCCTCGAAAAAAAAAATCCTGGATCCGCGTCTGTAACTTAGTGATACGCACATACAAGTGCTTTCTATTTAGAAGACAACAATACACTAGTTGGATTTTTAACAATACTAAGATTTTTTATGCTTCCGCTTAGAAATAATTTTAACGATCATAGTTCCACGGGTGCAGAATGATTCTATCTAATATTCTTCTTGATAAGGTAACAATTATAGTTAACAAAATCGATGTACAGATAGCATATAAAAGACAGAGTGATTGCTCTTTTCTCCGCTAAAAGTGTTTTGAAATCGCATAATTTTTGATATATTTTATAAATGATTGAAAATAATACTATGATTTTTTTGGCTGAATGAAATGCATAAGCAGAGAAAGTTAGTAGTAATAAGTTCAGCTACCTTTAATAAATGAATACATCGGAGTGATTTGATACAGTAAACAGCTAAATATTTTGTTGCCTATATTAAGTGTCAGTATGTGTACCTTGCCGAACATGGTTTTAAACATGGCCTTGATTTCCTGTCTTTGTGCATTACTACGAGTCGTCAATATATCAATAATGCTCTTCTCGTCCGTCCCTTCAAAATAAAACCATGGTGTAGTATGGGGGTTAAATGGTCAATCTTAACTGGATTTTGAGGATTCTTTACGATAAGACAGCAAATTTCCTCGAATTTGAAAACAAAGTTTATCTTAGAAACACGTTTAAAAATAGAAAAAAAGATCTGTCTTATCTGACAGGCGTGTCGGGCATTTAATTAATTCACTTCGTATATTCATCTGTCGCATGTTCTCATTTATATACACACACTTTTTTTCCCTCTCTCTCTGTAGTTAACCTTGAACACTGGGGCGTATACTAAGTAAATATTTTGCATGGCTAATATTAGACATACTCAATGTTTATTTGTTATTTATCAAGAGATCCCTTCATATGAATTGTTCTTAAGATAAAGCTACTTACCAAGTCCTTTCATGGCCTTTCGGAGTGCATTGGCGTCATTTTCCGCGTTAAAGTTGGCGGCTGGCTTCACTGTTCCCTGTGTGAAAATAATGGAATTTAAAAAACAACATATGACATGTAAACATGCTTTACTTATATACAGATATATGTGTTAGTAACGATGGATCATGTACTTCAGGAATGTACAGTAAAGTACAGTAACGTCTGAATGACTTACCTCCATCTTCTTCTGACTGTTTAGGTACTAGTGTGAGTACTTCTCACTATGACGGCTTATAACTACCGGCGACTCCTCTTCTTCCGCTAATACACATGGGAGATTTAATCCAGCTTATCGATTGAGAATACACGCGATTTCCTCATACCTAGCGAGCATTGCACAGGTCTGCTCTAAAGTTTTATCTTCCTATTTCGAAACATTTTATTTTATGCCAATGAAAACAAAAAAAGGCACCTGAGTCAGTGTAATAGCATCAAATTTCATAATTGTGCATGGAAATGTGAAATTAAAATGTACATTGTATACATTCAGTGACGCTAATACTAAGCTTAAATATACAAACGTCACACACTGATGAATTTATAATTTATTTATACGCAAAAATATTTTTACCTGTTTATCAATAAATTTGCAAACAATTTTCTTTAGGGTTTGTATTACTCAGTATGAGTTTGACTATGCAAAAGATGTCGTGAATTATAGCAAATACGTTAAATCCACTCCCCAACTAAAGATACACTGATCAAAAAGGAATTCCCTTCATCAGGTCATTCTTGAACCTTTTGTTCAAACACACGTGACAATTAAAATTATTTCGCCATTCCTACCTGAGAGCCAAATGGCATCAAATCTAGAATGACCTTGACTATTGAATTGTAAAATTGTAGATATCAATATTATTTTTTTACACCATATACATGCACTAATTATATGCATATATTTGTATGTTTATTATTTATCATATTTCATAATTATCTGTGAAGTAACTAATTTAAAATTAACTAATTTAAAAAATTAACTAATTTATGCAAAATGGCGACCTTCACCTTTTACCTTCATTGTTTCCAATGATTTTTTTTTCTGAATCTCAATCTTTTACAAGGATGGAATAACAAGAATTAAGTATAGATGTTTCTTTCAATGTTATAGTTAGTGCCTTATATTTTTCTGGTCATTATCATGATTATGGTGCGACATTGGGTTCATTACCTTACCGCTACATTTTCAAAATTGTTATTACCTCTACATGCTCATCACCGCTACAAAATAGTATACATTACCGCTACATTTACAAGTATACATTACCGCTACATTTATAAGTATACATTACTGCTACAATGCCTCTTCCGTTAGCCAGAGCCTTATGCATGTACAGGTATTTAGTACATGTACATGCAGGTCTGTTTTGCAGCGAGTTTTGACGATTTTTTTTCTGCACGTCTACCCAGCTTAAAATCTTAACAGATTTTTTTCCTTGAAGCTTAATGAAGACAGTCCGAACTTTTACTAGGAAAGAATAACAAAAATTAAGTAGCTGATATTTCTTTCAATGCGGCTCACTGTATTGTATTTTGAAGGTTTGCTATGATGATGTGAAGTTATCTAGTCTGCCTATACATTATGTTGCGACATTAACTGAAGTAGTTTTAACGGTTGTTTCCCATCAGGCACGCAACATAATTTTGAAAGTAGTTGAAAAACGTTTATCAATTAAAGTTCAACGTTGTTTAAACATCGACGTTCCCAAATGGACTGAAGGTTGATGATGCTTTGTTTGACCAAATGTTGGATATTCAGTAGAGATAGGTCTTTTCTACGTTACTACGTTACACGTTTCAATGTTGATTCAAAAATATTGTGGAGAATGGACATGTATTTATCATGGGTGCTAAGCATTATTTGTACACATGGGAAAGTAAGCGGGTTTGTTTAGGTATGGGTGATTGATTTTTACAATGATTGGCTATTTATATAGTAACAAGTACGCATGAGTAGAGATGTTATTTAAGGGCGAGTATTGTGTAAACAGGCCCAGATTCCAAACCATTTCCAAGTTTTGGCGTTATCCCCATCCACTCATTATTACAATTTAAAATTTGTATTAATTGATTTGTTTAATGTATTGATGTTTACAATTTGTTTTTATAGTTTGATGAATGTATATGGATGGAAGTTCATGAGGGTACATGAGGATTGATAATGATCGGGCATGACGAGTTTTAAGTTGAGATTCAGAGAAAGCAGAGTGTTTATGTATCATTATGTGTGAATAAATCTGAGCGCTTCGCCTCCTATCCTATAAATAATGCGTTGTTTTATATGGTAAATGATTTATGTTCGTTTGAGTGAAACGAATTCAGAACATAAATTACTTGTAAATGTTAATAAATCAAGGTTATCATTTCTGGCAAAGATAGACAATCATCGAACAATGCATTCTCGTACACTAATAAAGAAATTGATGTGACAAGTGGTGAAAAATTAAGTCTCAATCGGGACTCCAACCCAGGGTCTTTGGCGTATCGTGCCAGCTCGATCTTTAATTACTAAAGTAAAGCTATTGAGACCCTATATATAGTGACTGACTTTCACAAACCTTTTAACCCGGTGATATTGAAACTAGCTGTTCTTTTTATAGTACCAGAAAACAAGAGGCCCATGGGCCACAACGCTCACCTGAGTATCTTTGGCCCTGCGGTTTTCACCAGACTTTGCCCTCTTGTAATACCTTTTGTGGCCCCACCCGAACCTCAGGGTCATGATTTGAACAATTTAAAAACTACACTACCCAAGGATACATAAGTTTCAGCATTTCTAGCCCATTGGTTCTTGAGAAGATTTTAAAAGATTTTTCCTAATGTATTTCAATGTAAAACTTGGATTCCCTATTGCGGCCCCGCCCTATCCCGGGGGTCATGATTTTAACAATTTAGAATCTACACTACCCCCAAGATGCTTCCATATAAGTTTCAGCTTTTCTGGCCCAGTGGTTCTTGAGAAGAAGATTTTAAAAGTTTTTTTCTAAATATTTCAATGTAAATCTTGGATTCCCTATTGTGGCCCCGCCCTACCCCCGGGGGTCATGATTTTTATAATTTAGAATCCACACTTCCCCAAGATACTTCTACATAAGTTTCAGCTTTTCTGGCCAAGTGGTTCTTGGGAAGAAGATTTTAATGGTCCCACCCTGCTTTTGTCTTTTCTTGATTATCTCCCCTTGTAAGGGGGTTTGTCCCTTCATTTTAACAATTTAAACTCCCCTTTACTCAAGAATGCTTTGTACAAATTTTGGTTAAAATTGGCCCAGTGGTTTTTGAGAAGACGTTGAAAATGCGAAAAGTTTACAGATGGACGGACGGACAACGGACAATGAGTGATCAGAAAAGCTCACTTGAGCTTTCAGCTCAGGTGAGCTAAAAAATGTTAACGTTGTGCAAAGACCAACCAAATATGTGCATCCAAAGCACCGAATTTATCTATTGATTTGTCAACTTGATATGTTTAATAAATTTGTTATCAGGGAATTTGGATTGGGGGCATGATTTTTTTTCAGGGGCAGGGGGTCTGGGGCCGCCTAAGACTCCCAGTGGGTCCAGGGCAAAACCTGATGGGGGCTCAGGGGCAAAGCTCCTGGGTTTAGTAATTGTAAAGTAAAATTTAACCTTACAATTAGCCATCATCGGTATATTTACACCCTTTCTACAAGCACAAACACAATAATCAAATTAAGCAAAATTCCTCATCAGAGAATTTCCTTCTAGTCAATCTTATATATCTCAAACTTAGGTTACCCCCTGTATATCATTTCATCATATCACACACACCCTCTTTCATCATGCCCCCCCCCCCCCTCTTCATCGTGTGTCATAACACCTTTTGACACAATGCATGTCTTCTCATTTTGTAGTAATCAATAGATTTGCAAATACTTTTAGGAAATATTAGGAAAAAAGGAAAAAAAAAACTATATCTGAGTTAGAATGACTTTACCGTGCAAATGACGAAAATTAGGAAAATAACACAGTCATATCAATTATTTTTTGGATCTATAATTTCATAAAACTGTAAAAGAGGATGGGCGAACAGGCCGAGCGAAATGCCTATAGTGCGACAAATAGAAAGGTGAACATTTAAATCTCAATTATAATAAAGTTTAATTAAGTTTACTTTATATTAAATCTCCTCAATTTGCAAAAAAAATCACAAAGATTGAAACTGCATACACACACGCAAAAAGAATCATTTCTCATATTATAACGCAATTTTTCCATATGAGTGGGTCTTTGTTCCATTTTCTGAAAGTTTATCCTAAAGTTTGCGTAAAAATATACATTTTTGGTGAACAAAAAACATGGACCAAAGACAAACTAATTAAAATATACTTTTATGACACAGCATTCGTATATTGCCAAGAGATAGTTGAGTCCATTTAGTCAAGGGGCCATACCTAAATACCATGCTTTGTCAGGAGTTGCGTAGCGTAGTGGGTAGCGTGTTAGTCTCAAAGAAAAAGGATACTCTAGTTTTTTGTGTCACCTGCAGAGCAGAGTGACACTTAGGGATCACTTTACCCGGCCTCTGTCAGTTTGTCATACCCTATATATTGAGAACTATAAAAGGGGTGTGTTCCCGTTTTGCACACATTTGATAATTAGGTATAGAAAAATAGGTGTGAAATATGTTTTGATACATTCAAACTTAACCGCTTTCTGATAAACATGTTTACAATAAGCTGCACAATTCGACGGGAAAAAAAACAGATGGCAGATCTTAAGGCAAAACATGCAATATGAACTTGTTTTCCTAAAACGGACTATCTCGGAGTATTTTATGCCAAAAATTCTTAAAACATTTTACTACTGATGTTGTCACCTTTTTTCCCAAGAAATTCTTCAAATTGCCTTCATCAGCAACGGAAGAGAAAGTGCATGAAATACTAGAGTACTGTAGATGATTAAAGAAATCATTTCTCCGGTGATTTTGATTGCTTGAAAGTAAAATCCATGTAATGCTGCTTTTGCCAAATGTTTGTGTTTTATATATTTCTGTCATTTTTCAACGGATGTTAATATCTTGACATTTTTTTCCCTCTATATGTGTACACATGTAACGTAATTTTGGAAATTTTTAGTAGCGTGCCCCTCTAAATCTACCAAAGGTTATGGTTTGTTTAGAGAATTCGAACATTATTGAGAAATCCCAGCTCAAATCTTGTAAACCTGTACAAGGCTGTACTTCATCTTAATTCATCTACACCGAATGATTACCGGTATGCCTCATGGTGAACTTGGTAGACACAACGTATCTGTTGTGTGTAAATATAAAAATGTGAATTAAAGTTTGGGTAAGATTGCTGAAATGTACAGACAAAATTATCTCATATTTTGTATAATTTTATACATAGTTAAATGCACAACAGTGTGGAAAGGATTCTACAAAAATTTGGTTAAAATCTGGAGAATGAAAAAAGTTGTTGTTGAATGTAATGAAGCAATCACTTATTGATCAATTTTCGCAGAAATGGGCCTCAGATTGTGCTACATCAAATTAAAGTATGTATTAAATCATAGCCCCGGGGATAAGAAGGGGCCCCAATGAGGGATCTTTGTTTTTTATGGGAATACAGTAGGGGGCATAATAGGGGATCTAAATTTTACATATAAATATTTAGGAAAAAATTAAAATCTTCATTTCATGAATAGCAGGCATATGTTTGCTCATATTATTCTCAGGAAGTTCAGTTCAAGAGATCTGAATGAAGTTTCTCAAAGGGGGGAGGGGGATAAACATTTTGCATAAGAGTAAAGAAGTTAATTGTTTCATGTTTTATTCTCAAGAACCAACAAGGCACAATTAGTCATATGAATTTGCAAGTAATATTATGAATATAGTGGGGAAAAAATTTAAGAATCTTCCCAAGAACCAGAAGTCTCTGATGAGGCTGTAACTCTACTGGTTTGTAGAAAAATAACACTTGGACTTAACTATGCATCACAGAAATATGAATAATACTCACTGGTTTAGTCTCTTTTTGTGGCAAGATTTATTGCAGTCAGATTAAACTGCAGGAATAACATTTTAAAAGAATTTTAAACAAATTTCTATTTTTAGTAACCATGGCAACACCATTCATCAAAATGAAAAAAAAATGATAGAGGATCATGTACCTCAGGTGGTCTACTTGTGTGCCAAGTTACACTAAAATTAGACCAAAACTGTAGGAGTAGTAGTGTTTTGAAAAATTGTTTACAGATGGACAGATCTGATCAGTAGAGCTAAAAACAGGGCCTGTGTGACTCAGATGAGCATTATGGCCCATGGGCCTCTTGTTTCTATTCTTTTTGTTTTCTGTTTTTCTTTCCTTTTTTCTTTTCCTTTTCTTTTTGAAGTTCAGAGGTATCTATTTGTTCCTTATGTTGTTCTTCAAAATAAGACACCTTTGTCCTCCCTTACTCTCTGAGTAAAACTCACCAAAATTAAATACAGTACTGACAACAAAGTCCATTAATATGACTATTTTAATAGAACACATGTAAAAAGAAATGTATAGGCAAGTATGTAAATATATCTAGAATATAATACAATAGAAAAAAAGCTTTTGTCTTAATAAATAACAATGCTTATACATATTATTTATCTGAAGACACTTTTGTAGTGGTTTAATGAAGAGATGATAAACATCCTGAATTATCTAAACAATCCTTGTTCACTAACAATAAACTTTAATGTAAAACATTCCCTTTATAATCATCCCTACTACTGATCTCAAGTCCGTGTTATGTCTTTCTGCATGTTCAGCAAGCTTTGACATTATTATTATGCATTTTAGTTTCCTTGACCAAGGACTGTACGGAAGTTCTATCAAATCTTCCTACTGGACAAAGTTCAGTTTTCTTCCAGAGATAAAAAATAACAAGTAACAACCAATGGTTAAAACTACTATAGGAAAATAAGCTGAAAAATATAATTATATACACAGAGAAATTTTATAGGGGATTTATATTAAGTTCATATAATTATAGTCAACAATAAAGCTAATATTGAATGATATATAAGATAAAACTTAACACAACTTGAAAATCAATTACTCAAGAAATTCCACAGTAATCATCCAGCCACTTTCTACAAAAGTCCTACAGTCTTAAAACTATAATGGGGATTCTCATGATATGTACTTTATTTAAAAAGTCTAAAAAGAAAACTGTCTGAAAAATTAATTCACAAATCAATTTTTCCAACCTATGCAGTATTATATCTTAGTAGAAAAGTTGACATGCCTTGATAATCAGTAACCATGTATGGACAACATACATCTGAGTTAAAATGGGTACAATAAGTATTAAAAATGTAATGAAATATTTTTTTTAAACATTATTCATAAGTTTGATAAATACACATGTATGTAGTTACAGAGAGATAATTATAAAGAATCAACTCTGACGGAAAAAAAACTAGGACTGAAACAAAACAATTTTATGTTCAGTTCTCAATAAATCATTACCAGTACATGAAAAAATGAAAGTAATATATTGATTAATTTAATCAATCTAATAACACATAAACATTTAAAAATGACAAGGAAACACAAACACTGGCGACTAAGAATAAGTCCTCAGAATAACAAGATATTTAGGTTATTGCTAATTCTAGTAATTAGTCTGACCAATTTAGTAGCCCCCTTGTGAGACTAATGCAAGCAGTACCTTCCTGTAGTCACCAGATGTGTCATCCTGAAATAAAAAAAAAATCAAAGGTCTGAGATGACTCACAGGAACATCTACACACAGCATATTTAAAATTTTTATCCTGTTTTGATTTTGTTCATTCTTTCAGTGTTGTTATGATAAAATAATTGAATTTTTGGCTGTTACGCGTCATTCATTTAAAGAATAAAAAAAATATTTTATATCGTATAACCTGTGTTGCCTATGTCACAATGGCTTACGTCAAAAACGTATCAATCCGCTTGACATTACATTTAAAAAATTTACAATTTGAAGTCATTTTTGAAAAAGAAATTGTCTTACTTTCTACACCTACTGATGGAAAATTAAATTATAAGGAATGAATTTAATAGCTACCCAAGTTATACTGGTGTAACTTATGTTGGTACAGTTTATGCTTTTTTATAAACCACTTTGTGGTTTATAGAGATCTAAACTGCCCAAATTAACCCAGATTATACAGAATAACTTGGGTAGCTATTAAATTCATTCCTTAAATTACTTCATGTAAGTCCAAGTTTATAGCTGCTTACCTTCTTAAAGTTTATCATAATAAAAATAGGGTCTGTAATTCAGTTTATGCAAACCTGATCTTCAAAAATATCTCCTCAATTACATTATGTAATATATTACCTCTATTTTAAACTTCTCTTTAGATATCAAGTACAATTTATGTATTATGGTAAATTTTATGTAATAAAATTAGAAACCTCAGGCCTTATGTGCTCAAAGCACGAAGGGGACTAAGTAAAGTAAGTAATTAGAAACCTCGAATTTTGCTTCCTGCAATCTATTCAATAGAAGTCTCTGATGTAATTGTAGCTCTAATGTTCTGGACCTAAGTAATTTGGGTTTTTGATATTAATTCTCTTTGAAATTTTGATTCATATTATGAAAGTAATTCATTTTTTTTCCAATATGTTAAAAGAAGAAATAAGACAATAACAATTGCAGCATACAAGTATAATATGACACTTTGTTCTATATTTACAACATAATTAATGGCTATATGGCTTTATGGAATGCCATAGCTGCCTTATGTGGTTATTTCATGAGAAGATGGTGCTTTTTTATATTATGCTGTGGTTATTTCATATGAAGATGGTGCTTTTTTATGTTATGCTGTGGTTATTTCATGTGAAGATGGTGCTTTTTTATGTTATGCTGTGGTTATTTCATGTGAAGATGGTGCTTTATTATGTTATGCTGTGGTTATTTCATGTGAAGATGGTGCTTTATTATGTTATGCTGTGGTTATTTCATGTGAAGGTGTTTTTTCATGTGAAGGTGGTTTTTCGTGTGAAGGTGGTTTTTCATGTGAAGGTGGTTTTTCATGTGAAGGTGGTTTTTCATGTGAAGGTGGTATTTTATGTGAAGGTGGTTTTTTATGTTATGCTGTGGTTATTTCATGTGAAGGTGGTTTTTTTAATTCTATGTGAAGATGGTCACTCGGAACTCCTCATATTTTTAAAGACTGGGTTTAACAGCTATTATATCGAAATTTTGAAAGTAAAACAAATAATCTATGTAATTAAAATTATCTTAATACACCTTTGTTAGTTCCTCTTTTTTCTAGCATAATAAGTATATTTATAAGCGAACGAGATGAACTGTGTACGACTTGACCTCAACCAGACGTATTTACAACAAAATGGCGCAATCAAGTTTATCAACAAACACGATGAATGGAATATTGCAAGAATTAAAGCTAGGTAACTTAATCCCGAACTTTGAAACGGAGAAAATTGAAGTAACCAATTACTTGAGTTTAAGCGAAGAGCAGGTTATTCGATTAAGCGTAAATGCCTTAGGTGATAGGATTCGACTTGAAGAGAAAGTAAGGGAAAGTCAGAGGGAAAAATCTACTGATTTAGCTGATTTAATAAAGTCTCAAAGGGAGGTCCTTTTTATGGGTGGTAAAGGCAAAGGTAAAAGGTCAAGAAATACGAACAAGATATTCACATCCAATAAAAAGACGCGTGGAAAAGTTAATAGAAATTGGACTGTTACAGTTGTATGTTTACCAGACAAAGATACAAATACTATTCCAACTGCGTTGCAAAAGGAAATAAACTTCAAGGCAGGTCTGGGACCGAAAAAAATCTGCCTTTCACTCAATGACACTGAATCTGAGGTAATGGAAAAAATATCTTCAGATGCCATAGATGAAAAATCTGAGAATAAAAATATATGTTTAGGATTTCCTCAGTTACAGACTTGCCGAGGGTTCGAGCTTTAGTTGACTGTGAATGGAATGCAAGGACTTTGAAGACTTTTTTGGGAAATCAAGCAAAAATTTATGTAAGACCGATTCAAAGAAGCTTGTCAACAGATCCAGTAAATGAACATAACGAGCAGGAACACTCAAAAGTCAACTGTCATCACTGCAGGAAAATGTTTAGTGTTCGAGAACTTAGAGAACATTACGTGTGAAAGCCGGGCAAATCTAATTAGTGATAGTGAGGATGAATTACCTGACCCACACCTGACACAAGATTTTCCCAATAAAAAATGTGACTTTGAAGAAGTGCTAGATCAGAAAACTTTTCTTCGAGTTGAGGATTTTGTCAATGACATGAGTACAGATTGTCCTGAACAATTAAGACCTGGCCTTTTGACCATTCCTGAGGATACCAGTTCTGGTAATTTATCTGTTGATGGGAGTGCTGTTCAAACTGAATCAAAAGAGACAGTCATTGAAAATATCACCACTGCTGAAAATGATAGTGAAGGAACCACATCTGATACTTGTGGAGGACCCATGGACTTTGTCATAGCCAAAGCCATAGATTTTTGTATTTCCGAAAACATCCAGGACCCTGTAGAAATTCTGAGATATTTACAGTCTGTTATTGTTTGTGGCAGACAATTGGAAATCACAGACACAACACAATGTGATGAAGGAGAAACAAAGAACTATATACGGTAAGGGCGTATTCCTGCCCCCATAATAGTCAAATTTTGAAAATCTCTTGAAATGAGAAAAAGTGCATATATTGTATAAAATAATCCAAATTAAGACAATATATTATGAAATTGGAAAAATTAGTTGGCCTTTCTTGTCTCTGTTACGTCACAAACTATCTGGATTTCCGTTATTTTTAAAATAGAGGCCAAAATGCACAGAGTTTGTTCAATTTTGACTATAGTATTTATAGAGCACAAGCCTGCTCAGGTACCATATTCACATATTTCATCGATATTGTCATTCTACACATTATATCAAAAGATCTAGTCTGAGCAGACCTGCGCATGGTAATTTCCAATCAAAATACCGACGTAAAATACGCTATTTTCTCTCAAAATCATTGCAATTTGGAATTTACGTCATTTTATTGACGTCATATCTAACTAATGATGTCATAGTTGATAAAAATAATTAATGCTTTGAAGTCTGCATATATCCACCTGGTTTAGAACATAATTAAAGACTTCTCCATCAAAGTTTTATTTTGGGGGCAGATACTGGCCACTACAGAATATAGTCCTTTTATCATAAACTTGTAAACTTCATTTCAAAATATCTATTCTTACATGTATACATGCACTGTCCAATAATTTGAATACCAGGTATTGAGTTAAATTTAATTTATGTCTAAAACAGTAATTTAATTTTTTTTTGACATGTATAGTTTGTAACACTTTCAAGCAAAGTTGACAAATAAAAAAAAAAATCTGTTTTCCCCCTTTTTGCAGACAGCCATTGATCAAGGAGGCCCGAGAAAAGAGTTTTTCTCGCTGATTTTATCAGCAATAAAAGAAAAATATTTTGACAAAGGACTGCGGGATTATATGCATGCTGATTATACTGTTATTGGAAAAATCATTGGTGGGTATATAAAACATGATAAATGAATTATCAAAAAAAAAAAAAATAGTGATATCGAAATACATGTAATATTGCCTAAATTAGTACTTGAGATGTACACATTTTATAATGGATCACAAATTGAAAATACTGAATGGTATTGGTATTGATATTAAATGTGTAAAGATATTTCATTCTGTTTTTATCCCTCGTACTGTGAAACATAATGATTTTGGCTGTCTTTCTAATTTTGTCTGTATTTGAAAGAAAAATGATTAGAGATGTCATTTTTCACTATTAATCAGTGGTAAAAGTCAATGTCTTTCATACAAATTTTGTCCCTATCTCAATGAGATATATTGAACTGCTTAACATGTTATTTTTATTGATATTGATCAATTTTTTAAATGAAATTTTCCATGCACTAATTTGCCCATGTTTAGCCTGGTTACCATACATAAATGTGTCCATTAATTTAAACCTTGCTCTGACATACCCAAGTTTTGTATCTTGGTGTATTTTGGCTCTTGTGAAAATTCCTTTTTTCTAGGGGTGGGGGGTGGGGGGGGGGTGTTAAATAAAATGAACATATAAGTAAATTTACACCTGTTGTATTTTTAATCATGTGATGGCCATTAAAGCAAATATTCACACCTGTATAACAGATTAACTGTAAATGCATTTATTTTTTTAAATGCATATAAAGGCAGTTTCTGTGCTGATAGTAATACATGTATATACTAGCTATAGTGAGTTTTGGTATTTGATAGTCAGTGTATGTTGCTTGTTTAAAGTGTTGTTCATTGATTAACACCAACATTAATTAGATTAATATGATTGGGAAACAGGCATATGAGTTTTATATATTTATGTAAATTTCTTTATATTTCCAGGTTTAAGTATACTGCAGAATGGACCTGTGCCAAAATTTCTTGATGAAAACATTCTAAACAGGCTTTTTTTAAACAGTAATTCAGAAGACTTTGAATCAGCATGTGTTCACAATTTAAAGAAAGGTCTAGATTGTCTTGGTCTGATCAAGGTAAAAATGACAAATTGACTGGAATATGCTGACTACACTATCAGTTAAATCTCATATACGTTATACGTTAATTTTGTAAACAAAAAAAAATGTTTGGTAATTACATGTATATTTACACATGATATATTGTAGGTTGGCAGTGTTTTGCCAATGTTCCAGCATCTATTTCGTCCAGGCTGTTGTACACTCACAATCAAAGCTTTGATACAGCTTTTGCGACCAAAATTTTCAGAGGAGGGATCAAACAACAAAAGATATGAGAGTGCAGTATATACAGTATTTCTGAAGTATTTAAGAGCAGTTGCAAGTATGTTTTTAATTCCTTCCATCCTTCAAATCCTAGACACAGGTCATTTACTCTGTCTTTTTGTTTGTAGATATTTTATGTACAAATTAATATCAGAAGTTGCTTTTTGTTAGGTTTAAATGTTTTACATATCTATAAAGATATTTACAATATTTATACCCTGTTCTGAACGAGAGGAAGGTATACTGTTTTACCCTTGGGTGTCTGTCTGTATGTCCGTGTGTCTGTCCCTAACAAATTTTTGTCAGTTTTCTTGGCAACTACTCATCGTAGATGATTGAAATTCTAGCACACTCTTTGTTTTGGTTTGCCATATGGTGGGATTCATTTTTGTTCGAATCCCAACTTAGGCAAGTCATTAGGTGAGATTCATTTCTGTATAATTCAATGTCAACACAAGAGGATATATTCACAACAGAGCAGGGGTATTACTAGTGAACATTCACTCACTGACCTCTTGTTTGTTTTGATAGTACTTACAAAATGAAATTCAAGTTTCGGTGGGAGTTTGTGTACATGTATCTCATTTTAACTATAGCAGGGACTCTATATCATATCCAACAATTTCTATGGACACAGAAACTCTGACACTGAATGAATGAGTTGGTTTTAAAACAGTATGCACAGTAGTACGCTATGTGCAATGTGTGTATAAAGGACTAAATATGAGAAATTGAGAATATTGTTGAAGATTTAAAAAACACAGTATTAATTCTAAGTTAGCAACAAAAGTATTTATACCATAATGCTTCCTCACAAACTGTATTTTTGAATGTTTTATACAGAAATATTTTTATTCATTTTCTTTGGAAACTGTTTTGTAGGTGGTAGAAGGGGAACTGTTAGTCTCAGGGATATTTTGCAGTTTGCTACTGGAGCAAATGAAGAACCTGTTCTTGGATTTGTCCTGCATCCATTCATTGAATTTGTTGAAAGCACACCTAGCACATCTTTCATTCCAACTGCAAGCACTTGTACCAACACCCTGAATATACCCAGGCCATCTGCTGAAATTCCACTCCCACCAGAAGAGAATTTGTTCTCATATTATGATTATGCATTTTCAAATGCATATTTTGGACTAATGTAACGTTTAAGTCATTAAGCGCATTACACAGCAGAACCAACCGGGTTAACACTTTGATAGAATAACTTTCTCTTAAAATATGAAATACATGTAAGGTCAAGATTTTATGAAAATGTGAATTTTGTCATTAGATCTCTTTATTGCGGGGTTTTGAATAATGTGTATTGTGATTCATTAATAATTTGCAAACATCTGGTATTTTTTTTGGAACTGAGTTGTTGAACAGATCGGTATGTATTTTTGCAAGGATGTTGCATATTTAGTTTTTAGCACCATTGAGCATCACATTTTGTCTGCCATTGGTCTGTCTGCCTGTAAACTTTTAACCTTTTTTACTTCTTCCCCAGAACCATTTCAACCAAATGTGGCACAAAACCCTCTTATGCCAAGGAGATTTAAGTTTATTTTTATTATTTTTTTTTTTATCTAAAACCATTTGGCAAGTAAAGTTTAAACTTATGTGGAAGCATCCTCAGTTAATGTTGATTCAAGTTCTCATCCAAATCATGATCCCATGGGGTAGGAGAGGGGTGGTGGTATAAGTATTAGAAACACAAATTATTTCAAAATATGTGTTCAATTTTAATTTTAAATCTGTGTGGACTTTTAAAAAAAATTTAAACAAAATATGGTCTGCTAAATTTTACAGATATGTTTGTATTTCACTTTTTAAAGCTGCTTGGATTATACTTGTCAGTTGACCAATGTTCCTCATGTGAGTGATGTGGCCTCTGCATGAGCCGCTTGTTTTGCATTTTTTAAAGCAATTGTTTCTAGTCATTTTGGGGTTTGAATTTGATTTATTTGTTTTAGCCAATACTCAAATGTGAACACATTTTCTAGGCTGTATTACTTCAAAGAGAAGTGAAATTTACATGTATGTTATGACATGTAATTTGTTATGGTAATTTTGTTTTATTGTTAAAGGTAAAAAACTTTCACATTCAATAAAAATTCAACTACTTTCTTAGTTTGAGATTTTATGATCCTTTTGATTTGCATCAGTCTGTTTATCATTTTCTTCTAGTGAAAATTAATTGTAAAAATGAGTGGTTATTTAAACTTTTTTTTTTTCTAAAGGGAGATAAGAAGTTCTTGGAGATTAGAAAAATTGAGATTCACAGAAGAAAAGTGAATTTCTTATGATTAATACAAGAAGTTTTATATTTGCTCATATCTTGACCAGGGTAATAAAGTGATCAAAGTAGGTAATAGAAATGTATGAAAAAAATGATGTACTAGTAAATGAAGGTAAAATATTTTTTTCTCTAAACTGTAATGAATTAATATGCAACCATTTATATAGAATGACAAGAAGTTCAACCTAGACCAAAACTCTCCTATTAATTGTTTTGATCATTTCAACAAACATTTGAAATTGATTTAGATATGGTGCAATTGCTTGTATCATTTAATCTGTCTGGGTGTTTCTCCCAATGATTTCCAAACATTTAAGATAATAATCTATTCCAAAGTTAATCGTATGCCTTGGTGGCTCCATTGACAATTCCAGTCTGCGCAGCACTGATCACTTATCCTGTGAGCTAGGGGCTGGAAGATTGGCCTCCTACTTTCTTCTTCATTGCTGTTTTCATCAATGTACCCTTCAGTTCCAAAGTCCTCCATATTTGGTTCTTCTAAAATTCCAGTGGGGTTTTGAAGTTGACCACTTGTCCACAAACTCATTGGAGAGGATTTCACAGTTCGTAACTTATGTCGAGCCCACGCTTCTCTCCAGAATTGCAGTTTTCTATTTATTTCAGGCAAGAAAACATAATGTAAAGAAATTGTGTGGATCAAGTTTAAAGGATCAAGAAAACCTTGATCTGCCATGAAATAGAACAGATTATAGAAGTAACTAAGTACGCCTTCAAATACATCTCTCCATAATCTCTCAATCCTCTGATTATGAGTGCTCTTCCCTGTAATTATACTGTTTTCTCCTTTGTGATTCAACATAAAGTCAGCCACAGAAACATTTTCAAGCCCTTTGTCTGATCTGACTTTATTTGGTATCCCATATTTTTCAACTCCAGACAAAAAGCAATCTAATATTGTCTTTGACGTATTATTGTCAGTGCATTTTAAAAATGTTACTAAGCGGCTAAAACCATCAATACCCCCAACTATAACAAATCTCCAGCGGACAAGCTTATGATTTGTGTCGATATGCCACAAGTAATTTGGACCAGGCACATCGTACACCCGTCTATGAAGTCTTCCAGTGCGTCTATCTTGCACGCCTTGATCATCCATCCTATGAAGACTATCTCTAAGCCTCCATCTTTGTATTCTTATTCCTTTTAATATAAGCATTTGCCGCAACATAGTTTCCCCACACGAAGGAAACTCTTTCACAATTTCTCCTAGTTTAAGGTCTAATTCAGAGTCATCAATTTCTGAGAAAGTCATTTTGCTCAAACCAAACTCTGACATTCTTCTAAAAACAGTTCTTTTAGACACTGACAGTAACTTGGAAATATCTGAAATAGTTAAGTCATTCTCTAGGGCATTTTGAAGAAATGATTTGGGAATTTCGAATTTTGGTGCACCACAATTTGTATACACTTTCGGGGGCATAACTGTTCCATATTTTATGCATTCAGTTCGTAATTTCATCATGTCTGCCCTGTTAGAAATGCCCAGACTTTCTAATTGAAAAGCCGATAATCTACAAACAATATCTATACTAATTTTCTTCCTCTCAAAATTTGGAACTGCATGGTGTAAGTTTAAATTTTGAAGAATCTGTTGCAAATTTGCTGACAAAGTTGCCATGATTGTAGTTCTTCAAATATGAGAGATGAAGTCAAAGGGGTTCCGAATATAATAATCATGCACCTAAATACTATCATATATATTATATAACTTCCAAACCACCTTCACATGAAATCACCACAGCATAACATAAAAAAACCACCTTCACATAAAAAACCACCTTCACATGAAAAACCACCTTCACACAAAAAACCACCTTCACATGAAAAACCACCTTCACACGAAAGACCACCTTCACATGAAAAACCACCTTCACACGAAAAACCACCTTCACATGAAATAACCACAGCAAAACATAATAAAGCACCATCTTCACATGAAATAACCACAGCATAACATAATAAAGCACCACCTTCACATGAAATAACCACAGCATAACATAATAAAGCACCATCTTCACATGAAATAACCACAGCATAACATAATAAAGCACCACCTTCACATGAAATAACCACAGCATAATATAAAAAAGCACCATCTTCTCATGAAATAACCACATAAGGCAGCTATGGCGTTCCATATGGCTTACCAGAATGAATTCATAGAATTATCTACTGTCAAGTACCTAATATATTCAAATCAGGTACAAACCATATTAAGAGTAGAATTCTTTTAGTTAATTCATTGCACAACCCCTTGGTTTTTGACCAACCATATGGAGCATTCATGATCTAATTATCACTTTAGTTGATGAATCACAATCTATGCCCCCAGTCAACCAGAAGATGATCTTTAAGTCTTTGTAAACATCATATTTCTAAAGGCTCTGTATAATTGTATAATGTATACCCCAACAAGGGCTCTCCAGAAATTTCAAGTAAGATAACATTTTGTCATAATGAAAACAAGCTGTCTGCATTTCTATAACCTTAACCTTGACCCTATTGGATATAATACACTGTAAAGACTTTATATCGGGGGGAAAATTATGTCAGCTCAAGTTCTGATTATACAAAGAAAATAATAACAAAAAAAAACTATTTTCAGAAATTTGAATTGCACAATCTGTTTGATAAACTGCCTGTTATAAAAAAGCAACATGACACAACCTTGACAGAAAATCTCTGGATAGAATGGGAGCATTCAGCAAAAAAGAAAAAGAAAAAAAATACAGGTGTATTTTGTTTTTCTTTTTTGATTTTTTTTTTTTTGGATCACATTTACACTTCTTTATCTAGTAGCTAGTTTTTTTTTTAATTTTTAGCTCACCTGACCAAAAGGCTTTGTTTCAACCAAACTTGCCACTTTAAGCATCCTTGAGTTAAGGGATTCTTTAAGGTTGTTTAAATCATGGACACTATAGGGATAGCGTGAGACCATGTGGTAAAGGATCAAAATTTTACATGGGAATATTTTTCAAGAAAAGTATTACTTCAATATAAAGCACATTATTATACAAACATCCCAAAATAGTGCAGATTCAAGTTTTTTCAAACTATGGCCCCAGGGTTTAGGTGGGGCCACAAGAAGAATCATATACTCACATAAAGTATACAGGAAAAAATCTTTAAAATTCTTTTCTCAAAGATAGTAGTACAAAATTTACTCATACTGATATACAAGAATCCTAAAGTAGCACAGATTCCTGTTTGTTTAAATATCATAGCCCTTGGTGCTAGAGTGAGGCTAAAATAAGTATTCAAATTTCAAATGGAAAAAATATAGGAAATTAAAAAAAAAATTCAAGTGTAAAAAAGTAACACTAAATCATATGCAAACATTCCCTGCTGATCCAAGTATGTTTAATTATGGACACTAGGACACAAGTATTTGTAGAGAAGACATACCCCCCCCCCCCCCCCCCACACACACACACACCAGG
The DNA here is from genome assembly GCF_033153115.1 of Saccostrea echinata. Lineage (NCBI taxonomy): Eukaryota > Metazoa > Mollusca > Bivalvia > Ostreida > Ostreidae > Saccostrea > Saccostrea echinata. The sequence continues at coordinate 1,796,525 of NW_026889783.1, forward strand.
CAAAAAATCTTGGGACTCTTTTTCCAAAATTTTATTTATTAGACTTATTTATATATGCATACCAAAGGGAAAATATGGGAAAACCCCAAGACAATTGTTTTATACAAAAATCCCCGATTATACATAAGAAAAAAGAAAGGTACGGCACTCAGTTAACAGTGTACCCACTGATGGCCTTTTTGGGTACAAAATACAAGTCTTTGTTTTTTTCAACTTAAAATGCTACTTCACTTTGTCTCTACATATATTTCTGTCTCCTTTCATGCTATTAAATTGATTTTATATCTCTTATGAATCCTACAATTTATACTCAAACATGATTATTGTAAAGTCATTGTTTCAAAAAAAAATCCTAAGGCAAAAGCATGGAAGTAACAAAAATGTGACACCAAGAAAAGGCAGATCACTGTCGCAGAAAACATCTTGTGTTCTGAATATGTTAACTATTATAAGAACACCTGAGAGAAAGAAGACAATTTTCTTTTCCCATCATGTCACAATAAAGCAAAATTCTCTTTTTCAGGTATTATACAAGTCATATTGATATTCAGATTTCCCATCATGTGTGGAAGTAATGACTCTTTTGCATTACAATGGGGCCACAATATGGATCATATTTGTTCATGGAAAAATGGAGGGAAAGAATCTATACATAAATTTTCTGAAGGACAGCAGGCCAAAGTGACTCATGTGAGCATTGTGGCCCTTGTGCCTCTTGTTAAAAGTAATATTATGCATCAACAAAGGGAAATGTTTCAAATGTAAGAATCAATTTTAATTTTTAGTGTCCACTCATACCCCTATATGCTACTGAATTTAAAATTCCACATAGGAATATGAAATTGAAAGATAAAGGTGCTTCTAAACAATTCAACTTCCTGGTCAAATTGTTCTAAAGAAATCAGTGAGTAAGCTAATATAATAATCAGACAGGGTGCAGTTCTGTTTGTGGAATATAGCATCACATAAACAATGGGAAGAATTTCATGTGTACCTTTATATTATTGAAAAATAAAACCTAGTGAATGACAATGACTAGCCAGTGTAAGAATACAATCACTTTTCTGTGCACATCTTTCTCATTTAACCATACATGAAGGCACAGTAATTGTTACATTTAAGAAACCTACATGTTCATGAACTTACCCTTATAAAGCCATCTAAAGTTTTTCCAAATTGTTTTTGGAATTCCTGCTTAATTTGAACCATGTCCACCTCTGCCCTAGTTATGACAATTCTAATGAGAGTTTTGTCATCTGTTCCCATTCCCTACAAAATAAACAGAGTTCTTACTCTAGTAGGACTTCTATCATCTGAACATTATACACAAATCATTAACCAGGTTTTCTGTAGAAAAAAAACAGGTTACTGAAATAGTGAAAATGGTAAGCAGGTGGGTAGGTGGGTGGGCGGCTGCCAAAAGGGTAAATCATTTGTCCAGATTACCCCTCCTACAGTTTCCAAGATAGGAACTTTTTAATTTTGCATCTATTATACATAATATTGTACATAATATATCAGAGATGTGCATATTGCTTGGATTTGTTTTTGATCATTTATGAGAAAATACCAGCTGTTAAAATTTTTTGCAAAATATTCCACAGAGTGCATCATTTTTTCTGATAACCCCTCCTTTAGTTTTCAAGACGGGAACTTTTTTATTTCGCAGATCAATTGTACACATATCAGAGATGTGCAACGTACTTGGATTTTGAATTTTGATCATATATGGGGAAAATACCATTTGTTGAACTTAGTCATTTTTTATGCAAAATATGCTAATACAGTACAGCATACATTGATTTTTGTTGGGATGTCATCTCATACAGTTTTCAGAATAGAAAGTTTTTGTATTTCATGTGAGTCACAAAAGAACACCTGGTTTGTTGTCATATTGACAGTTTCCCCTTCTGAGAAATTATATCATCTGGTCCTATTTCCATAAAATACATAGAAATAATGATTTTATTAAGAGTTCAATTATCTGATCACTCCCTTCCCTAAATAATACATGGAAATCAATGACCCCATTTCGTACCAAAAAAAAAAAAAAAAAACAATAATGACGATATTTCTACAAACTGATCAAATTCTGTTATATACAGAAATCATAACTCTGACTGCATTTCTTCTAACTGTAGTGAGCTCTCTATCATTTGTTCCAATTTCCCTCAAAATAAACAAAAATAATGATTTTAGTGAGAGTATGTGCCCCAGAATCATTAAAAAGACTTAAATCACAGGAGTTATGATTCTGACCCAATTCCCCAAATAAAACACAGAAGTTGTGATTCTGATCCCATTACCTACATAGTAGGAGTTATGATTCTGATCGATTTCCACATAAGACACATAAGTTATGATTCTGATACCATTCCCCACATAATACACAGGAGTTATGATTCTGGTCCCATTCCCCACATAGTACACAGGAGTTAAGATTCTGATCCCATTCCCCACATAATACACAGGAGTTATGATTCTGGTCCCATTCCCCACATAGTACACAGGAGTTATGATTCTGATCCATTTTCACATAATACACAGGAGTTATGATTCTGGTCCCATTCCCCACATAGTACCAAGGAGTTATGATTCTGATCCATTTTCACATAGTACACAGGAGTTATGATTCAAATCCTATTCCCTACATAATAGGAGTTATGATTCTGATTCCATTCTCCACAAAATACACAGGAGGTATGATTTTGTTCACATTCCCTACATATAATACACAGGAGTTAGGACTCTGATCCCATTCCCAAAATAATACACAACAATTTTGATTCTGATCCTATTTCCCACATAATACACAAGAGCTATGATTCTTGTCCAATTCCCAACATAATTTATTTACAGAAGTTGTGATTCTGATCCAATTCCCTAAATAATACACAAGAGTCGGGATTCTGATAATACACAGAAATTAGGAATCTGATCCCATTCTTTGATTATAACACAGGAGTTAGGATACTGATCCCATTACCTATAAAATGCAGAATATATTGATTCTAATTAGATCGCTATTTGTTTATCCCATTCCAAAAAAGAATGAACACCAGTCCATATTCTAATGTGAGTTCTAACATCTTAAAAACAGCCTACATAATTCTGATCCCCTGTTCAAATTTCCTATATGATATTTTCACATTAGACATTATGCACAAAAAAACTAAGGCTCTGATCAATACATACACATTTTTTTTTTTTGGATTTTGTATACAATTATAATTGTTTTCTGGTTTGCAGTAGGTATGATACATTTTTACTGAACTAGACACATTCAAATAATTCATTGTATTTTGAGAGAGCCCCTTTCTGTTGAAATCCAGTGACTTACAAAGTTGTTTTTTAGTTATAAGTATTTTATGCTAAGAATCTTATTATAAGTCATTTCAGCACTTTGCAGTTTGTATCATGGATTTGTCAATGTAAAAGACATAAGAGTAAAGGATTGCATCATTTTTTAGTTTAAACAGTAAGAAAAGCAGCCAAAAACTTAAGATTTACCTTCATAGAATGATAAAGTTTCCTGGCAAAATATCCTGGTCTGTTCTTTACAATTCTAACTGGAAAAAAATAAGTATAGTTTAAAATTGGTGTCTGGAACTCTACCAAACATGAATCTACACTACTAGTACATGCAGTAGCTGAATATCAATATGAATAATGTGGCCTTGCTATTCTGAAGATTTTTTCCTTAAATACATGTACATAAATTATGTAAAATTTGATCCCTCATTTATGACCCACCCTCACCCCTGCATCCAGTAAAGTTGAATAAACTTGAGTTCACATAACTTGTTAATGTGGACATATCAGTAGGATTTGGTGTGGCCCTGCTACTCTTGAAAAAGATTTTTTTTTTTTATTTTCTATATACTCTTGCATAAATTTTTGAATTCTCTTTTTAGTCTCACCCTAGCTCCAGTAGCTCATGTGAACTAAAAAGATAAATTAATCAGTTGATCAACTGAAATGGGCTACAGCATCTTGATACACAAAGAATCAAAATTCACTGTTTCAAAGAACAATTCTTAATCATTTAAAATAGATTTTATCTTGTTTGGGATCTATGATAATAAAATTAAATTCATTGATAGTGTGTGACAGACAGAAAAGATGCCTACTAATACACTAAGTTATATATGCATGTACACCTTATATGAATGACAGCCATATAATGTCAAAGTTTTAAACTCTACCATACCTGTCAATTGCCTTAAGTAGTGGCCATAAACAGCCCAACTCCCCTTTCCCCCTATTTTTTGCTCGTCAAAAAATTTCTCAGATTTTTTTTTGATTGTTAAGGATCAAAAGCCACTACAGACTATAAGCATTTATATACAGTACTGAACCTTTTAATAGCCATTACACACTGTAAGGACTAAAATGACTAATGGCCACCAGAGTGTCAATTTTTTATACAAAATTCTATACCTACCAATAGCTACCATCCCTATCTCCAGGTTTCCTGACATTTCACTCTTAATGGCCTGTTCTATGTCCTTCCCAGAAATCTTATGATACGCATCAAACACAGCCCTTAATTGTTCGTAACTCTGCGAGGCTAACAGTGAATTAAATGTGGACTCATCTGTTCCAAGTCTCTTCTCCCCAGCAGAGTAAAGTCTCTGAAATGTGACAGAAGACTTTATACAAGGGTTGTTTTATTTTTAAAATGGAACTTTTACATTATATAACTTGATATCATTTTGTTTTTTCTATTTGGCTAAGGATACTTTCATTTTAATTGTGTTCTGCATTTATACCTGGGCTTCTATTCTACAAGCAGTTAAACTTTTATTTGGAAATTTGTATTTTTACAGATTCTTTTTTTTTTGAAGGGGGAGGGGACTTTTTTAAAAATATTATTTTAGGACCAGTCACCACTCTGTAACCTGTGACTCTGTGACTGACCTGGGCATCCTCTTGAGCCTTTCTCATGTCCGCAGATTGATTTTCCATACGTCCTCCCTACAACACAAAACCAGATCATTAGCTTTTTGCTGCTTTATAATATGGCAAACATATAAATTTGGTTCAGACCAATCACTACATGCAAGGTCGAGTTCTAGCCTGCATGACATATTCTCATGCCGCAATATTATTATTAATTTTGGAAACTATCTTCAAACACACAATCCCATTAAGAGATGTTCAAAAAAAACTTGCTGTGTGAAGTCATAGTAGATTGATGTTAAATTAACTAATGGAGTGTTAAAATATCAGCAATTTTTATTTCTGAATTAATTGTGCGTTACTTATAATATAATTACTTATAATTATATCACTTATGCTTTTGGAGAATGGTGATTCCTGATTTTTAAACTTTTCTTAACAAACTCTGTAAATGGAAAATATATTTTTCTCATTCATATAATATGCAAATTGCACAAGCTTAAAATACATGTAGTAAACTTAATCAGAAGTCATTTAAGGTCATAGGATACACAAAATCTTGAGAAAGTGGGGTTTTTATAAAAGCTTTCAGTATTTCATTGTTTTTAGATTCAAATTAACTTGATACATGGTAAAATTAGAGTAAATTTATAATTCATTTGGGTGATTTTACTGTTTCATGTATTTGCAATGAATTTCAATGTAGACAAAAAATTACAGATTAGGGAAGAATGAAAAAATATGGCTGGTTTGATATGTGTTTTAGCAATAATAAAGCCTGTAAAAACTGTTTAATAAATTTCTATAACATTTTTTTTTGATACCCTATGTCCTTAACTAATAGATTGAAAGAAAATAAACTACATATATTCTAGCCCTTTGCTTTGTCATAACTAAAGGTGTTCTCGATTTTACTACCCCATACTAAGAACTAATCATTGTCTCATGTTTAAGTTACATAGATTATTTGTACATTTCACTGATTTCCCATGTGAATAATCTCAAAATAAACAACACTCTTGTAAACTAGTACAAAAATTCCTAGCAGCTTCCATTCATTGGATACAGAAGCCCTCCTGGGTTTTTTTTATATAATTGATCAGCTTTATATTGAGTGAATGAGCTGAATTATTTATAACTTATAAATCAAATTGTTAACAGACAGTAATATTATATACGACAGCTGTGGTAGATCATAATCAATAACTGTCATGACTGACTTGCCAGCTTCTACAAATGTATTACATAATATACTTGCAAACAGTGCTATTACTATATTTTTTTTTATATTAATCTATATATTGATGTTTTTTTTTTTTTATACATGTATATGACCAGATTTAATATTGCCAATAATTACTGATGCAGATTATGAAAATTATAGACATGGGTTAGCACAATGCATTTAATGATCACTTCATTTACTCACATTTGCTAGTGACACCATAAGTCGTTTGAAATGCCCGGACGTATCGCTAATTATATCCTGTTCCAAAGTTCTACCATACACTGAAATTAAATAGAATTCCTCATAAATTATTTAACAGCACACAAACTTTTAGAAATTTCATTTTAATATATTCCTATTGCATTAAAATTGAGTCGCCAAACATGATCTTATTTCATTTAAAACAATAGCTCTGCTATTTTAATTATAGATAGCGTAATTACTTCGTTTGTAGATTTCATTGATATCCTTTATCTGTGTATTGGAACGGCTACACAGTATTTCTATCATTGCATCCTCATCTGTGCCAAGACCCTGTCACAAAAACATGTCAAACATAAATTCTCTATCTCAATAACATGAGAAGCCCATGGGCCAAAAGTACATATGCATTATTCTACTACTATGAAATTTTTACAATGTGACCTGCTAAGAGACACAAACTTTGAAAATTGTGATATAAAGGTTCATGCATTAATCACATTAATTCGGGTTTTGTATCTCTTTAGATGATTACTGGGTATTATGTCCAGCCACAAAGTGGTCAGCATACAATGTATTTTAGGAATGACTCTAATTCTTGGCCAAATTATTCGAGTATAACCTGGTTTGGGTCAGTTTACGCTTTATAATCCGCGAAGCGGATTATAAAACAGCGTAAACTGACCCAAACCAGGTTATACTCGAATAATTTGGTCAAGAATTAGAGTCATTCCTTATAATTTAATTTTAAAATCATTAAATAAATATGGGTGTAAAATTTTGTTGCTTTTTATTAGTTCAAATTTGCCACTCAATAATACAACTGTAGTAACGGAAGTAACGGAAGTGATGGGAAGCGAGGGGAGGTAAAAACTGATACATAGGCCTAGCAGCTTGTTTACATGTGGTAAGATCGAATTATTGTTTGAAGTTAAAGGTATATTTATTAAATCTGGAATTTTCCATGAATCCCGAGGAGTGGAAATGAGAGGATTGTAAGCATACAGATGATTCAGCTGGTTGTCAGGGGGGGGTGTCCCCATACCAAACCAGGTTATACAGAAATAATTTGTGTTCCTTTTTGGATATTAACCAATCAGAGGCTAGAATACAAACAAAATTAAATTATATACTTTTATACATTGTATATAAAAAAAAAGAGACCCATGGGCCATGCTTACCTGAGCAACTTTAGCCCTACTGTTCTTTAACAGATTTTTAAAAACATGTTTATATTCCCATGAAAAATTGTGACCCCATATTATGGCCCTACTCTAATGGCCCCATACAAGATACTGATCTTGAATCACCATGATCAAAGTGAAGAGTGCCTACTTTGTGCATCTATTCTACTTGCAGGATCAATAATACACCTTGTATTTTTTTTTTCAAAATGTATCTCATCAACAAACATTTTTTGCTTGAACATTTTGATATGTAGATTTTTGTGTGTATTGTTTATTACAATATCTAAATTAGCTAAAATTCTACATAACTATTGCTGGTATGCAAAATTTATCATCAAATATTTATCATGATAATCCATCACTATAAAATAAATTCTCAGTAAACCAACCACCCCTCTAATCTGGTCATTTTAATCAGTCTGGCAACTGGCAGGTTTAGAGAAATTTTACTGTACCTTCATTGCTCGTTTGAGTTCATAAGCATCATATTCTGGTGCTGACATCATCAGACCTATGATAACATCTTCAAACCTCCCTCCTAACTCACTCTTCAAGTCCTTCACTAGATCCTATCAAACAATCAAAATTATCAAATAAGATCCAGTCAACCAATCAAAATTATCAATTTAGATCCTGTCAACCAATAAAAATAACCAATTTAGTTCAGCAAACATATAAACTCTGTTCTGGTGTCTCTCATGTGTCTACTTAGAACTAAGTTGTGAGTACCTTTCCAAACATGGTTTTATACATAGTTTTGATTTGTTGTCTTTGGTCACATGCACGGTAAGCAAGAACATCTATGATAGCTTTCTCATCAGTTCCTGCAAAAAGGAAAATATAAACCATCATTTTAAAACACCTGAAATTTGTAAATATGCACAATCCTTTGGTAATGTTTACAGCAAGAGTTTTAAAACATGACAACAACATTCCTTACCAAAGCCCTTCATTGCTTTCCTAAGAATATTAGCATCATTTTCAGCATTAAAGTTCCTAGCTGGTCTGAGGGTTGGCTCTTCCTGAACAGTAAAATAAACATATATGTACAACACAGTGACTTATAAGGCTCTGCTCCTTACTACTTACAGCTTAGCCTGTCGTATTTGAAGTTTCTTAAATGGCAGATTCATTCTAGTAAATATTCTATATTTCATAAACCTTTACACCTAAGACTTACTTTGGCCTTATAGGCATTAGCAGCACTCGGAGCCTGTGAGGGCTGACCTTGACCATAAGCTGGAGCTGAAGGATTAGAGTAGCTCTGTCCAGATGGCTGTGTTGGGGCTCCATAATTTTGACCCTGGGGCTGACCCATCCCTGGAGTTCCCCCATAGGAGGGTGTGTTTGACTGTTTTGAAATAAAATAGTTATTGTTACAGTGTATAGTTTATATATGTATTCATTTTAAAGTTGCATTGAAATTCAATTGTTAACTTTTTGAAAAACATCATTCGTCTTGTAAGATTTGTTGATACATGCATTCTCTCACTAAAATTTATTTCAGTATTCACAGATTATAACTTCTAAATTGTGAGATGATCCCTGTGCTTACATAGCTTTGTGGTTGACTCTGTGGTGGCCCATACCCTGGCTGTTGTGGGGCAGGTGCTCCATATCCTCCCTGCTGAGGGTATCCTGGTGCACCACTAACAGGTGGCTGCTGTGGGCCACCAAATCCTGGACCACCATACATATTCTGCTGGGAGGGAGGAGAGGGGCCTCCATATGACTGCTGAGGTGGGGCCCCACCAAATCCTGGCTGTTGAGGGTATCCCCCGGGCTGTTGTGGATATCCTCCAGGCTGCGGGGCACCACCAAATCCTGGCTGAGGTGCTCCATATCCAGGGCCACCACCAAATCCTTGAGATGATGGCATGTCCTAATATGATAAAATATTCCATTTTTAACTCCACATCTTTATACCTGAGTCTTGCTGTAAGTCCATAAAATATATTCTACTAAATTTCCATTCCTGCATTACAGTGACATGGCTTTTTGTGCCCTTGGCCCTTTTTTAATGGCCTTGTTCAAGAATTGTACATGCCCTCTTGACATACACAGTAAGCAACCTAAAGATTGAATTTCTAATGAATATCACCTGAGTGAATTGCAAAAATCAAGGATGAAAGACATGCATGTTTAATGTTGATAATCAAAGAATAATGTTAATTGTTGCAAACATGACAATTTTTGAATACATGAATATGCAGCAAGAATATAAATATATTTGGAAATTACCCCGAATCCTATTTGTCCAGGACCACTGGGATTAGTGGAATATCCCCCAGGAGACGAGCCATAGGCTGCTGCATTAGCTGACTCGGGTGTTGGCATGGCCACCTGTTACATGATACACAAGCATACTGTATTTGTCCCATTTAGCACCTAAAGTGCATTGCATTATACTTGGGGGGGGGGGGGGGGGGGGTAATAGATCTACTGTTTAAAACTATACTGCATCTCAATAAGCAGGTGGAAATTTGAATATGTAGTAATTATACATTCAAAACTTTGTTTTCCTAGATCTACAAAATTGCCCTCTGGAAAATTAAACAAATTTAAAGATCTATTTAAAGTGATTTTTTTAAAATATATTTTTAGTTCCTTTTTCAAACCTTTTTCAAATTGTGGGAGGGGCAGTTAATCATATGGAAGGAATTAAGTTTATTGGGTCAAATACAGTAATATAATAGCTATTACATGTGATACATATTTTATACCTGTATTTGTGTGTAATATGACAGTTATACATGCATGCCTGATTGATGTACAATTGATGGCTGTTATACAAACAAGAGCTGAAAGGTATACTACCTCTATATACAAAGAAGTCAATACAAAAAGTCAAGAATGTCTATATGAATATTATGGCATATCAAAATGAAACAAATTCAGATACTATGTTGCTTTTACATTCAAATATAATATTTTAAAAATGCACACATTTATTCTTAAGGATTTAGGAATTATTGTTTATATACTCGGAAGCTGCTACCAGTGTCATAATTTTCTCTTTTTATTATCCAGATGAATAAAGACATTAGACATGATGATAGGACAGGAAGTTTACATCATCATAACACTGAGTATTATTACACATGCTCACAAATCTTTAACAATAAGACAAGCTGACTATCCTAATCTCTCTGTTCTTTCCTGTCTATTCAGGATCTCCTTGTCTACTTTTTGTGTACAATTTGTTTATATAGTCTTGTTTACCCTTGTCAAATGGTGACCTATCCTTATCTGTCATTAACAGCTCATATCCTGGTCACTGCAGACAAATCTTAACTATGTCTCTAAAAAGTGTTCCATGTATTTATCATTAAAGATTAAAAATGTTCAGTTTTAATGAATGAACAGGTGCAGGCTTTTTTCCCTAGTCAACTTACTTCATATTGGGGTGAACTCATTGAAAGGTACATCACAGAAAAGATTGTCTTGACCAATCAGAGAACTTCAACATTCCTGATTACTTAATAAAAACATATAGTGGATCTATCCTGGTTTAAGGATTTATTTTGCTATAAAATGTATAATAAAATTTCAATTTCAGTCTTCATAAACTATTTTCAGATACAGGGACAGGGGAATCAAAGAAATTAACTTGGATGATATGCTTACGGACTTTCACTCAGAAAAACTCATTTAGACATATTGATGTAACAATAGCACCTATGCCACAATACAAAGTCTTAATTCAGACCCAAACTTTAAGAGTAATTTTTGAAGAATTGTTTATGGACAGACACTGGGAGATGGATGGATGACAGATACCTTACTAACGTATAAGCTTTTCTGGTCTCTGACCAGTAGAGCTAAAAACATTTGAATGAAAAATACTATGTGACTTTCTCCCATTGTTTTCCAAACTATTATATAAAGTTGTACTATGAAAGAATTGTACCTTTTTTTGTATAAGATCTTATTATAACTTACATTTCCCTGTGGGTAGCCCCCTTGCTGGGGATATCCTCCTTGCTGTGGGTATCCTGGCTGTCCCCCAGGATATCCATATCCACCTCCTCCATATGGATAGCTCATGTTCTAAATTAAAGATCAGGGAACTCATGAACTACAGAGGTTTTCATTTTATCATTTAACAAAAGTTGTCAGAAAATAGTAAATCTCAAATTTATTTTGTCAATATATAATATACTGAAACGCAACAAGCAGTAATCTACAAATATTTGAATTTTTTATCTAATGATTTTCAAAAATGAATACAGTAAGGTTAAACTCAATTTAAAAACATAGGAGATTTGATAAAAGTGTTAAATAATTATCTTTTAACTTTAGAAAGTAACTCATGACTGTTAAAACACCCCCCACCCCGGCCGTTCAATAACAGCGTGCAAGACTGCCATGCACAACAATTGCAGCTTGATTTCTACAATGCAATAGGTTCATCAATCTCAAGATCTGAGCGAAAGAAATATTCTTGGTCATTTTTAAATGCCTGTTTTTAAGATGACGAGGTCGAATTTCCTCTAGCCTAGCACAGTGTAGTACCCTTTGACTTCCGGTCCAAGGACTGTCATTCATGCTAATGAAGAGCCTCTTGAGGCATGATGTTTTGCATATTTGCATATGCAACTCTCCATCACCTTTATTTTGATATTTTCCAGCTGGAGCAATGGAAATGCGTACTTAATTCATTTTCAGGAAGCCTTGGCATAGCTTACGGAAAAGAAAGGATAATTTATTTTTCGGAATGTTGCTGCATTACTAATGATGAACAGATACAAACCATTAAAACCCCATATTATTGCCAAATGTTTTGTTAAACATGCAATTTTTTATTTCTATTAAGCGGACTCAAACTTAACTTCCGGTAATCGTATGAAAATCATTCAACCGTTAAATTACTGATATTTACAAATTTGAAGATATCCTTACTTTTTAGATACAAAATTATGTCCTATTTAGATATTTCCCCCTAAAATAGGATGTTGCATTTCTTTTGCTTTCAGTATATATCCCATTATGCTGTATTTCAATATCTGTACAACTCTGGCCCAGGTGCGGGGATTGGACCTACTCCAAAAACTCTACCTTCTCACTCATTTAAATTAAAAAAAAAAAAAGGTCAGAACAATAGTGTCAGTCTGGTAGGTATATATCCCTAGTTACATCATCTTTCCAATTCTGGTCTAAATAGGGTTTTTTGTTACTTAACAATGTAGCTGTCCAAACTAATTTAATCTGACCATGTATCTACAACATTGTTGATCAAAGATTGCATAACTCACCTCAATGCCAACTATATGTAGACTGAATGCCAACTATAATAATAAGTGAAGTAAAGTCACAAATGAATGCTCAGTAAGATTAAAAAAGCTTATTTCATAATTACAGTTTTTCCCCTTTTTTATATATATATAAATCAAGACTGGTCATCACATGCAATCAGGACCCATGGATGTGTCACCAAATGCAAGTTTGATCCAGGTAGGGCTATGGTTACTTGGGAAGGAAGCTGCTACACAATTAATCTGACAATTATCCAGAAGAGAAAAGAAAATTTGTTAACAAGTATCCATATCCCCACATACTATAAAATTTATAGCAATGTGCCAATGATGAATAATTTTGATTCATTATAAATATAAGAACTATGCACACTAACCATCAAATCCTGTCTACATTTTACACACAAATAATTCAACATTAATGGCAATTTGGTCATTCAAACTTTTTTGAATGCAAAAAAAAGTTCATTACTAACTGACTGGTAATTCTTATACCAGTGCAAAAAAGTTAATTGCTCTTAATTACAACTCCTTTAATTGGTGTGGGTGGGGGGTTAGAAAATTTTACCCTTTGAAATCAGGCTTTAAAACATAAAAATTAAGCTTTTAAAAACACTCATGAATATGACCCTTAAATCTTTCTGTATGTACTAATGTTAAACTAAACATATAAGATTGATTGTCATTAGGTATCGCCAAACCCCCTAACTCTGTCACTTCCCTAACTCTGTCACATTAGGAAACTCTGCGCTGTTTGAAAAGGAATGCGATTGTGACATCATTTTTTTGCAATGCATGCTGAAAATCTACAATCAAATGCAGAGATACTAAAACAGTAAAGTTCAAAAACAAATATTAATTACACTTTATTGTATCTATCAAATTTTATGTGAAATCAGTAAGCACCTTTTTCTTCATGTGTTATTCCATCTGTATCTCTGACATGTGCGTCAACATGCTCATTTTCACATGTCAGCTATTTTTTATGAAAGTCTATTTCAAACATTCAACTTGACATACCATGTTGAATACAGCAAAAAAATATTGTATTTTTTCGTCTGCATTTGCCTTAATGCACTACACATTGAGATAACGTCAGTGCAACATTATCACATATAAATAGAGGATATTCAATGTTTTGTAGTTGGATATGGAATTTATTTCACGAGTAGGATACAGTGGCGGATTTAAGGGGGGCGCCCCCAGTGCGTGCTCCCTCTAAAATGGTCAAAGTTAGCGTATATCATAGTTTTGTCGAGAAAATGTAAAAATTGTCTACTTGGTATACATCATTTTTACCCTACAAAATCTCTAGAATCCAGGAGCCCCTTGACCCCCACCAGGGCTTCACCCTGGACCCACTGGGGGCCTCAGATCCCCTGCCTACTTTTTGTGCCCCCTCTAACTTCAATTCCTGGATCCGCGCCTGGGATAGGATTATTTATATTTTCACAAGTGCGAAGCACGTGTGAAAATATAAAAAATCCTTTCTCATGAGTGAAATGAATTCCATATCCAACTACAAAAATATTGAATTTTCTGTTTATTACATTTTGAATTCTATGATTTTCCCTTTGCCTCTGTCTTTTCTTAACACAGTGTCAAAGGCTGTGACATCATAGTTGAGTGATTGAGGTGTCATAGCTTAGCAATTGTGAGATTGAAAACATTGTAACATGGATTTTAGTAAGTTAACATATTTGGGAAGAAATTGGCAGTTTTAGTCTCTATCAAGATGGTTTAGCTACTATCTCTATCTCATGACTGGCCAGAAATTATTTTTTGCTAACTTTGATATCCTTTCACACTGTGAGAGAATATCACCTTTATTCAATATATAAATCACAGTATTTCACTGTTAAAAATGTAATAAAATATGTTATATTAACGTTATTTGTTTCGGTTGTTGATGCCATTCTTAAAATACAATTTAATACTATTTTAAATCTTAAAAACAATCTTTTTATGTTAACAAATTCAAAAAAAAGTTATAAAAAAAAAACTAAACAGGGGAAAAAATTGTCTATAATATGTTGGCATACTGTAGAAGGCCCTGGTGACCGAGTTAGGGTTCATTGGACGTAATGTACAAGGATGTGATACACATTCTATTTATTGGTGTTATATAAGCCCAGTAACTGCATTTTTTTGGTTACTATGTGTAGCAAACAAGAAACAAATCAAAAAATACTTCTGAGAGTAAGTAACGCGGGGGTGTTTTCCGCTTATGGTGACAGAGTTTGGGTACTAGGGGATACAATTTCAGTAGCTGTAATCTCATTTGAAATCTGTAATAAAATGAACATATGAACATTTTTCATTATGAATTTGTCGTATAACAATTAATAATAACTCTAGCCAGAAGCCCATGAGCATTTTTTGTAAACCTCTACTTTTTTTTCGAAGTTTGGGGGGTTCGACTAGACTACACTGCTCAGGTCAGTTAGAATAATCTAACTGCGTCTCTGGACAGGCCCTCACCACACCAGGTCTGTAGGAAATTTATCATTTTAACGATAGAACATTCTATCTATGCTCAGGTGAGCTAAAAAAAAAACTGAAGGTCCACAAATAACGTCGTAGACAGGTAAAGTTGCTTCAATTAATCTTGGGCTGACATTTTGTCTTAGAAAACGTCATTTGTACACGGATTATATATAAACTTACTTTAGTCTTATAAATGATTTCCTTATCTCACAAACCTTTTAATGTTAGAAGTTCTCTCTTCCTGTACAACACACACTCAACAGAATCGACTCAGGAAGCTGGGACTCCTTTACCTGTTTACTGTCGATCCCGATCTTTAGGTCCAACATAGCACAAACAAGGCTTACTAAATTGTTGTCAATATCAAATTTTATATATACTATTATCCATAGTTAAAAAATTGTAATTACTTACAAAAATATTAATTTCTTTTATTCATTTATAAAAATAAATAAATAAATAAAAATATCCATTCTAATTTTCCGTCTGTTTGCGCTTATTAGCGTGACGAGTTGAGCGATCCCGATTTTCAATTACTTTTCACAATTAAAGGGGAAAATGATTTTAATTGTCTTTATTCATTTCAACAAATAATACAATTCTATAATTTGTCCAAATTAAAAAGTATATCCCTTGCCAAAATAGATACTCATAGACAGCTGTACAAAGTTTATGAAGAAGAGTTTTGGTGTAAATAGGGTCACCTTTCATATTTACATTTTTGGTCCATGATGAGAGGATAGAATTTACAGAATGTCACAGAGCTCGGTGTTCCTTTTGATGGTTGGGGGGCAGATTGAATCTGCAGAGGTTTGTTCTTATGCCATTTTTTAAAAAGATTTTTTAAAAGAAGAATATCTCTTAGTCTCATTGAAAAAAAAGAAATGTTTGGCATAGTACATGCAGTGACTTGTTTTTGAGTTTTTTGATTAAATCATTCATTTTAGTAAATACTTATATTTATTCAGTATTGCTTGTGTTTATGTATATATACATATACTTTTAATATTTATCTATACATTAACATAAACCGATATTGCTGGTCTTTAGATTTAAGTGGGGAAAGAGCCTACATGTACATTTATGACGGGGGAGAGTATGCATGAAAATTATCCATACTTAGATTAAAATTGAAATTTTTTATTTTAGTTTCCAGATTTTGATGACATTTACTGCAAATATTGTTTTACATTTGGTCCCGATTGGCTGGTTACCTCTGTAAGTACTACAGTGTAGATCTTGGATTAAATCAACTCATTGACACTCCTACCTTTACTTAATTGGATGAGATATAACATTTCTCATTCCCTTTTATTAGGGTTTAGATGAAGGCCTGACACAAGTCACAAAGAAAAGTCGAGATGACAGGCAGCAGTTTGTATGGAACTTTCCTCTGGACATAACATTTAAAAGTACCAATCCCTTTGGTTGTACGTATATTTTCCTTCTAGTGTAATATGAGTTAGTAATCAGTATCTTTTTTTTTTCAGGGAAAAACATATAGGCTGTACAGTATATGCATGTTATTAGTCCCCTATAAACATGAGGGAACTATAGGTTTCCTCCTCATCTATCTAGCTGTCTGTCTGTCTGTCTCACTTGGGTTTTAGCTTTTTTTTTAAAGCTTGCAGATATTTAGCTGATTTTTGGTATGTGATTGTACCTTAATGAGCTACATGTCAAGTTTGCATTTCATTCCCCATTGATGCATTTTATTCTCCTTTGATGATTTTGGATGAAATTATGGTCTTTTTAAGGGTAACCAGATTACACTTGCCAGTAGGGGACTAGTATTGCATATGCAATAATCTCAGAATGCCTGTATACCAAGGGAAATAACTCCAAAGAAGCATTAAAAGGGCCATCATTGCATAAAAAATCATTGAAGCAGACAAACTACAAACTTATCTATAATTGATCAAGTTAAACTCGCATACAAAAAATCAGCTCAATATCTGCAAGCATTTAGGAAAAAAGAGTGGAAAACCATGGGGGAAATCTGGTGCTTAAAAATGTAATAAGGCTGTAAATCATCAAAGCGAAATGAATTGCAAACTTAATGTGTAGCTCATCAAGGTACACTCACATACATAAAATCAGCTCGATATTTGATAGCAATCAGAAAAAAGTACAGAAAGTTTACAGGGACACACTGACAGACAGATGGAGGTACATTAGGGCTGTCACGGTTCCAAAATTTTTCGAGTCGGGTCGGTTCTGTAAATTTTCGGTTCGGTTCCGGGTTTTACGGGTCGGGTATTTACATCTATTTCAAACCTTAATTTCATGAATTTAACTTGAAAAATCTTTATTTGTTACATTATATTTACATTGAAAACGTTATCGTCATCATTCCTTCGATTTCGTCGCCATTTTTTGTATTGAACAGACTCTAATATATAAACCAGACCCGAACCGAAATCCGGAAAAATGGAACCGGAACCGAAGCGAACAACTTGGATAGCGGTTCTCGGTTATTTCGGGTACTCGTGACAGCCCTAAGGTACATGTAGATGGACAGACAGACAGAAGATGAGGAAACCTATAGTCCCTTCTGGTTTCATCAGTAGGGACTAATTAATGAAATTTAAAACAACCCTATTTTAAAGTAGGGCTGGGACGATACAACTTTTTCTATATCGATATGTATCACAATATTTGAGCCACAATAACGATATGTATCACGATATGTTGAATTGGTTATAAAATGTCTTTTTCTGTATTGAAATGAACAAAACATTTCTTCACAAATAAGAATAACTTTTCAAAGAAGTTGTATACCTGTTGTAAAGAAAATAATTTTACACAAGTGATGTTAATTATTATGTATTTTATATTTATATTAATATTTAGCATATTTATATTATATAGTTAACCTAAAATGTTAAGTAAACTAAGAAAAACATAAGTCAGAATTTTTTTTGCGATATTTTGATATTTCTTCATATGTATCAATATGCATATCATCCTCACAATGAATCGATTTTATTGATATCTCGATATATTGTCCCAGCCCAATTTTGAAGTTCCTGACATTAAAACTTATTCACATTTAACATACTTATTTCAAAGGGCCCCAATTAATAGTACATGCTTATGGAATTGATGCTTTTGGAACTGATGTTGTTAGAGGATATGGAGTAACACATGTACCTATCACACCTGGAAGGTAAACGTCTACACTGCATTTTATGAAATTTGGCATGTTATCATATATGAGGTGGTAGCTGCTGAGACCTTACAATGCAAGAAAATGTTTTGTACAGTTTTTGCACTACCAAATATAGCATGGTAAAGTTAGATTTTAAGTTTAGCTGTACATTGTACTTCACCTAAGTTGGTATTTTAGACATGTGCATGATTGATTTCATTACTAGTAATTTGTAAATCTATAAGAAATGTTAGAGAATAACTTTGAAATAACCAATGAATAATTACTTGTTTACACTACATATTGAACTATTTTTCAGACATAAAATTCGTCTCCCTATGTTTGTGCCAGAGTCTTCATCACAGTTACAGAAATTAACAGCGTGGATTTTGGGGCGTCGGCCTGAATATGTGGATGTACGCGTTTTAGCCCAGGGGGAGGGAAGAGAGGGTAAGGCTCATGGAAACTATTTCAACATTGAAAGGCGTGAAGTAAAGCTAGGATATATGTTCCTATATTTGCAGCAGAGTGGTAAATGTTAAGTAGTACAACCATTAGCAACACTATTAATTTATCAAGAATTGTAGCATAAATACCTTAGCAATTTATTGTACACTAGCAACACATTGCAATGTATCACAAGATGTATTGACTTTGGTCTTGCAAGTTGTCAAGCAAGAAAACAGTTACCAAACAATCGCTAAGGGAATTGCAGTGTTTGAAATAACCAGAGGAAGACGGTCGATATCAGATCTGCCTCATTCAATAAGGATGATCAATATACAGAGGCACTATATACGTCCTATATATTTTTTAACATATTATTAAATTAAAATTTTGTCCTACCTATAATACATTAACATAAGATACTCAGTTTTCTCTTTTTTTTCCTTTACAGTGACGAGAGTAAGATCTCAAGGTTTTCTCACCGTGTCATTTAATGTTGTGATGAAGGACATGAAAAAACTAGGTTATGATGTCATTCCATCAGAAATGTCAACATCTGTGATTCCCGAGACAGTGGGGGGTACAAGTGGAGGGACCAAAGACACATGATCATCTGTTAGAGACTTACTAACTTAATGTATGTAGGGACAGATCTGATATGAAGTACAGCAAACTTCTCCATTTTAACTGATTTACAGTCCGTCCAGTAAATAGTGTCACTTTGTGAATTATATTTATAATGTGTATTTTTTAAAAAAAAAAAAAACTATACAAATTCATAATTGCAGCATACCTATTTCACAATTTAAAAAAACTTTTTGCAAAGTACATGTGTAAACTACTTCTGTGTATAGTTTTAAAAGTCAGTTTAGTAATATATCTACTGAACAATAAATAGATTATTAAGATATATCATTTCTTAGTTTTATTTGCCAAGTTGAAAATGTTAGTAAAATATTTGTTAAACATATAGGACTATTATTCTATTAACAGTAAAATTTGGTTATAAACTTAAAAGAACTCATTTAAAGGGAAGTCTCAGTTATAATGACATTTTTACAATTCAGTAGAAGACTTTTCCCGATGTTTTTATACAGATATAAAGAATCTTGGTTATAAGGAAGCAAAATTTGAGGTCCCAGTGACTTTTTTATAACTAAGTTTTACTGTTTTATAGCATTCAATTTTTTTTATCATAAATCTTTTTATTCAACTCTTCACACCCACACGTTCTGCTAAAAACAGGATGTATTTACATCCACTGAACATTTTCTCCATTTAATCTTTCATATTATTTTTACTGTGTAATTCAATGAATCTGATTGGTTTGAATGATATCACATGCAAAATTATACTTTATGATAATGACTTGAGTTACTAAAAATAACTTTGTGCTCAGTCGATATGCTTTTCTGTGAAGTCGATATATCTATGGATCGACCTCATAAAAGGGCTATATTTGTATAATATGAAAACCAATTGTTGGTAATCAGTTGATTAGCTACTAGTTAGATTGGTTATTATAAGCCATCTTTATGAATGATTAAGAAATGTTACAGGACAACTGTTTCTTTACCCTTCCCTCAATGTACGGATCAATAATTATCGCATATTCACTGAATATCAGGAAATATGCCCACCTGAGATCTATGCGTAGTAAAGCAGCTTGCCAGGTCCGTATCTGCGCAAAGCCAAAAGCTGAAGTGAGCTTTTCTGATCAAAATTTGTCCATTGTCTGTCATTGTCAATGGCTTTGTCATCATAAACTTTTCAAACTTCAGAACCACTGGACAAAATTTCCACCAAAATTGGCACAGCCCATCCTTGAGTTAAGGGGATTCAAGTTTGTTCAAATGAGGGGCCACAACCTCCTTCAATTAAGAATTTGTGAAAATATAAGGGCATATTTCAAAGATCTTCTCAAGAACCAATGGGCCAGAAAAGATGAAACTTAATGATGGTCACACAATGGGTGGTCAAAGTTTTATATAAGAATATATAGGAAAATATCTTTAAAAATCTTTTTCTCAAGAACAGCAAAGCCATGAGTAGCCATATGTGGAAGTATCTTAGGTGGTGTACATTCAACGCGGGAGGTAGGGTGGAGCCATAATGGGCGTTTTAAGGTTTACATAGAAATATAAAGGTAGAGATCTTTAAAGATCTTTTTCTCAAGAACAATAAAGCCATGATTAATTATATTTATATGGAAGCATCCTCAGGTAGTGTATATTCAAATTTGTTCAAATCATGACCTCCAGGGCTAGAATGGGGCCACAATAGGAGATCACAGTTTTACAAAGGAATATATAGGGGGCAAATTTGCTGATAAAGAAGGGCTATAGTGAGTGTTGTGGGCCTTGGACCTCTTGTTATTACGGTTGTTATTACGTATGTTTCAAGAGTACCAATACTTTTTCCCAATTCATATGAATAGAATCTAAATTTCTGGTCATGGACATCCTTACAACATTAGTTAATGCCTGTTAAATGGATATCTGTGACATCAAATGTTCGTTTGTGATGTCATTAAAATGGAAAGACAGGGAAATATATTATGATGTCACAAACACAAAAGGGCTGACATGGTTCTGTAAATGCCAAGGTACTCTCTTTACATTCTATTGAGAAATATATCAAAATATGTAAATTTAATGATACAATATTTTATGCACTTGCAATGTCGCAACCTTTATTTCCCATATAAACTAACAAAGCATTTTTATGTCACATGAATAACTCTGTTTAGCTATCTTTGTGCATCAAGCATTGTCTGTCATGCATGGGTCATAAACTTTTGAACATTTTCATTTTTAGTTCACCTCAACAAAGTTGGGGAAGCTTATGTAATACCCTCGATGTCAGTGTCCCAGGTTAAAGTTTTTGGTGCAGTTTTCTTTTCAAGTACTTATGTGCCCTATATTAATCAGCGATGCATTGAGGATGCTTCTGGTATGTTTCATTGTACCAGTCAAGGTTTCAGATGCTGCAATTCCAGCTGAAAAATGACCAGGTTAATGTTTTTGGAGCAGGTTAAAGTTCTTTAAGCAGGTCTCATTTCCTAGTAACTATAAGCCCTATATTGACCGAACTTGCATGGATGATACATCTAAGGATGCACACTACTGGACTTGCTTTGGATGCTGGATCTGACCTACATTTTCCGGATGAGTGACCAGTTTAAAGTTTTTGGAGCAGGTCTCATTTATAAGTATCTAAAAGTCCCATGTTGACCAAACTTGCATGGATGATACATCTAAAGATGCACACTACTGGACTAGCTTTGGATGCTGGATCTGATCTACATTTTCCGGATGAGTAACCAGGTTAAAGTTTTTGGAGCAGTCTCATTTCCAAGTAACTAAAAGCCCTATGTTGACCAAACTTGCATGGATGATATATCTAAGGATGCACACTACTGGACTTGCTTCGGACGCTGTATCTGACCGACATTTTCCAGATGAGTGACCAGGTTAAAGTAAACTTTAAGGGCTATCTGAAGCAAACTTGCATGGATGATGCATCATAGGATGAACACTCTCAAACTTGCTTCAGATGCTGGATATGACTTGCAATTTCTAGATAAGTGACTAGTTTAAAATTTTTAGGTAAGTTCATTCCCAAGCAACTGCAAGCCCTATCGGACCAAAATTGCATCAATGTTACATCTAGGGATGCACGCTACTAGATTATTAGTTGGGGACTTTGCCTTACTTAAAGACAACATTCGTTGAGGTGAGCTCTGTAATCTCTGATTACCTTTGTTCTTCTCATGAATGGCTTAACTAATTCTAACCAATTTTGGTATGTAGCATCTATGGGTCAAGGGAAACCAAAATTATGAATTTCATTGTCCCCCCCCCCCCCCCCCCCCCCCCCCCGAGGGTTGGGGCTAAAACCATCAAAATTAATAAACTCTTCAAGCATCTTGTTTACTCCTGGACATAAAGCAGTCTAACTGTTGACATGATTTTTAACAAGCAATGAGTCCTTTACTAATATTGTGAAATTTATGGCCCATGGGTCAGTGGCTGTATGATAATATGGTGAAAATACGTAAATTCTTTGAAAATTTTCTCCGCTCCTGGGTATTAAGTAGACAGACTTAAGTACATGGTTATGATGAGCATTGGTGCCTCTTCCAAATTTGTGAAATACAAAGCCCTTAGGTCAGGGGTTCTAGTGTTAGCGAAGGGATCTATTGATTATCTGGTGAAAATGCATCTTTTTTTTTTTGAAAATCTTTTTCTCTTTTCCTGGATATGAAGTAAACAAACTGAGTGCATGGCTATGACGAGCAATGGTGCCTCTTCCAAAATTGTGAAATCTATGGCCCCAGGGTAAGAAGTTCTGGTGTCAGGGAGGGGTTTTATTGATCATATAGTAAAAATGCATAAATTCTTTAAAATCTTATCCTCTGCTGAGTATTTAGCATACAAACTAATTGCAAGGATATGATAAGCAAGGATGCTTCTTCCAAAATTGTGAAATTCATGGCCCTTGTCAGGAGTTCTGGTGTTAGGACAGAGCTAACTCATTAAATAGTGAAAATGCATTATTTCTTTGAAAATCTTCTCTGCTGCTGGGTATTTAGCAAACATATTTTTCTATCAATTTATTTGTTTTATCTTATACTTCTGTGGATCCTTTACAGTGTTATATTATACTCAGGTGCCCATTAAGGCCCTTGGGCCTTTTGTATAAACAAATTTAAACTAGATATCATTGAGATGGTGGCCATCTCAAAGGGCCCCGCTTTCAGCAACGAACATGAAAATGTAAGGTAGCTGAAAAGGGTTTATTTTGAAGAGGAACATTTGTGTACTATTAAGGAATGTGTTGTTTGAGTCTAAAGGGCTTCGAAAAGTGGCACGAAAATCACGAGTGCTCCATATCCTCTATCAAAAAATGGCACAAAAATCACGAATGCTGCATATCCTCTATGAAAATTGTTGCATATCCTTTATCAGAAATATGGAAGGAAAATCACAAATGTTCTGTACCCTAAGTCAATTGGTAAGGTTTGAGGCTGACTGGACTTAAGGGAAAGAAATTATGCACCGAACGAAGATTTTTAACAGAGAGGCTATTTTTGACCTTGACCCTTGACCTAGAAACTTCGTACAAGGTCAGTGCACATCCATTGACCAGTGGCACTATGTGAGTGAAGTATGAGCCACATTGGACCAAGGGGAGAGAAGTTATGTTCCAGACAAGGATTTTTCATATAATTCTGCTATGACCTTAACCTTAGACCTAGAAACATGGTTCAAGGTCACTGCATGCCCTTTACCCAAAGGCACTCTGTGTGTGAAATATGAGCAAGATTGGGCCAAGGAGAGAGAAAATATGCTCCGGACAAGAATTTAAACAGAGAGGCTATTTTTGACATTGACCCTTGACCTAAAAAGTTTGTTAAAGGTCACTGCACATCCATTGACCAGTGGCACTCTGTGAGTGAAGTATGAGCCACATTGGACCAAGACCTTAGACCTTGAAACATGGTTCAAGGTCACTGTACACCCTTTACCCAAAGACACTCTGTGGGTGAAGTATGAGCCAGATTGGGCAAGGAGAGAGAAGATATGCTCCTGACAAGAGATGTCTGACGGACAGACGGATGGAAGGACGGATGGACAGATGAACGAACGGACGGATGGACAGACAGACTGATCACTATAGGGCACCCGCAGAGCGGGGCCCTAATAAACCCAACACTGATGCTATAGTGCTTGTTAATCACTATGAAATCAGACTGTACACAACAAAGAAACATATTTATTTAGTATTTTCATATGAAATTACAATTAAAAACAAACTTTTCATACATGTGATTCAGATAATCTTTAATGTGTAGAGTCCTTTCAAATGAATGATGGAGTTAATTTTTCATGGCAAGTCTGTATCCAAATCTGGCAACCATTAACAAACTGAAAAAAAAAAATACCTAGATGAGCATTGTTACTCAATGGCAGCACTCTGTATCAACTGAATTTCTTTAGCTTGCAATAACCTTTAAAAGAATGGTGCAACAGCAAAGAAAATGAATATTTTGTCACTATAATGAGACAGATTTTGCTTTATGTAAGCTTTGTGAAAAAAAAAGGAAAAGAAAAAAGGAAATTTTTTGTAAATGCTTGATTGAAAAATGCTGAAAAGCAGTATAAAACTTCAATATTAATTATTCAGTCAGTGTTTTAAAATGTTATGATATACGAAGAAAGACCCTTACGTGTCATTTCACTTCATTACCTAGAACTGAAAATTAATGTTACGTACCAACACAAGATTTAATCAAGAGACAAACTGAGTGTACCAAGTTTAAATCAAGGAAAAAGGTATTTGAAAGTTGCTTCTGAGAAATGGGTTGAAATATACTGGCAATACATTATATACCAAAATCTCTTTTTTAAGCCCCCACAATTAAAGATTCGGGGGAATATAGTTTTTGGTCTGTATGTCTAGCTGTTTGTTCGCAAAACTTTTAACTTCTGAATGGTTTGTGCTAGGGCTTACTTATTTTACATGTGTATTTCTTGTATTCTTTGGGTACCAACATATTTGACCTCTTGACCTTGACCTTGGAGTTTGACCTTCTTTTGCAAAAATTTTACCAAACTTTAACCTTGGCCATAACTTTTGAACAGTTGGTTGATAGGGCTTTTATCATGTTTATATTTCATGTGCATATTCATGTGACCAGACCATTCTTTGTGTACAAACAATTTTGACCTTGACATTTGAGTTTGATGTACTTTTGAAAAACTTTAACCTTGGCCATAACTTATGCATGGTTGGTCCTAGTGCTTTCATATATCATATGTATATTTCTTGTGACAAGACTCTTTGGAAATTTTTGACCTCCTGACCTTGATTTTAAGAATTGACCTGCATTTGAAAAAAACCTTAACATTGCCTATAAATTTTGAAGGTTGGTGTGAAGGCTTTCATATTTCACTTCTGTATTCCTTTTGACAAGACTTTTTCTTTGGTACCAATATTTTTACCTCATGACTTTGACCTTGGAGTATAACCTAATTTTGAAAAACTTTGACCTTGCCCATATTTTCTAAAAGGTTGGTACTAGGGCTTTCATATTTCCATGTATATTTCTTGTGACAAGACCTTTCTCTGGGTACCAACATTCCTGAACTCTTGACATTGACCTTAGAGTTGACCTAAATTTGAAAAACTTCAACCTTGGCCTTGAGCTGCCATATGGGGGCATCAGTGTTTCACAAACACATCTTGTTTCTTTCTTTAATAAAATAAATGACCTGGAGGTTGACCCATTTTAGAGCAACTTTCATCATAAAAATATTTTATACTTCATATATTCCTAGCGGGGTAAATAAAAATTATAAAATATCTAACCATCAGTTGACACCATTTATTTAAAAGATCCATATAGTCTTAATTCATTAAAATGTTTAACATGATTATAGCTAAAGTACTACTGGAAATAGGTACGGTACACATTAAACCACTTCACATAAAGACAATACTAATTCACACATGTCCCCTTAACTATGGAATTTCCTGTGCCCTCTCACTCAGTAAACAGGATGTACATATTTCCTCTTTTCCTGTACCTGCCTCAGATCTCTCTCCCCATGTATGTGTTGTCTTGTTCCAAACTTCCTTACTGTATGCATAAACTCTTACAATAAAACATTCATGGCAGAGATTTAAGCAGACTGGGCTGTTACCTGAGTGTGGCCACCAGTCCAGCTGGCATGAACTTCCCTGAGTTGACAAATCTATAACCCATGACACCGGTCAGCACCCCACTGGTCACTGAAACAGACCCCTCATTACAACAGAATGGTGACATCTAATTACTGTCATGTTAGCTCCAGCCATGTAGATGTACATAAGGCAAGAACGAAGTAAATTATTAAATTCATAAAGAAGTTTATGATCTGAATTTTAAAACATCCTTACATATATCGGTATCATATTTAATTATATTTATGTCCACTGAATAATTTTTGCTTTATTTCTTATAAAAATTGATTGCCGTTATCCATCCATTAAAAACTAACTAGGACCAGTTTTTTAAAGCCATCTGTTTGAAAGATTTCTTATCAATAAGAAGTGGGTTCTTCCATCAATGTAACGTACAGACCAGTAAAACAATACTTTACATAGGCTACTTTTATATACTTTCACACACTTTATAGGAATAATTTATACAGATATATACAGTAAAAACTCTTTCTTTGTTTGTTAACATTGCAATCATTGAAACAAAAATATACATAACCCGCTTGGGTCCCAATATCCCAGCATTTGATTTACAAAAAAGCATTTTTATGCCCCCCCCCCTAACCCTAACCCTGTCATGTCCTTCTTCCATCCTTCCGTCTGTCCATTCATCACCCTTTGCATTTAGCTCAGTTCAAAACTCAATTTTCAAAGAAACTATTCAAGATAATTTTATCAAACTTCATATGCTGATACGTATTAGTGTAGCCTATTCAACTGCATCAATATTTTTGCTTTAACCTTGACCTCACTTTTCTTAAATTAGTGTTTAGCTAAGTTTTAAAGAAACCATTCAAGATATTTTCATCATACTTAATATGCTGATACATATTGGTGAGAACTATTCAACTGCATCAAAAACTTTTGACCTTGAACTCTCCTATGACCTTGACCTCACTTTTCTTAAATTTGCATTTTGCTCAGTTTTAAACATTTATATTACAAATTTTTATGTAAGCTTAAGCACTGATACTGTACATAATTTGGTGAGAATTTATCATCTATATCCATTTTTTTTAGACTTCAATTTCAATTTTATAGAAACTATTTAAGATATTCTCATCAAACTTCATACACTAATACAAATTTTCATGTTGCATTACTAATAAACCTTGGGCAGGGCATTCATGTCCTATGGACATATTTCTAGTTAATGTTTAATAACTCTAGAATAAACTCCTTGATTTATATGAACTTTAATAGTTAATTTTTATTTACCTAGTGATAGGTGGACATTTTGTGGGTCCATAGAGGTCTGGTATGTACCAAATCCCATCAGACTTCCGAATGCCAGACCAGCCATCAGGGAGGGGACACTTCCTATTATGAGGAGACAAAAAAATATAGCTAACTAGACCATACAGTATAAATACGGATGTTTATCACCAAAATTTTGTATTGCGATAATATCATATTTTTACATGCAATTTTTACTACACTGTATGATTTTAAATGAATTTCCATAATTTTTCCAACAAATATGTATTGTGAAAATATAACTTCACTTCTTTTTTTTTCATTTTTATTATATGTTGATTAAATAAGGCACATTTGGATGCTAAGATGCTGTTGTTTTAATGTTTTACAATAATTCTGGTCATTGTAAAACGTTTGAACAAAAAAACCATTTCCAGAATTTTTTATTACATGCATGTACTAAATACCAATATTTTAGTCTACATATTACAATGTGTATTGCACAATAAAAAATCATGAGATATAGTATATCCATAAAATTAAACTTCCCTAAGTGTATAACATATTTGTCATTTGCCTAGGCCTATTAGGTCATATGATAGGACTAATACCAACAATTTAAAAAAACAAAATCTTTACCTCTCTGAGATATTACAAAATAGGGCTGAGGAGAAGATACCTAGTCTTATGGTATTCTATAGTAGTGTAGGGTTACAAGGTTGATGAGGCACCTATAACCAGTTACAACAACAGTGAGAGATCAATGATCCCAGTTCCAAGCTTCTTTTCTTTGCCACATATTTCATTTTACAAGTATATGTAAACTTAATTCAGGCAATCTGTTCAAAACACCTGATCTTAAATGAGAATCATGCCTAAAGATCATAAGATGATTTATAAACTTGTCAGAATCAATTTATTCCTAACAGCACTAAAGGGTGACAGAAATGATCAATATCCCTAATATTTAAACATTAAACTGAACAGTGAGGTACATATACACTGGTACATAGCAGACATCA
This sequence comes from Saccostrea echinata, assembly GCF_033153115.1. Lineage (NCBI taxonomy): Eukaryota > Metazoa > Mollusca > Bivalvia > Ostreida > Ostreidae > Saccostrea > Saccostrea echinata. The sequence goes on from NW_026889783.1 coordinate 1,825,369, forward strand.
CTGTTTCACAGAAAATCTATATTCTATAACAAATGAAATATAAATAATATAACCTTTTATTGAGGCTCTAAACTTAAACAATTCTATGTGCTTTGATTATTATCAGGTTAAACTGGTTTACATATTGCAGCATAACGCTTTAAGGACATACGCAACGTAGTTTGAACTTTATTGCCTTCTTCCCTGGTGTTGAAGAGTTCCAATACTTAAAGGAACTGTGTACTAGATTTTAATGTCTATATATCCTGTTGTACTCTTCTTCTAAAACAAATTTTGATAAACAAAACATCTAAAATATATGTTTAGTAAATTATACAAGAATTTTCATCAATTGATATCTTTTCAAAACCCCTGGTAATGCATGCTGATTTTTTGTCTATGAACATATGATGGCATTATGATCTTAAATTAAGAATATTTTGAAAAATTATCAGTAGGTAAGGTATGTTGCATATGTCCTTAATTGAGAAAGTGTATACTAATTCCTATTTAATTTTTGTTCAATCCTCCTCATACCTCCCTTCCTTATCCATGATATTTAACATTTGTAGGAAATGCTTTGACAATAACTGTGACATGTATTGCTGTTCTCCAGAAAAAGACTTTAAAGGATTTACCCCCTTCTTTTATGCTTATGCAGAATATATTTGTTCCCATATTGTGGCAATACCCTAACCCTGGGTATTATGATTTGAACAAAATTAACAGGTCCAGCACAATCTCTTGATTAAATAGCTATAAAGTTTGATTTAGCAGTGGGACAGTGGCTGAAAATCTTTTTTTGGATTGGGTTTCTAAATGGATTCTCAAGAAGTTGAAGAGTGATTTGCGTTTGATGTGTTCTCCGAAGCATCAAAGTCTGAAAAAGCTATTGAGTTTGCAGATTAAGTCAGGAGGAATTACATAGAGCAGTCATCATCATTCCCACTGACAATTTGGGTAGATGTGGATGTAGAGAGTAAACATGTCAGACAAACGGATGTGAAAGCTTTCAGAAAGAATTCAGTACAAATTGTTTTACAGTTTTCATCCTTACATGTTTGACTTTTTAGCAAAGCTTCAATCAGTCCAGACCAAAATTTATTTGAAAATGCATGCTGCCAGAAACAGGATTCCCACAGGCCAGAAAGAGAATAACAATACGAGTCAGAAAAATGAACTGAAAGCCAAATATGAAAATGGTGAGATTTTCAGACAGCAGTACGCCATGCAAATGGCCTTCTATTAGTGTGTGTTTTATCCATGAACAGTTCTCGGTTTTAAAAGTTTCTATAATGTTTTATTAAATAAAATAGATTTTAAATAAAAAAGTGAAAAATACATCCTGCTCAAAGTCTTATTTCACCAGTCCCCTTGGTGAGCAGGAGAAACAGGTCTTATGCATATATTTGTTGTACTTTAAATCAATCTGTACATGCATTAGCCTGATCTGGCTAACAAAAGAGGCAATGTAGTGGTAATGTATACTTTAGTAGTAATGTAACCTTTTTTGTAGTGGTAATGAGTATATAGCTGTAATCATGGTAATGACAATTTTAAAAATGTAGCGGTAATGATACGCACCATGTTAGACATCATTGATATTGGTTGCTTTTTTGATAGTCCATAGTACATATATAAATAGTCAAATACTTGCGATGTTTTGTCTATATGTCTTACCAAAAAAAACCCAATTTTTGTGAAAAACTGCAAATGAATAGCTTTATCAAGCTATTTTGAACAGCTCAATAAAGCTGTATACTGTACGAGTACATAAATTGGCATATTTAAAATTTAGCGCAATCACTGGGTATTGAGTTGTTGGCATATTCATGAATTAGCGCTACACACTAACGTGCCACGTATATTGCATTAATAAATGATTAAAGCAGTATTTATGAATTAGCGCATTGTTGTCAAAGCCGCTAAAATATGAATCCCACTTTTTTAAGTACACATACAGTAACTAAATCAAGAGATTGTGCTGGACCTGTTGAATATTGCATGCATCATGTGTATGCATGCATCCTGCTTTAACACGTTTAACATATTTAAGCCAAATATTGGTAGAAATTAGTTTAGAACTGTGGTTCTTGAGAAGAAGTTGAATTTGTGAAAAATAAATAGACAAACAGACTCAGAGATGACAGACTTCTATCAGAAAAGTTCATACGGGCCTTCGGTAAAGGTGAGCTAAAAATTATTTTCAATGAACACATGGACGAAGGAGCAATCAATATGCAGTAGATAGCAAGCACCTACAGTAGGATCTGTTGTTTGAATATTACTACAAACAGTTCAAGATATACACACCTGCTTTAACATATCCCATCAGGCCTCCTGCTGCCACTGTCACAGAGTATGCGAGGCTAACGATGTCCACACCACCCATTTTGAAAGAAAACGAAAGTGGAAACGGTGGCTAGGTTATTTGCGCCAAGACCATTTCAGATTGTTAATAACGCATTCTAGTTTGTTTACCTCATATAATGAATTAAAAAAATTCTTAATTTATAACTAGGGTGTTTAATGAGTAAAGATATTTCTTTTTACACTTCATGAAGAAACAAGAGACCCATGGACCAGAATGCTCACCTGAGACAATGACAGTGTTCATTTTTGAAAGATTTTTTTCTGAGAAGACTTTTTCCCTCCACATATTTAGAAAAAGTTTTGACCCCATGGTTTATAAAAACTTGAATGTGCATTACATGAATTAAGAGGCTTGCATATTTATAATACAATTAACTATCATGACTCTACTCACTCAGATCTTGAGAAAAGGATTTTTTTATCAAAGAATCTTTTGGTACATATTTCCCTGTATGGCAATCCTGCCCTGCAGGCAAAATTAAATGAAGATTTCTAAAAATTATTTCCTATATGTATATTTCCTTGTTAAATTAAACTTTGGTTCTCTAGTGTGACCCAACCCTCATACCTATGGCAGCCATTTGAACAAACTTGAAATATGAAGATGCAAATTTTCTCCTTATTTTCAACAAAGCCCTGTCCTAACAAATGATCCCCTGGCTCTAGGGCCATGAATTTCACAATTTTGGAAGAGGTATTCTTGCTCATTATAACCATGCACTTAATTTGTCTGCTTAATATACAGGGGGGAGAAAAGGTTTTAATTTAATGAATTTATGCATTCTCACTACATATGACCAATAGAACCCCTGCAACCTGGGGCCATGAATTTCACAATTTTGGTAAAAGCCTCATTATAATCAATTAACCAAGCCAACAGTTTGAATGCTTGATGTCCTGGAGTAAAGAGGTTTTTTAAAAGATTGCATGGATTTTGATGGTTTTGGCCGCACCTCACAGGCCCAATGGGGATGCAGAGACCATGAAATCAACAATTTTTGTTCTCCTTTAGCCATAGATGCTATATAAAACGTTAAAAGTTTAAAAGCAGATGGACAAAATATGATCAGACAAGCTTATGTACTTTCAGCTCAGGTGAGCTAAAAAATGAAAAAGTTCATAAAATCAATAAAATTTTAAAAAGTTATCCAATCATGATGATAATACCAGGTGCATTTCTTTTTCCTGCAAATAAGGAGTGTACAAATTTTCAAACAAATCCATGCAGTAGTCTCTAAAAATGTGTCCAGACAAAATCATGTCTACAGATATGGTCAGACAGACAACATACTGATTCCAACATACCCAACATATCTTCCCTAAACTTCATTTGCAGGCCAGGAGGGGGGGGGGGGTGTATAAAAATTTTCATTATTTTCATAAACCATTGCAATATTAGTTGAAATCAGAATCCAATACACAGAAATATGTAAATTTGTGTAGTTTCTTCTGTACTAAGTTTTATTGATATCAGAAAAAATCTGTAGGAGGATGACATGTACAGGTAAAAATCAACCCAATACATTGTATATATTTAAGATTTTTATATCATCTTCATAAATACAAGAGTTGCATTGCACATTAACAAAACATTCTTACAAAAATATTTATGACCAACATATATTCCTTTGTGGTTCAGTACAGTAAGACATTTAATTAACAACAAATTTAAAGAATTTGTCTATGGCAATGTTAAGAATTATAAATGTATGTATGTATTATTGCACATGCAGAGACAAAATGTATAGAAACTTGGATGTTGTGCACAAATGAAATCTTATATCACAGTAAATTTGTGTATCTAATATATAATCTCATGACATAAATAAACAACATACCTACAATTTGAATAAGTATATAAGTTCACAATACATTCAAAATTAATGCTGAAACTTTATCTTTATCATTTATTTGGTAAAATTATGTATTACTATACAAGTTTACAGACAAATGCTTGAAAACAGAAATATGATAAACTTATCTTTTTTTAATTGAAAATGACAGGGAATCAAATTAAAAAAAAATAACCAAGCACAAATATACAAAAAGGTAAGGGTTATTAGACATTTGGGGCTTGGCCTCATTTTTTCTATTTTAATAATATTTTAAGACGGTTATAAAATATTGTCCCTTTGGTTTTTCTTTTTTTTCTCTCTCTCTCATGTAAAAAGTGAACAATGAACAAAAACAGTTATAAAACTCAACTCTAATAAATAAAATGTTTCAATGGTAATATTTGTGCAGGAGTTTTCTTCCATTTTTTTAACAAAAAAATATAAAAACACTGTTCATAAGTGTTCATTGGAGTCTTCCAAAGAACCATAAGATTTTGCAGATGTCTGGTGATATCTGGCAAGTCTGTGTCTATTTAGATAATCATTTCTTTGGAAAAAGTCTGTAACACTCCCCTTTATTTTGTTAAATATTCTGGAACCTGTTGACTGAATCTCCGGATGGAAGTCAAAGTCTGCCACTTCTACATCCCTTTTCTTCTTCAGTCTTACAAAGTATGCAGCGGCAGCTATGATGACAATCAGACCCAGCATGCTGAAGATAACTGGCACAGCTAATGGTGAAGAAGATCCTGTTCCTGGGAAATACAAACAATAATCGCCAAAATTCTATGAAATATGTGTACATATATTTCCATTTCTATTTGTTTTCTCATTGATAACTCTTTGAAAGTTAGTTGAATTGATTTCTTGATCATTCTACCGGAATGTAAATTTCGCCAAGCGAAAGGTCAGGAGCTAAGAAGGCCTAATATGCATGTAATTCTCGTGAGCCTGTCTTTGTGTCTGACGCTAAGGAGGCCTAATATGCATGTAAATCTTGCGGGCTGTCTTTGTGTTTGACGTCAGTGGGCGGGGACTATTGAAATTGACATGTGAGGCCTCGTGTAATTTAAATCTATTAGTCTACATTTTTAAAATCTAAATTTACAATTTTATTTCACAATGAATGAAACGCCCGTTATGCAAATTATCCCACGTTTCCAACTATCGTTGATGCCCTGGCATACTCTACTAACTAGACAGTGATTCCTCAAGTATACACATCATACAATTTTGTTCCAGTATGGAAAGCCAACAGGTTCAAAATTCAAACTCTGTAATTCTTTCTGAACACATATTTTTCAAATGTGGGTGTTAGTGTAAATTAGAAAGTTATGATCAGGATTAAATTCTGGTTTTAGTCATAACTTCTTTTGTAAAACTGGGCCCAGGAGTCTTGAACCCTCTTGCTTTCCATATTCCAGAGGGTTATCTTGATGTGTCCCATGTGACTACTAGATCACTTACCACCATTATATACTGACATGACCTGACTCTGACGGCTGATAGAGCTGACATCATTAGTAACAGTGACCTCTGCAATGTATTGCCCTGGGGACAGAACAATCCCGGGGGTGAGGAACCAGCCCCTGGATTTGGGCTCATCACATGACCTGTTGTGTACTGTACTGTTGTTGAGATCCAATATCCTCCAACATACAATGACTTCGCTAGATTAAAAAAAAATACAGGAAGTGGTTACCATTAAGGAGTCACTATCAACAAAACACCAAACACTTCCCACTAAGATGATGTTTAGAAAGAGTTATAATTCATAAAATATATATATATGAATGAAATTCTTACTAGTTAATTACACTTCACAAAGGGACCCATGGACCACAGCACTCACCTGAGTCACTATGGTCCTGCTGTTTGTTTAAAAAAGAATCTCCTGTTTAATTTCATAAAAATTCTGACTCCATATTTTGTGCAGTACAAAAACTTAGCCCTATGGGGGCTATTACTAGGGATGCACGATTTTATCGGTATACCGGTATATCGCGATTTTTCACTGCGTGATACGTATCGTGATACGGAGACTAAAATACCGGTATTTGGTACATACCTATAAATTCCAGAAATTATTCATTTATTTGTTCAAACTATTGAATGACAATTATAGGAAGTGTAAAAAAGGTTGAAAACAGTTAAACAACGGCATCAAAATATGCTTTATATTAAATAAATGAAAATTTAATAAGTAAAGTTATGTTTTTATAGCATATTTTAAAAAATGTTATGGAAATTCATTTGAAATTGTAGTAAAAATTGTGTGTAAAAATATTACGATTTATTGTGATATTTTTGGGAAAAAATCGTGATATATCACGATACGAAATTTTTGCCGATACCCATCCCTAGCTATTACTTAATCAAAGTTGAATCAACACAACATTGGGATGCCTCAATATCAATATGATTAACATGGCCCTGCTGTTCTGGAAATTTTTCTTCCTGTACACATGCACTATGCAGAATTTCTGATTTTAGCCGAACCCTAACACCAGAGTTCATAATTAAAAATGAATCCACACAACTTATACGTAAGAGTGTTCTGTTCATTAATTAATATGATTTAGTGTGACCTTGCCATTCTTGAGAAGATTTCTTCCTACATACTCCTGTGTAAAACTTTGATCCCCTATTATAGCCTCAACCTATTCCTGGGGGCCCTAATCTGAACAAACTTGAATCAAAACTACTTGAGAATGCTTTCACACCAATATGACTAATCATGGCTTAGCAGTTTATAAGAGGAAGATTTTTAAAAATATTTTTAACACTTAATCTCCTATTGTGGACCCTTCCTATCCCCAGGGGCCATAATTTCAACAAATTTTAATCTTAACTACCTGATGATGCTTCAATATTAATATGACTTATCATAGCTTGGCTGTTCTTGAGAAGAAGATTTCTAAGTATTTTTTCCCTATATGTTCCTGTGTAAAACTTTGATCTCTTATTTGTGGCCACAGCCTTAGGCCAGATGTTAATTAAACATTCTGAATCTACAATACCAGAGAATACTCCCATACCCATCTTGAATCTTCTTCACCCAAGGATGCTTTGTGGCAAGTTTGGTTGAAATTGTTCCAGTGGTTCTTGAGAAGAAGTTGAACAAGAGGCCCATGGGCCAGAACGCTCACCTGAGTTACTTTTGCCCTGCTGTTCTTCACAAGACCTCCCCTTTGTAATATTTATTGTGGCCCCGCCCTACCCCTGGGGGCTATGATTTGAACAATTTAGAATCTTCACTACCCAAGGATGCTTCCACATAAGTTTCAGCTTTTCTGGCCCAGTGGTTCTTAAGAAGAAGATTTTCAAAGATTTTGCCTATATATTTCAACGTAAAACTTTGATTCCCTATTGTGGCCCCGCCCTACCCCCGGGGCCATGATTTGAACAATTTAAAATCTACACTACCCCAGGATGCTTCCACATAAGTTTCAGCTTTTCTGGCCCAGTGGTTCTTAAGAAGAAGATTTTCAAAGATTTTGCCTATATATTTCAACGTAAAACTTTGATTCCCTATTGTGGCCCCGCCCTACCCCCGGGGCCATGATTTGAACAATTTAAAATCTACACTACCCCAGGATGCTTCCACATAAGTTTCAGCTTTTCTGGCCCAGTGGTTCTTGAGAAGAAGATTTTTAAAGATTTTTCCTATATATTTCTATGTAAAACATTGATTCCACATTGTGGCCCTGCCCTACCCCCGGGGGTCATGATTTGAACAATTTAGAATCTACACTACCCCAGGATGCTTCCATATAAGTTTCAGCTTTACTGGCCCTGTGGTTCTTGAGAAGAAGATTTTTTAATGACCCCACCCTATTTTTGTCTTCTCTTGATTATCTCCCCTTGTGAGGGGACTTGGCCCTTCATTTTAACAATTTAAATTCCCCTTCAACCAAGGATGCTTTGTACCAAGTTTGGTCAAAATTGGCCCAGTGGTTCTTGAGAAGAAGTCAAAAATGTGAAAAGTTTACAGACGGACGGACAGACAGACAGACAGACGGACAGACAGACGGACAGACGGACGACGGACAAAATGTGATCAGAAAAGCTCACTTTAGCCTTCGGCTCAGGTGAGCTAAAAATGATGTAAAAAGTTTACAGACAGACAGATGGACACTGGACAAAATATGACCAGAAAAGCTCACATGAGCTATCAGCTCAGGTGAGCTAACAAGAAAAAAAGGGATAATAACCTGCCATCAAAGGTGATATTGAGTTTAATAGGTTCTCCAATAATGGTCTCTGAACTAGATAGGATGTTCACATACTGTATCTCATCTGTAAAAGATAAACATTTACTGTGAATATACTACACGTACTATCTCAAAGGTTTCAATGTAAACCCATATCAATGAAAGATAAAATAATTATCTATTGGTATTTAACCTATTAATAACCTCTTTGTACTGACAACATAAATGACAATATGTTAGGGTTAATGTATGAGTAGCGCTCCATTCCTTAAATTGCTTTTAAGGAATGGAGCACTACGAGTATATTAACCCACTTAAAATCCACCTTTTTAAATGGTATTGTTTGTTAATATGTAATAAAAAATATATAAAAGATACACAGTAATATATATATATTTAACATATTAGTAGTAATTTTAATTATATATATGTATAGAGAGAGAGAGAGAGAGAGTAAGGCGAGTAAAGTGTTAAAAAGTAAATTTAAAAATTTATCGACTGTCAACAGCTTTGATAGCTTAGTTAGTAAGATGAAGGTACCGGGATTGATTCTCAGTGGTACAAATATGATTTTTTTCTTGTCATGTTGATCTTTCCTCAGTAGAGACACAGGAAGGAGAATTTGAACATTGAATTCCTGTGTATCTTCAAGTATTCAATGAAAACTTCAACTAAATGAGTTTATGTTAATTTTGGCACTCCACATATACCTATAGGTCAATGTACATGTAGATATGTACATATTAGATTATTGTTACAATGTATTATGATTCACATTAACACATACAGGGTCAACAGGATACAAGGTTATCTATATAAATAAAGGCCAAGCTTGATAAATACTGGTAGATACTAGATGTTCATTGTTTTGATGTAACTGTATAATTTCATAAGATAGTGGGACTGCATAATATACTGGCACATGGCTTAACATCTGATAAAGCCCCATCCTCCAAATCATGGATTTCAATCTTAGTTAAATTGGGTACTTCTCATACAGAAAATCAAAAGCCTGAAAGGCTTCAATGGCATCGAACACGAAAAACAATTTCAAAACATTTTTTTTAATTTAAAGATAGCAGTAGGTCAAATACATGTAATTGACTAATGAAAATGTTAAGTTTTTTTAAAACAAAATGTCGAATTTACAGTCTGGGGCATTATGCCATGGTCCGAATAGAGCAGGGTTCGAATTGACTAGACACTGTCGAACATGTTCATGCTGGATATCAAACTCATCTTTTCAATCAACTAAAGAAATATCAAGGATTTTATGAATATTATTCTAATTGTCAATGTCTAAGCATTGTTTTAGTGCATCTAAACAACAACCGTAACTCGCTCTGTTACGACTACGATCGAGATATGATCGGGCGTGGTACTGGTAGGCCTATACGGTAAAATGCGATATGGAAGAAATAGTGAAATACAGTAATAGCTTCAGTTTTTATGAAAAAAATTGGTTATAAGATTGTAATAGTAAGGTTTACATTTGGAAATTCAATCCTTTTAGTCTTCTAGCATTCGTGTTAATTTAATATTGTGGTTATTTTACCGCCTATTAATATAAGTTGTTTGTGTTTACATGGTTCTCCTTTGTAAATGTTATTCATGTAATTCAACACAGCCTTTCTTTAGAAATTCATCCGCAAGAACTGTCACGTTTTTCTTGTGTGAAAATAAAAATTAAAACAGGGTATCTTTGTTATATGACAAATTATTTGTAGATATAATTGATGCAATTTTATTTTCAAGCTATTATTCACTGTGAATATTTTCAAAAAAGTCGATTGTTATTGCTATTTTCTTTTGCGGATGTATGGACTGACACATTTGGTCGCGTAAAGTTTGGTTGCCCACTAAATGGCATTCGAGCTCAAGAGCTCGATGCCATAAAAAAGAAAAGCAACTTTATATAAAATTAATTACAAAAGGATATAAGATGAAATGAAATTTGTAATGGCTATAAGATGAAAGCAGTTATTGAATTCTGGAACATGTACAACTTTTGAAGGTAGCATACTGTCAGAGTGAATTGTATGACATTTTGTATCTTTAATATTCAAACATTTTTTGTTTTGACAATGAGCTTTCCCCATAATGCTATGAAGATTACGGTTATGGTTCTGCTTCAGTTCATTTAGTTTTGCTAACTCCAATAAGTTGTCCAATAAGTTAAACTAATGTTGAAAAATCTACCCATTTCAACTATAGCAAATAATATGAGCTAGGAAAACTCTCAATATATTTTTTTTCTCTTATAACCATAAAACTCTGCTTTGTGACATCTAGAGATATTTATGTGAACATGATTATATCAAAGAGTTCAAAATCTCAATAATTCATTTTGTGAAGAGCAATGAAAAAAAACAACCAAAAATAAAAATAAAAAAACATTTTAAAACAAAGCAATTTTTTTTAATAATAGTGAAATATCAAAAGTCATAAGTTCCTGAGCAGTAGACTAGTGTGATGTGTTTTCCATGATGAAATCATCAACGGAAATGAAGGTAATGATGATTTTGCTTTAACTGAATGCACATATTTTAGGTCAAGAAATCCTAGAGATTTTAAGACACATTTAACACTTAATATCAGAGGAAACATAAACCATTGGGGAATACACTACAGTTTTAGAACTATAGAGGCACAATCCATGAGAAGTTTACTGACTCTAAGTGGAGAGAATACAATGAGTGAAAGGAGAGGGTACAATGAATGAATGGAAAGGATCAATGAGTGAATGGAGAGGGTACAATGAGTGAATGGAGAGGGTACAGTGAGTGAATGGAGAGGGTACAATAAGTGAATGGATTAGGGTACAATGAGTGAATGGAGAGTGTACAATGAGTGAATGGATTAGGGTACAATGAGTGAATGGAGAGGGTACAGTGAGTGAATGGAGAAGGTACAATGAGTGAATGGAGAGGGTACAATGAGTAAATGAGAGGGTACAGTGATTGAATGGAGAGGTTACAGTGACTGAATGGAGGGGGTACAGTGAGTGAATGGAGAGGATAAAATGAGTGAATGGAGAGGGTACAATGAGTGAATGGAGAGGATACAATGAGTGAATGGAGAGGGTACAAAGAGTGAATGGAGAGGGTACAGTGAGTGAATGGAGAGGGTACAATGAGTGAATGGAGAGGGTACAATGAGTAAATGAGAGGGTACAGTGACTGAATGGAGGGGGTACAGTGAGTGAATGGAGAGGATAAAATGAGTGAATGGAGAGGGTACAATGAGTGAATGGAGAGGGTACAGTGAGTGAATGGAGAGGGTACAATAAGTGAATGGATTAGGGTACAATGAGTGAATGGAGAGGGAACAATGAGTGAATGGATTAGGGTACAATGAGTGAATGGAGAGGGTACAGTGAGTGAAAGGAAAGGGTATAATGAGTGAATGGAGAGGGTACAGTGAGTTAATGGAGAGGGTACAATGAGTGAATGGAAAGGGTACAGTGAGTGAATGGAGAAGGTACAATGAGTGAATGGAGAGGGTACAATGAGTAAATGAGAGGGTACAGTGACTGAATGGAGAGGGTACAGTGACTGAATGGAGGGGGTACAGTGAGTGAATGGAGAGGATAAAATGAGTGAATGGAGAGGGTACAATGAGTGAATGGAGAGGATACAATGAGTGAATGGAGAGGATACAATGAGTGAATGGAGAGGGTACAGTGAGTGAATGAAGAGGATACAATGAGTGAATGGAGAGGGTACAATGAGTGAATGGAGAGGGTACAATGAGTGAATGGAGAGGGTACAGTGAGTGAATGGAGAGGGTACAATGAGTGAATGGAGAGGGTACAGTGAGTGAATGGATTAGGGTACAGTGAGTGAATGGAGAGGATACAATGAGTGAATGGAGAGGGTACAATAAGTGAATGGATTAGGGTACAATGAGTGAATGGAGAGGGTACAATGAGTGAATGGAGAGGGTACAATGAGTGAATGGAGAGGGTATAATGAGTGAATGGAGAGGGTACAATGAGTGAATGGAGAGGATAAAATGAGTGAATGGAGAGGGTACAGTGAGTGAATGGAGAGGGCACAATGAGTGAATGGAGAGGGTACAGTGAGTGAATGGAGAACAAATACTCCTGCAAGTAAGAGCCTTGGTTAACGTCCCTAAGCTCCTTATATACCTCGGACTCTTACATCCAAAGGCCATTTTCTAACGAGCTTTTAAAATGATTTAAAAAAAAAAACAGAGAACAATAAGGAAACAACTTACTGGCAGATTTGAGACATAAACAAAATTTACATAGTTTTAAAAAGTGTCTTAAGACTCACCTGTTTAAAATGGCATTTCATTATTAATATAGTAACTATTTAAAATTTTATGTTCTTGTTTATACACATACTTTATGGACTCTGTTTAATATTCTATTTTATGTTTTAAGGTTATTTCTCCCAATTCAATAATGTATATAGTTATAGCTACTTTAGGATCTAATTTTTAAATAATTTTTATCATTTTATTATTATTATTTTTAAATATCTATGTCTATTTTAAATATCTATGTCTATTTCAGATTCTTAATTATGTGTTAATTATTGTATATTTTTATATATATTTTCAAGTACTTTAGAGTAATTTTAATTATATTTAGCGCTATATGAATTTTATAATAATAATAGTGAACACTTAGTGAACAAAAAAAGTTAAACACTTAACCACTGCATAAACACAGGCTGTAGAGCAACTTATAGACTGAATTGTTAATAAGCACTACTCACCCTCCAAATAAATAGATTTGGACCAGGTTCCCTTTAGTTTTTTCTGTGCATCAACTAAATCCATGGTGACTTGTACCCGAATGTTACACATTCCAGTTCTGTTGTGGATAAATTCAAAAAAATTGACATTTTCTTTGGTTTCCACACGCTGGCCATCTATGAACCATTCAAACCAGTACGTATGTGCCGAAGAAAACTTGTCAGTTAAGTTCACACTATGCTGTATTATTCTTTTTGTAGAAAATATGCCTTGGGTAGTATTTACATGGGTGACATTTTGAAAAATGTGAGCTTTTCCATTCAATGATGCTGAAAATAAAATAAAATCAATTTAACCTAAAAATGCACTGATTATCATCATTGATGGGAGAAATTGGGAGCTTTGTCAGCTGAGTACCTGTTAATTCAAATATAGTATGGTTCTCTGCAATCTTTCTGTAAACCCTTATGTTTTCTTTATGCTGTCTGTAAACACAGACTTTCATTTGGTATTTGTTTGGCAAGATGAGTTCCGAGTCAAACATATAGGATGATATATTGCTTCTGTAGTTGTCTGTTGTCTCCAGTATGTCAGTATAGTCAGCGTCATTCATCCAATGGTACAGGAATTCCTTTTTATTGATGACCACAGATTCTGCAGACAGCTCGGCAAGAAAATCGATCTCTGACCAAATGACAGCAGGTCCTGTGTTTGACACATCAACTTTGAAATTCTCTTCTGTATGTAAGTATACAAAGTAGTATTTTAATCAAAGGTACTGATTACAAAAAATAAATATTCATATTTATTAGGAATATTGCAGGTAGTTAAATTCTAAATGAGCTAGTTTGTTTAGGAAATTAAGTACATGTATTCAGAGATAGAGCATATAACAAAGCTATTCTCCAGCATTCCTTCCTCCTCCAAAAGAAAAACAACAACAACTAAACAACAACTATTAAATGCAGATAGAACATGTAGTGAGTTTTTGAAAATGCTATTCAGTGACCAAAATTTTATGAAAAAGAGTGACATAGGCTGAATACAGTAGTTCTTTTAAATGGACACTCATGTTTGTATGAAGTTTGGTGAACTATATACTGCCTGCTACACTTTCCCCTGCTCAAAGAAGCTTCGACCCGAAGCTTAGCATATGGATTTTCTCTGAGTGACAGGACAGGGACCTCTTCAGTAACAGCAACCAATGCCATCCAGGGACACTAAGTCTATACATGGACATAAAGTCTTACCCCTAGAGCCTCTCGAAGCAGGACTGAAACCTCTCTAGTAGCGGCAAACCATGCCATCCACAGTCTGTAAATGGACACTAAATCCTAGCTCTAGAGCTTCCTGAACTAGGTCGCCAAACACCACTGACCAGAGTCACTCATCTTCACAATGTCAAGGTTTTGTGATATCTTTCCTCTTCACAAACCCTTGACAAAAGTCATTATTTGAAAGGTGGGCTTGTGGTTATACAAGGTAATGGTTAATTTAAACCAACCAATGAGAATATATCTTTCAAATCCAGTGTGTTCAAATGGCTCAAAGCCATAGCTCATTTTTTGTGATTGTAACGAGAATGATCTTCCAAAAATTATTCTCCGATATTTTATTTGAGGTAACTAGTCACAATTCTGACAATATTGGCACTTAATTTTCCATTTTAAAGACAAGTCATATTCGTTTACAAAACTTACTAGGTTTTTTCTGATTGGTTTCAGTCCTAGATCAGGAACAAATGAAGTAGTAGCTTTCTAGCCCAACTTTTAAATAGCAACTTTTATGAAAAAACAATATCACAAAACCTTGACATTGTGGAGATGAAAGTCCCTATGCAGCCACAAACTTTGTAACATTGAAGTGTCACCTATCCAACAGTCCAAAGCCTATATATAGGCTCACCATTCCTTAATACTTGCCTAATATTGAGGGAGACTCTACGTACGTACTGCATTACTAGAAAAGCTATAGTTTATTAGTGAGGCAGTATAAGTTCAATATACTGTCCTCAATGCAAGATTAGGAAATGACAGAGAGAAATAATATCCCAGGGATTATAAGTTTGTTCTATTACATGTATGATTGGCACATATTTCCTGATAAAAAAATTAATTTGTAATATTATAACAGGATTTTTTTTCTGACATCATCAATAGAATGATTTTCTGATATAGTATTAAAAATTTAAGTTCTTGATATCAAGAATTATTTTTTGACATAAAACATTGTTTTCTTTTAATAAAATGATTTTTTATATCATAAAATGGTGTCTCGAGACACTTTTTTTTTTAAATAACATATGTATAAGAAGTGAATATTAAATAAAACTCAGTCTCACATCTCTTGGTAAACCATGATAACATCTGGTCCTCACTTTACCAACTTCAGCAACTGACATAATGATTTAATCACTACTGGTCATGTGGAAATTGTCACGAAATATTTGCCTTCTTTAAATAGTTACATGTACCCCTTACTACTGTATATAAAATTGTACCCTGTGGTACAATGCAACTGTTTGAACAATTAACAATATGTTCTCACACTTACCATCATGCTCATCTGATGCTACAGGCTTCTCGGCTATCTTTATTAAACCCGAATTCAAATCTTTTTTAGTTACCATCTGATCGCATTTTCTGAAACAGTGTGCACTCGATAACATTAATAACAAAACGACCACCGTGGTGAACATCGTATAGATCGAGCAACTTATCACTTAATTTCATTCATTCTCTTGCAGTCTGGTCACTCTCCTCATCACAAAGTTTGTTTCTCCTTTCACCATTTCTGTTTACAAGCACATACAATACATTTTAAGAGTGTCACATGCTGAAACATGGGGGAGGTAAAATTACGTAATTAATCAAACTCCGCCCACTTTCAATATTATGTCGTTCGACAAAATATTCGTTTTTCGCTCTCTACCACCGCTAATATCAGACAGGAGAGAGGAACGAAGACAACTCTGCATAGGTATAGACCCTAATCCAAATGTGTCAAGATGGGCAAAAAAGAAAAAAGAGGCCCAAGGGCCTTAACGGTAACCTGAGTGTAATAAAACATTGTAATTAATTGATCCAATATAGAAGTATAAAACTGGAGTTGCTGTGGACGAGCTCACAAAGTAATACCTCCTGCTGCTTTTTTTTAAAGTGCCCATTCAAATTTTGCAAATGTGACATTGAACTTGCCAAAAGACTTGGATTAAAAAAATTACATATCCTCTGCTCATAAGTAATCTTTTCATGAACTATGGACATCCAATATTTTTCCATTAGAAAATTAATTACACCCGACATGAATTTTTACTTTTTTTATATCAATGACCTTGAATTTGCCACTGTTATGACACACACTCAGGTCATAAACAATTTTTGTACTAAGTATGAGCTTCCAATGATTAAGAATTTATGCCTTTTCTGCCACTGAACTTTAACTTGCAAGAATGACATTTGGTCAAGGTCAAGACACATCCTTAGGTCATTAACAATCGCTGTACTAAGTATGAGATTCCAATGATTCTCTATTACAATGTTATAGTCCCAACAAGAATTCTATACTTTTTCCATCAGTGACCTTGAACTTGCCTGAATGAATTTTGGTCAAGACACACCCTTAGGTCATAAACAATCTTTGTACTAAGTACTTTTTCTGTCAGTGACCTTGAACTTGCCAAAAATGACCTTGCATTAAGGTCATGACACATTCTGGGGTCATAAACAATCTCTGTACCAAGTATGGGCTTACAATGTTTCTCCATTACAAAGTTATAGCCCGGATAAGATTGCACAGACAGACTGACAAGGTGATTCCTATATACCCCCAACTTTGTTTCCCAGGGTATAACAATAAAAAAAAAATAACATAGATGAAGTTATGCTGCCCAAAAGCAAGAAAAATAAGATGATCAGGGGTCAACAAAATAGTTAGTCTGCTACTCAATAACAAATCTTAAAGTTGTTCTGTTTACTTGCCTGTACTTGCCCCAGTAAGTCGCTATCACCATTCTGACCAAACTAAACAATAGTGCTTGAACACTATTAGAAAATGCAGGGGATATGAAATTAATAATTTTGGAAGAAGCATTCTTGCTCATCATAACCATGCAATAAGTTTGTCTCCTAAAAACCCAGGAGCAGAGAAGTCAGATATTTAGAGAATTTAAATGCATTCTCAATATCTGATCTATAGAGAGTCCTACCCAACATCAAAACCCCTGACCCAGGGGCCATGAAATTTACAACTTTGGAAGAGACACCCTTGCTCATCATCACTATACACTTACTTTGTTTGCTTAATACCCAGAAGCAGAGACTTTTTCAGAGATAATGCACTTTCACTATATAATGAATAGAGGCCCCCAAACACCAGAAACCCTAGCTGACCCTTGGGTCACAAATTTCACAATTTTGAAAGAAGCACCCTTGCTTACTATAACTAAGCACCCTTGCTTACTAAAACTATACATTTACTAAATCTAAGACCAATTAGAAACCTTTTTTATTTCAATATACAATTAATTAATATCAGTGAGAGGATTTGCAGTAATTTTTTTTTTCATAAATGAATTGTTTATAATTTATATCAGAGTTAATTTTAACAAAAGTAGATGTTAAGATTCATGCACATTACAAATCTTTGTAATGTGCTGCTCCTCGGTTTCTTGGGGTGAAAATTTTCAGTGTTACCCTCAACTACATGCAGTATTTATATATTAACACCTGAGGACATATGCAACATAGTTTTGAACTTTTATTTTCTTATTCCTAGTATAATTTAAGAGTTTCAATTATTGGAGGATCTTTGAATGATTCTATGATGCCTGCTAATGCTGTGAACCATTTCTATATCAAATTTTGAGGAAATACCAGCTAAAATTATATTTTTCTTTTTAAAAAAACACAAGGATTTTCATCATTTGATATCTGTTCAAAACTCCTGGTAATGTATGGTGATTTTTTATCTAAGAACATTTGACGGTATTATAATTTAGATTAAGAACATCTCATCAGAAAATTTTCAGTGGGAAGAGTACAAGTACATTGTGCATGTGACATCAATCCATTTCTTGTACAAAATTTGTAAATAAATGACAGAACTGGTGATCCTCATCTTTATCACTGTAACAACAAAAATCTGAAAACAGTGAATGACTTTTTATTAAAATGGTACATTACTTTACTAGCAAGGACTGCATGGAGAGAGTTCATTATTTTTATGAAACCTAACAGTA
The DNA here is from genome assembly GCF_033153115.1 of Saccostrea echinata. Classification (NCBI taxonomy): domain Eukaryota; kingdom Metazoa; phylum Mollusca; class Bivalvia; order Ostreida; family Ostreidae; genus Saccostrea; species Saccostrea echinata. Next base: position 1,843,734 of record NW_026889783.1, read on the forward strand.
ATACATGTATTTGTAAAATTCTTAATTTAAAAAATCCTGCTGAATCATATAACAATTTTTTAACCTCAGAAATTTAAATGTATTTTGCTATATCAATTTAATGCAAAGATTTGATGCAAAAAATTCTATAGACAGGACAGACTTGTGTGAATGCATGAATTGAGGTATACCTAAAGGAAATCATTATATCCCAACCTTATACAGTACAGTGTTACAATGGTCAAAACTGTAAGTTAGAGGTATATAAAAGCATCATCTTTCAAAACAACATTGTGAAGAGATTTTTTTTACAAGCCACCTGTCTTCAGAATGTCTTTTTATTTTTTGGTCTACTATTTGGTTTTACTTTTCATGATTTTTTTTTTAATTTTTCATCATTCATTATCACCATTCAATTCACACTGTAAATGAAAACAATGAGATCATTACCAGGGTACTTGAAATTTTATTACAAAAAATAAAATCCACATTAAAATGTGAACACTCATTACTCTATTGACTTCTTTAAATTTTATACATAGTTTTATTTCAGAAATTCAAGAAAACTAAACAAATCTCTAAATGACAATTCATCAATCAGGATTTATTGCATGTTCATATACTAGCTAGGTTCAGGCATTTATTATTATCATATAATCTTGACACAGCTGCTGGCAACATGTAACTTAAGATAGAGAGATGAATAAAATTAAGAGAATGTCCAAAGGAGAATGTCAAAAAAGTCAAATGCTTTACTACAAAAGCATAAAAGCATATGACTCAAAAGATTCCTGAATTCACACCAATGTACAAAAAATATGTGGAATCTTAATACAGAAAGCATCATATAAAACTGTTCACATAAAAGTTTAAATTCAACTCATATTATATCACAATACACTGTATTGGTTAAAAGCAACTTCGAGGGTACCAGAGTGCTCCTCAATAAGATAATACCAGTAGTAATAACCAAATGTTTGATCTCAATAAAATATATTACATCTTTGATTATCAAATTAACGCATACACTGTACATTGTAATATAAAATTTGGAGGTACAATGTAGATAATTTTGCATCATGTATAGTCTTTGAATTCTTATCATCACAGAAATTTGCCATAACAACCTAATAACTTTCCAATTTAAAACAACTTCTTTCTAATAAAACACCAAATGCCAAGTGGTGTAAAAAAGAAAATACACGTATATCCACACAAACAAACTTGCAGAAGCATTACAGTTATGGTCATTTTATCAGCATTTATTCTTGTAGGTACAATTGCAGCCATACATGCTGTTTTTAACGTTATCTTTAAACTAAAAAGTAAAGTTTTTTATAAACTGTTTTACTCCATGAGCACAAAGCAGAACTTTGGACATTGTATCCAGAGGAACTTGCATAATAGGTATGGGATTCTGAGACACATGCAATTCCAATGGGCCCCAACCCATTGTCCTGAACCCCTAATTGTTGTAGCTACACAATTCCAGTGGGCCCCAACCCATTGTCCTGAACCCCTAATTGTTGTAGCTACACAATTCCAATGGGCCCCAACCCATTGTCCTGAACCCCTAATAGTTGTACCTACACAATTCCAGTGGGCCCCAACCCATTGTCATGAACCCCTAATTGTTGTAGCTACACAATTCCAATGGGCCCCAACCCACTCTCCTGAACCCCTAATTGTTGTAGCTACACAATTCCAATGGGCCCTTACCCATTGTCATGAACCCCTAATTGTTGTAGCTACACAATTCCAGTGGGCCCCAACCCACTCTCCTGAACCCCCCTAATTGTTGTAGCTACACAATTCCAATGGGCCCCAACCCATTGTCCTGAACCCCTAATTGTTGTAGCTACACAATTCCGAATCCCTCTGTCTGCTCTATGGCCAGACGTAACTTCTCCTTCATTGTTTGGTAGTCCTGGTATTTGGGGAGATCCAGCAGATTGAAGCATGTGTGAGCCACTGGGAGGTAGTCATTCCCACCATGAGTGGGCTGGATAATCATTTTAACAGCTTTCATACCCAAAATAGGAATCCGATCACTCCCAGTCAGAAACACTGAAAAAGGCAAAACAATGACCAAGGAACAAATATCGTGAAAAATCTGATAACAAAAACACAAGGTATAATTAAACCTCTCAGATTTTCATTTTGTTTAAGAGGATAGTTATAAATGAAGAAAAGATAGTTTATAGTACAAAATACAATTACTATAGTAATGAAATTTGGCTATAGTTATTTATATACATGTATAACAAGTGTTTTCTTTTTTTAATATTAATGGAGGTGATAAAGGAAATTTTCAAACGTTAATTCAACATTTCTGAATGAACACTCATTGATTATAAGGCTGGCTTGCTAAACTCTGACTTACACAAGAACTTCTTTTTGAGCTGAATGGGCAACTCATGAAAAACATTCCAGAAGAGTTGAATTGTGGGATGTTGTCTGTAGTATTCTCCTTTGTACTCAGCATTCTGTCAAATCAAACATGAAAGCGAAGCATGATAAACCAGTTCATTAGGACTATTAAAGAAATACTTTGTAAAGCTGTTTACTTCTTTATTTTACACTTCATCAAACAATAAATATAGTACCACTTCAAATTCATGGAAATCGTAGTTTTCATTTCCTATAACCATAGCCTGCAGCTCTTGTGGATGAAACAATTCCTAAAACCATAAAAATACAGAACTGTAATAAGGACTAAACTAAATGCCTTATGTCTTCAATACAAATTTATGAAAAATAGTAAAAACATTCACCCTTCACCAAAGACTCAAGTTTCTATATACTCACCAGGACTTTTCCACCACAGACTTTGTGGAAGCCATTACTGAATTCTCGGAAATGATCTTCCACAGACTTGTTAAACACATAGTCCACATAAGCATCTATATATTCCTGCCTGTAAAATAATTTCCATCATAGTTATATGTATATAAATTTTACACAAAAAAAGTCTGTAGAATATTGGAGTTACAACACTTACCTATTATCTTTGGTTACAGATTTTTCTGATCCACCCTCCACTAAAGGAATATGCTGAACTTCTCCAAAGCTCTCTACTGTAATCTGCAATATACAAATCAAGTTTAATATTACATTTGTGGTAATTTATCTAACTTAACTCAGAGTATATAATAAAAGATTAAGCAAACCTCAAAAGTTAAACAGAAGACATCTTCTACATCGTCTTCTTCATAATCTAACAAGTCATGCATGCCTCTGAAAAATAGACGAACAGTCAACACACACTGAAGTGTACGTAGTCCGACTTCAAAAGAGTTACTGCAGAACTGAAAATGTCTCTTATATAGCTGAATCAGCACAGAGACATAACACAGTTTACAACTTGGTCATAAAATATCAATGTTATTTTTATATTGTGTAGCACTTACCAGCAACACTCAATAAGTTGTCTTAGGCTCCAACAATCAATAAGTTGTCTTAGGCTACTTCAAAATTACCCCCCCTTTCAATAATTCACTTACCGTCCTACAGAGGGCATCAATTCCATCAAATCATCCAATGTTGTCTTTCTGTCAAATAAAAATGAAGTGCAATTCAAGTAGGTGCTAAAAAATTTAAATTTTCTAAATTAAATGAGAGGAAGATGACGGTACCTGTTGAGCAACTTTTTGTACAGAGCTAGAGGAAAACTGAGACCAATAATGGTGGAGTTGTATATTGCGAGTCCACACACTGCCCCGATCAGGTGAAACATCTGTTTGTCCTCAAACGACTGAAAACATGATGTTGAGAAAACCATAGAAGCAAGTTTGATATAATTAATCAGTACTCGGTAATTAATCAGAGAGAAAGTGTCGCCAAACTTACTGTAGGGTTAAACCATTGTAATCTGGATTCCTCAAAGAATTTAAACATTCCATACTTTGGATCAAGAATTTCTTTCATCAGTAGCAAAAAGAACTCCTAGACAAAATGCATACCAAAAACTTTTCAAAATTTGATATTTTCTAAAGATTTTTCAAACTCTTAAAGCGACAGTATGGCTGCAAAATGTGTGCTTTTTCATCCAAATTTACCCAATATGTCATTAAGAAATAAGGTATAAAGTTGATGTAAGCAGTTTGAGAAACAGAAATATTCTCTACTCAAACAAAATTAACGTAATTAGAATCTGCCGGAAAATCAAGGGTCGTACGAACTGGAGCAATCTTAGATCTGTTTATTTGTACCACGTGAATTCCAAAACGGCACGTGCCTACACTACAGAGTTTACAGTTATAATGAATATTAGCTGAAAGCAATTTTCAAAAACACAAATTATCATAACTTTCTGATAAAATAATCTAAAATAATAATCGTAAAGATTTTAGTCTGCATTCAGGCGAATTTAACAGAATTAAAAGTACAAATGTTGACGTTTTGTGTATTGGGGTCCGAGAAAGGAAAAACCAACTAATCATACGTTATCGCGGCAAATGTCAAACAAAATATTTTTCTGCACAGTTAAAAAAAATTAGCATTTCAAATGGCAACAATGTTTATAAGTCAAAGATGTATTTTTTATGTTGAGTTTAAACTATTTTTTTCTTTGAAAGCGACGGAAAAATGAGAAATGATCAGTCTAGTCGAACCCCCGAACGGGGGTATACCCCAAACGAGGGTTTTTCCGTCCCGTCATGCAATGCGCAAGAACAGTAACTCTTGCCGTATCCAATATAAACAAACTTGCCTATATATCATTTATCTAAGGAAAAAGATCGATAATAATGTTATTTCTGCTATGAAATTGGTAAAAATTTCAACAGAAAAAAAATTAACAGGTTAAGTTTTCCATAGTTTGAATTTATACTGTAGGAATAACGAAATATTTTCCGTCATTTCATGAAATTATTTATTATTTTGTAGGACGTCTCAATTAAGATTGTGGAATTTAAAACACAAGGAAAAATATTCTAAGAATGAGGAAAATATTAATTTAGAACCTAGATTTAAATAAAATAAAATACAATCGTGTTTTCTCAAACAATCATATTTATTAATATAAAAAAAACTACAATATGTTGCCAAACATTTTATTTAATTCTTATAAGATATAAAAGACAATAAATACGATAGATTTCATTTGAATTTTATTTTTATATGTATTTTTGTTACACTTCCTGGGCATGATTATCGATAATAAAGACCGTTGATTGCTAGTCAGAGGAAACGCGGACTGAAACCCACGATCATAAACAATTCGATATTAGCACCATTTTTTCTTGCATTTTATTATGAAAATAAAAGATATAATGTAGAATAATACATTTTTTTTTATATAATTTCAATTTAGCATTAGTTGCTTATGTCTGTTTATCGAATGTTTTATCTTAAATACCTGCATGTCAAGGAGCAAAAGATCGCCAACTTTGCCAGTGAATAAATCCCGATTTGTACAATAAAGTTGTATTTTTGTAAAATACAAACTCTAAAAACACCTTTAATCTATCATTTCCGAGTGGTTTTACATTTGCCAAATAATCCGTTACTTTGCACAGGCGATTTTTGTAAACCCCTACTTTTTGCGTGAAATACGCACATTTTTAAGCATCTGCGCATGCTCGTACCCCCGTTTGGGGGTATGGATTTCCCATTTCCGTTTACCCCCGTTCGGGGGTTCGACCAGACTGATGATAACAAGTATCAACAAACCTGTCGAATAGAACCTTCGAGAGCCCTGCTTGAGTGTCGCCGAGTTCCCGTTTCTTCCTTATCCAGCGATTATATTAATCCCCAAACTAAATTTTAGTCAGGAAAGTTGCTTTTTCAAGTTCTATTTTCAGTTTCTTTTTATTTTTAGTCGACTTTATCAATGTAGCAGGCCTACCGGGATTCCCTCTCTAACCATGCTGTTTTGTTTATGAAAACTACGCATGCGTGCATAGCATGGAATGTGGAACCCCGAACACGTTGCGATGCATATATTTACGTCCCATAAATAACTATTAATTTTAATGAAGTAATCCAAATTATTTAATTGTAAAAGTTGTAATTTTCTGAAAGTTTTACATTTCTGAGTAGTAAAAAAATGCCAAAGCTTGTCGGAAAATTTTATCTAGTCATTTTTTGATGAGATGCGCCGTACTGTCACTTTAAGGTTTTTTAAATTTAAGAATGATTGACACATCATGAAAACATTTTGAACAGAAGTATGTCATGAATACTACCAAATATAAATCATATAATTTACATAACTGCTTATCTGTGTAAGCAGTAACAACTTCAATTGGTACATTGAAGATAAGCAATTCAATTAGAGCTTTTAAGTTTTCTACTGATATTAAAACATTTATTTCTCACAGAATTGTACATACACATATTTCAATTCAAGTACAATAAGTTTTTATTTCAAATCTAAAAAGTACTTTCTTAGTATTCATTATGCTTTTTTGAGGAGTGTTTTATTACCTTTCAGAAAAAAAGGGGGGGAGGGGGTGTCAGTGGGCAGACATTTTCAAGAGAGCTGAATCAAGTGTACACTTTTTAACATAGAGATAGTTGTTTATATACATTTGTATAATAATTACTTTATGACATGCTCACCTTTCTGACTCCACCTTCATCCACTGCTTCCTCTCCTAAAAATATCACCTTTAAAAAGAGAAACAAGATGGATATTTTAAATTTAAAAATAATTACAGCTAAAATGAGACTGACCTTGACCTTTGTATTTACCTTGAGAGGTTTCTTGAGATCAGCTGGTCCTTGTCGAGACAATTGATGAAGTGTATCGGTAACAATATTATGCCGTGTCACATGTAATACTAACATAGGATTTATGGGATCAATTGGAAGAAACAAATTCTGGAAATTTCGTCTCTGGACTTCTTCATAAGCAGACTACAAAATTACAAATAACTTCTGTTTACTAGTCTCTTTTTCTGCATTGTAAACATTTATTTAATCCAACTGGTTCATAAATATCACAAAAGAATTACTGGATTCTGAAAAAAGGGTGATTAATTCTCCACAAATAATATTTTGATTTAATTACCTGCATCTGCATACATGCGTCTGTCTGGAGTAGAACACTTTTAGCTGAGGCATCAAAGATGAATGGATAATCACAGAAGTGAATCTGGGGCTGAAAAAAATAATGTTATTTTTCACAATCATTTTTTAAATTTACTTTCAAATCATTTAAAAGAATAATATGTGAACAAAACAAAACAGAATTTCTGATGTAGTCATTACAGATGGGGGATTTTTGTTTTGTTTTTTTTTTTTTAGTAATTACAGATAAGAGAGTTCATTCAAACAATATTATCTGATGGAGGATTGTCTTACAGTACTTACTGATGGAAGGATTCATCTTAAAGTACAGTATGTTTACTTTAAAAAGCGGGCTTCATATTTTAGTGGCTTTGGCCCAGACAATGATGCGCTAATTTATGAATACCGCTAAGAAAAGATTGCACCAAATTTTGAATATGCCAATTTATGTACACGTACAGTACTTACTGATGGGAAGATTTTGTTTTAAAATACTTATTGATGGGAGGATTATGTCTTACAGTGATAACTGATGGGACTTACTGACTGGAGGAATTTGTCTTACAGAACTTATTGAATGAGGATTCTGTCTTGCAGTTTGTATTGATGGAGGATTCTGTCTTACAGTGATAACTGTTGGGAGGATTCTGTCTTACAGTACTTACTAATGGGAGGATTCTGTCTTACAGTACCAATTGATGGGAGGTTCCTGATAGAACTGTTGATGGAAGGATCCTGTCTTACAGAAGTTAATACTTTCTGATGGGAGGATTTTGTATAACAGTACTTACTGATTTAAGGATTTTGTCTTACAGTAATTATTGATGGGAGGATTCTGCTTATATTACTTACTGATGGGAGGATATTGATTTATAGTACTGGTACTTACTGATGGGAGGATTCTGTCAGACATATTTATTGATGGGAGGATTCAATCAGACATATTGGCTGATGGGAAGATTCTGTCAGACAGTACTTACTGATGGGAGGATTTTTCCTCTGTGAACCCAGTTCACATAGTCCTTCCTTATGTCAATTTTTTCTGCAACTTCTGATATGTAAAAGTTGTCATATGGAATGATCTGACCATTGGCATCATTAACACTGTTTAGCTTCTTTAGTACTCCTAATGAAGACTTTAAACATTCTAATCGAATCACCATCTAGAAAGAAAACAATGAAAATTAATGTAGTCCTCTGGAATCATAGTAAAACTGATTTTTGAAAACCTGTCCAAAAAAAAAAAAAAAAAAAACAAGAAGGAACATCCCAAAGTTTAATTAATCCTTCCAGTTGAATAAAACAAGAAGGAACATCTCAAAGTTTAATTAATCCTTCCAGTTGAATAAAACAAGAAGGAACATCCCAAAGTTTAATTAATCCTTCCAGTTGAATAAAACAAGAAAGAACATCTCAAAGTTTAATTAATCCTTCCAGTTGAATAAAACAAGAAGGAACATCTCAAAGTTTAATTAATCCTTCCAGTTGAATAAAACAAGAAGGAACATCCCAAAGTTTAATTAATCCTTCCAGTTGAATAAAACAAGATAGAACATCTCAAAGTTTAATTAATCCTTCCAGTTGAATAAAACAAGATAGAATATCCCAAAGTTTAATTAATCCTTCCAGTTGAATAAAACAAGAAGGAACATCCCAAAGTTTAATTAATCCTTCCAGTTGAATAAAACAAGAAGGAACATCCCAAAGTTTAATTAATCCTTCCAGTTGAATAAAACAAGAAGGAACATCCCAAAGTTTAATTAATCCTTCCAGTTGAATAAAACAAGAAGGAACATCCCAAAGTTTAATTAATCCTTCCAGTTGAATAAAACAAGAAGGAACATCCCAAAGTTTAATTAATCCTTCCAGTTGAGTAAAACAAGAAGGAACATCTCAAAGTTTAATTAATCCTTCCAGTTGAATAAAACAAGAAGGAACATCCCAAAGTTTAATTAATCCTTCCAGTTGAATAAAACAAGATGAGTTACTTAAATTCTTTGCCTCTTGTAATAGCCATTCAGGGCTCGACATTAACGCTTGTCCGCTTGTCCGGTACCAGTGAAAAAAAATTACAGACAAGTGAATATTGCTGGGCACTTGTCCGATTGGACAAGTGCATTTTAATGTAAAGAAGTCTCCAAATAATAAAAAGAACGACTGTTGAAAGTTTACCGGTACTTTAAAGACAGAAACAGTACATAAAAACCGAACTTTGATCCCGATATGGATCGCTATGAAAATGAGTTCACACTTGATCAGGATCGAAGTTCACTAATTGCATACTACTGCAAAGGCATGGAATTTATGAAGTTTGGATTCTGTTTTATGTTGACAGCATTCATGTTGTCAGGACAGAAAGTCTAGATAAAATTTTGTTTTATGTGTTTATTGTATTTACCGGTATAAATAACATCACACACATGTAATGGACTTTATTTTAGTTTTCCAGTTGACAGTATTAGATCTTTATTGAAAAAATTTTTCGGACAAGTGAAGTTGAAGTTCGGACAAGTAAATGTCTTGGTCACTTGTCTGAATGGACAAGTAGGGAAAAAAGTTAATGTCGAGCCCTGGCCATTACGTGCTTCCCACTCAGGAAAATGTAAACGAGAGGCCCATGGGCCACAACACTCACCTGAGTTAATTTAGCCATGCTGTTCTTCAGAAAATTTTTAAAAGATTTTTATATTTCCTTGTAAAAATTGTGACCCATATTATTGCCCCACCTTAACCCAAAGGGGTCTCTGAATCCATATATCAAGAGGATGCTTCAATATCAGTATTACTAACATGGCCTTTCAGTTATGCAGAAGAAAATTCTTTTCCGGCATACATGCATTATGTTAAGTTTGATCCTGATTTAAGCAAACTCTAACCTGGGGTCCATAACTTAAAAAAGAAAATTAAATTAACACAACATGGGAATGTTTGTACATTAATGCTTCTATTGTGTTTCTAAAGAAGATTTTAAAAACATTTCTTATATAATTCCATGCAAAATTTTGATCCCCTAAAAAGGCCCAACCCTAACCCTGGGGTCTTGATTGAACAATTTAGAATCTACACATCCTTAGGAAGCTTCCACATAAATTTCATCTTTTCTAATTCAGTGGTTCTTGAGAAGATTTTCATTTTTCTTATATATTTTAATGTAAAACTTTCATCCCCTATTTTGGATCCACCCTAACCCCGGGGGGCATGAATTGAAGAATTTACAACCTATTCTTTCTCAGGAATCTTTAACATAAGTTTCAGCTTTTCTGGCCCAGTGGTTCTTGAGAAGAAGGGGGTCATGAATTGAACAATTTACAACCTATTCTTTCTCAGGAATCTTCAACATAAGTTTAAGCTTTTCTGGTCCAGTGGTTCTTGAGAAGATTTTTAAAGATTTTTTTTTATATATATATCAATGTAAAACTTTCATACCCTATTGTGGCCCCAACCTAACTCTGAGGGTCATAATTTGTACAATTTAGAATCTACACTTCTGAAGAAAGCTTCCTTATCAGTTTCAGTTTTTCTGGCCCAGTGATTCTTGAGAAAAAGATTTTTTAATGACCCACCAATATTTTTGCCTTTTCTTGATTATCTCCACATGGAAGTGGGCTCCGTCCTCCATTTGAAAAATTTAAAATTCCCTTTACACAAGAATGATTTTGTGCCAATTTTGGTTAAAATTGGCCTGGTGGTTCTTGAGAAGTCAAAAATGTGAAAAGTTTACGGACGGACGAAAAACAGACAGACAGAAAGGCATCACGACAAGTCTTGATGGACAGACAGATGGATGGATGGACAGATGGATGGATGGACATTGTAATTCCTAATAATCATTGAATATTTAATATCAATATAATCTCTGTTACAAAGGTTTAAAGTTGTGGCTGAACTTACCTCCATATGGCTAGATGCATTCAGGTTTGGTAGTCGGAGAATCCACAGTGCTGTGTTCCTGTATATCTATAGGATTTCAAATATTCTTTTTTTTTAAAAAATTATGGTGATGAGGTCTGAAATTTTGCAGATTTTTGACAATGTGATGCAAGTAAAAAATATGTTTCAGATGGATCAAAAAATATCTACAAATTAAGATTAAATTTGCAGCATATGATGAAATTCACAAATAGTTAACAAAAATTACAGGAATAAAATTAACTGAAAGGCATGAATATCCATGTTACACTGTGTTGACAAACAGATGAAACTTGTAGGATGACCACATTTTTTGTGTCATGTGAACCCAGTTAACCCAGTTTTAAATACAGAAGGAATTGCTATAAACAGTGTTGTTCTGAAGATAATGTTCTTCTTCTACCCATGACTACTAATTACCAGGTCCCCATACTACATTTTAATTAACTCTATTTCTCTTTTTCATATGAGATTTGAGATTTTAAGTTTTATTTTCAGAATTAACAGGGTTGTCCCTAAGAATTAAAATAGCAGGGGACATTAAAAGGGTAGAAGGGGATCTGGGGTTCCTCTGCTAACAGGGCATTGAGGAGGAATACCAAAGTAACCTGGGGATTATGTCATTATAGGCGGGGAAATTCCCTGGCCCCCAGGTCTTAGGGACAACCCTGCAACATAACTAAAATTTGGCTACGAAATACAAATGCACTTTTCTCTCAAATATTTTTCTATATTGAAATATGTGTATGTTCGTGAAGCTTAGGATACATCACTTTTAGATAAAATTTTAATATCTCATTATCTCTACATGCAAGTACACAGGTTGGCAAGTACATACAAAACATGTACCTATATATGCGGTATAAAGACCAAAAGACCGTAGAGAAGAGTTAAAAATACTTACCTCTAAAATCCTCTTAAAAAATCTTGGTTTTAAAGAGCCCCACCATAAATCTGAGAAAAAAAAGCAAAAACCTGAATATTCTACACCTTCATACAATTAAGCCATTGGTTCTTACATGTACTTTGAACTATGTAAAACCTAAATAACTATGAAACATTAGTTTAATGCAAAACCTTATCAATTTGCACAAGTCTGTGAAACCCAGAAATCAACAAAAATCTGCCTTCTAGAATTTGCATAACTTGAGAATATTCTGGATTTGATAACTAATAAACATTGCTCACACAGGAAGAAAAACAGTTAACAAGATCCAATTAGCAATATCTGTACCTAATATTCTAGCTGGTGCCCTTTCCAAATTGACTATACACTTTCCAAAAGGTCCAATCAGAGTAGAGAAGAACTTGGGTTCATCAAACAGATGGAATTCTGGGAGTATGAGGTAAATCCTGAGAGCCTCCACATCAGGTGGGGAGGGAGGAAGGGACCGCAGGAGGTTGTTCTCTATACTTTCTGTAATCTATACCAATCATTATAAACCACTGAAACATTCAGTTAACCAAGCCATAGGTGCAGAACTGTAACTCTCGGCTGGGAAAGAACATTCGGACACGCATACGGGTGAGTTACAGATCCATCCATTTAAAATTTTTAAATTTACAGAGACACTTTTTCATTGCAATCTTCGGGTATTATTTCTCACATTATATGCATTCCCCTACCTAAATCATGTTATATGTTAATTAAATATATATTTTACTTCTAGTTTTCTTACTTCATTTACCTTTCAACAATAGGGTTTTAAACAACCCTATGTGGCCTTGGGATGGCAGTTGCAAGGTTTTTTCTTTTTACAATGGGTGGATCTGTAGTGTCTGTCTGAAATTTCTTTCCCAGAGAGCTACAGTTCTGCAGTTAACCAGGACATTGCTTGTCTAATCAAATCAAATGTTCATTTTACATTACAATGAATATACCTGTTGTGTAATGTTGACATTTTTAGCATCAGCTATTCGGTTCATCAGCCTCCTCACTTCATCCATATCTAGCCCACAATTTTTACTGCTGCAGCCATAATGGTCATCATTTCTGTCAATATATAAGTCAATCATTTCATTAGAAACAATGGAGTTTACTTTTGTTTATATCAGAGTACTTAAGAAACACAAACTTGTACTTACTTCAGCAAAAATGATGCATTCAGACATGCAGAGCTTGAAAAGATTTTTAGAACATCGCTGAAATGAAAGTTGACAGCATGTTACAGGTCTTGGGAGATTTTTTTTTTCAAGTAAGGGTACTGAATTTGAAGAACTTGTAATTTATAGAGATAATAATGATTCTAATTAAACTAACACAATAATATTTTACATGTAATGTCACAGCAGATATTCCATGGCAAAAGCTGGCTTTTCCGTTATGTAATATATAAAAAAAAAAATTTTTGGACTGATAACTTATAAGCTATACTATGAATTCATTGTATTATTCCCTTTTTCTTTGCTTTGACATTCTTACTGTAATCTGATCTTAATCACATCTTTAATGACTTAATGTGTGAAGCATTGCGACTTCTTACTCGACCAGTTCTGATGGTGTGATGACATCAGGCTGGAGTTTACGAATCTCGTCACATTTCTCAGCGGTGAGGGTGGTTATCTGTGTGCTGGGATCTGGGATCCTAAAATCATCTGGTTCTCCCCCTCTCTGTAATTTTATTGCAAGAAACTTCAAACATCTGACATATATATTCATCAACTTGTACTTATTAATAAATACAGTGTGTGTAGTCAATCTGATTAAAATCAGATCTTTGTTACGCTCCGAAATTCTGATAGTCGTTGTACAGCGACTATAGTCATTGCACAGCGACTATCAGAATTTTGGAGCATAACAAAGACCTGATTTTAATGAGATTGTATGTGTAGTCTTTATGAAACATGCTAAATGTAACTAACAAGTGTACATGTCTATGAACTATTGTTACTACAAGCTTTTATTCATTTTTTCATAAAAGTTTTCTTGCTATATCTATTGCACCTTAGGAACAACTCAACATACACTATTCCTTTTTTTTTTTAATAGATGTAATTATTTTTTCACCTTAGAAATACACTGATATTAATAAGACATTGTTATTTTACCAAAGAGAATTCTCTAACTATTATGTGACCTACCTCTGCAGTGTTAGCCAGTAAGAAGCAATGGTCACCATTACTAAACAGATGTTTAACTGTGTACAAAGTACCATCATGGTCCATGACCTGGGAGGCTCGACGCCCCAAGCTAGGAAGGTACGGACTCAGAATTGGAAATGGAGAGTTTCGACTGACGGTGTCCCCCAGTCCGAGCTGTCCTGCCCCTCCTAAACCAAAGGCATACATCTTACCACTAGATGGAGAAAACACTATTGTGTGTCGCCTGTAGAGAAGTATCTCACATTTTATCCATACTTACACACATAAAAAAAATGAACAACATAAATAGAAATACTAATGGCTACTTCCCAAAAATTGCTTTTAACAGCTAATCAGACAAGTAAATTCATAAATTGAAATATAGGGAAAAAAAGCAAATGAATTAAAAAAAAAACAGCTAGAAGAGACAGTGTATTTAATGAGATGTCAATATGAAAAAATTCACCAGCTTGATACTGAAGGTACTGTATGTGTACATGTCTGTGCCGTATATTGTATTTTTAAATGATTTCTTAGCAGAATTCATGAATTAGCGCACCGTTGTCTGCACCAAAGCCACTTAAACATGAAGCCCACTTTTTTATGTACACATAAAGTATATGTACAATGTACCCTGGTGGAGGATCACATAATGTCACAAGAAAGGGGGCTTTTCAACATTTCACACAAGAATGATATTGGCCTTGTAAGCATTTTACTATTTTAATGAACTGCATTAGATATCCTTCATTCAATTGCAAGAAATGTTTAAAATATCCATTTAAAAGGATTCTGAATCAGAAATGACCTTGAACTTGAGATATGATCATGAAAAAAGGCCATCTCCAGCCCTCATCAGGACAATTAAGGAGAAGGTCTGATCCTAAAAGATATTTGTATCATGGTCTCCTTATTAACTTTCAGAGAGTTTTACATGTATCTGACCAAAAAAATCTAGAACAGGTGCTTCATTATTAGCATAAATGCAGTTTCATAACCTTCTGGTATAACGATAAAAAAGCCGGGTCTTTACCTTCCACAGATGACCTGAGTGATGACACTTCCCATGAGCTCCATTACCCGCTTTGGTAAAATCTCATTCTGCATGGAGCTGTGTCCCAACTGTCCAAAGCCCCCAGCACCAAATGTGAAAACTCCTCCATCCTATTAAAAACAACCAAATGTGAAAGCTTTCTCATCCTGTTACACACAAATAATCTACACTTGTGTTAAATAGTTTATTACAACATGTTAACACCATGACATAGTTTTGTGGTTATAATTTAAATGATTTACATGTACTTGTATGTCTCTTATTATATAATCAATTATCCCTTATGATGTCAACATGGTAAAATGAGCACCAGAGACCTGATTCATAAGGTGACCTGAGCTTACTGAGGCCTCCGGCCAAGGTCAGGTCCCCTTATGGGTCAGGTCAAGGGACCTCATTTTACCATGTTGATCACAGAATGGTAAACATTTTATTATACCAATACAAAAAAACACAATTTCATTTTTTAAATTATTTTCTTAATACATAAATGAATTGATTTCCAAGTTTTTTAATCTGTTTTGTTGTGCAAAAAACATTTTAGCAAAATTTAGATACTGAATGAATGTACCGGTATACATAAAGCACAGATAAAAAAATGTGTTGAATACCATATGATATTTGATATCAAACGTCACTGAAAGGATTTATATACTTGTATTCCAAATGATTTGCAAAAATTGTTTACAATGGCACATATAAATTGTGCAAATTTTTTGCACTGCTGATTTATTACTTTTTTTAAATAGCATATTTTCAGTAAATTTTAGTGTTCTTATTCACATTTACAGTAATCGGGGATTAAGATGTTAACATGCTGCAGATATTCACATTTACAGTAATCGGGGATTAAGATGTTAACATGCTGCAGATATTCACATTTACAGTAATCGGGGATTAAGATGTTAACATGCTGCAGATATTCACATTTACAGTAATCGGGGATTAAGATGTTAACATGCTGCAGATATTCACATTTACAGTAATTGGGGATTAAGATGTTAACATGCTGCAGATATTCACTTTTACAGTAATTGGGGATTAAGATGTTAACATGCTGCAGATATTCACATTTACAGTTAATGGGGATTAAGATGTTAACATGCTGCAGATATTCACATTTACAGTAATCGGGGATTAAGATGTTAACATGCTGCAGATATTCACAGAAAAACCACTTTTCTTCTAATTTACCATTCAATGAAATTTAGAATTCACAGAGAATAAATTACATGACCTATCTATCATATTCCTCATCGATTTGAAGCAGTCCATGCACAAACCATTTTACAATGCTTCATACGTACCGAATTTTGATTAACAGGTCATTTTCAATAATGGCAAGGCATTATCTTGTGTCGGTGCTCTGATTCCATTGCAGGATTTTTTATGCCATAGTTGTATTTTGAGGTCTCATCAAGTTTTGATATTTTCTCATTATTCAATAAAATTTGAGTATACTCAACAGAGGTATGATAATTTCATTTCTTTAATGCCTTGCTTACACTGGTTGTTTACTAAGTTCTTTAATAGCCTAGGCTTACACAGTTGTTTACTGACCTTTGTAAGGGCCACTGTATGATCTTCCCCACATGACATATATTTCACTTTCTGATTCCTCAGAGATTTACATAGCGTAGGATGGTACTTGTCTACAAACAGGACATATATTTAGACTGTAAATACTTGTCTACACACAGGAATCAGAGAATTATGTTTAGAATGTAAAAATGTGATCGGTTATTCTAAAAACTGTAGGAAAATCATCACTAATATGTAATACATGAAAGTGATACAGAATTTATATTAGAGTACTCATTGAAAATCCTTCTTACCAAGTTCATCATTTAAACCAAGCTGCCCAAAACTGAAACAAATTAAACTTTGTAATTTCATCTCCAAATTTTCATTTGAACTTTCATTGTCTTAGTATGCAGTGTAAAAGAATACAGAATACATCCTAAGATTGACAATTCTACTTTGTACTAAACTATCTGAAATTCAATACATACAATTATACTTCACTATTTGCAGTGATTGATGACAAAATGAAATCACTTTAAATAAAGTATAAATATTATTACATGTATCACTTAAAGTATATGTCACTGTCCATGACAAACAAGTTTGCTTTAAATATATGTTTGTTTTTTTTAATGAGATTTTTACAACATACCCTATGACTATTTCACTAGCTGTCTTACCTATTTTTGCCCCACCCAAACACTGCCCCGGAGCAGGAGAGGATGAAACTATGGTTACCTCCCACAGCTACAAGGGCCACAGGGATTCCCTTCAGACTGATGATTTGTTGGGGCGTGTCATGAGAGTTGGAGGTACCCAATCCTAGCTGTCCATATTTATTACAACCCCATGAAAACAGGCGACCATCTGAAAAATCAATTTCATTAAATTTTTTTGGCACACACATTTCACTTCTTGCTAACCCTCAGAATGGCAATGCATAATAAAAAATCTGGTGTCTTATAAATCTTTATCAAGTAGGTAGTTCTTTTTTAAAATTATTGCTCATAATTTATTTCTCAACACCAACTAATATCACTACACAATAGTTACCATCTGTCAGGGCTAGACAGTGACTGGATCCACAAGATATTTGAACTACTGTATAAACAGCGAGGGTTTTTATCAGCCTGTAAAAATGTGTTTCATTCTGACTTATTTCAAACATTCTAATCATAACAAAACTAATTCAAATATATGAAAATTCACTCATTCAGGTATCATATTTAAGACTCATACTTTGGTTTTCGTTGCTCCTCATTGGATAGTTTCCCCCTCCCAAGCTGCCCGGTGTCATTTCTCCCCCAGCTGAACACTTCCCCGGCAGTTGTTATAACCACACTGTATCCTGATCCGGCTTTGGCTTGTGTCACATGCATACTGCTCAGTGAGGTCACCAACTCTGTAATGTAATCACTGATGTAGTCAACTAGAGCAGCTTCCAATTCTAAATTTCTAAGACTGGCATATTACTGATAAGTCTTTTTCTTTTTTTTAATGTATAAGTATTATAAACATTTCTAGCCTTTTGAAATAAATGATATCCCACATATACCTCACACTTGTATTTCAAGAAAACCACCATCTACAAAGAGGCAGCAGGCTATGTTTATATTTTTAATCAAATAACTTTTGCTGTCAGACTAGAGACTGGACATAGCTGTAAATGTTATACCTACCTGCTTTTGACCTAGGCTTACTGTGACCTAGTTCTCCATGTTCATTGCTACCACATGAGTACAGCTCCCCTCCTTTTGTGACAATTAGAGTATGCTTCTCCCCACAGGCAATTTCTTTAATCTCCAGTTTCTGTAGGCTGGGGATCTCCTTCGGGGAGAGAACATTGCCCTCATCTGTAGCCCCGATAGACAACTGTCCATCATGACTACTGCCCCACCCAAAAACCCCCGTCATCCCTTGGGTAATGCTAATACATCATTGATAATCCTTATCTTTGCTGCAAAGAATACAGAGCAGATATGAAACTGATATCAAATAAGCATTATAACTTATTTCTTCTTCAGTCTAACAGCTTTCTGACACTATTGTACACTCTCTTGTGATAAATTATAAGTTCACAATAGTGCTCATAATACAAAATCATATTTTCTGAATATTAATTTCAAAAAATTTAAATCATCCACTTTCATTCAACAATGATAATATTTTGAGCCTTTTGACATCCGATACAGAGAACCTGGTTCAGCAAAAACTTTTCAGCTCCTTTTTCCTAGACACATTAAAGGATGTTGTTTGTCTTAAGTGGTAAATAACCATATGACTTAGATTATCAAACAGCAGTTTTTACCAACTTTATTTAGCACAGTGTGTGTGATATTGCACATGACACTGTCTCACTTAATTAGCAATCTTCTTTTTAATCTCTTATATAAAGGGCCGACCTATCTGAATTATCATGATTCTGAACAAATTACATGTCGCTCTTGCATTAAGCGATATTCAATATTCAATAAACAGATATACTGAAACAATTATGACAATAAACGACAACAAAAGCAATATACTGTACACTGTACCTATTTTGATCCTAGAACGACAGCATATGGCTATATAAATGTATTTAGAAAATGTATTTTAAAAAACTATAAGTTGCAAAAAACTGTTATCGTATCTTCAATTATTTTCCTAATAATAATTCACAACTCTGAGTCTCAAAATCTGACGATCCGCGAAAGCAGATATGGCCAGAATTTCCTCGACTCTTTTCAAGCGTTTGTGCGATCATGATGAACTTTGGGCGGATCACGAAATTTTTATGTGTCCTACATTTCATAATATGCAAAAACTTTTTAAAACCGCAAGGATACTTTTTTTAATTGATGTTTTGTTTTGTTTTGGGGGTTTTTTGTTGCTTTTTTGTTTTTTTTTTTTTGTTTTTTTTTTTTTGGTAATTTATTAATTTTATACTTGATGTACCTCGATTTTCTGAAAATGTCAAAATGTACATGAATTTTTCCATTAATTAAATCACAGGACCTCAAGTTGCTCGGTTCTCAGCATTATAAACAAATCTGTTTTTTTTTAAATCATTTTCCAACAACAGCACTGTGTTTTAGTATTTGATATATGATTTTTTTTAAATTAAATTCATACGGGGAACAAGCCCTAAGGCACTGAATATCATTTTAACACAGGCACCTGACGTTCCTTATTTTTCTTTTAATAAAAAAAAAATACCCCTACCTAATAATCAGTGAAATTCAAGGCCTCAATGTCAGCAGAGGTTCTGGAGTTGGGGGGGGGGGCATCTTTGCAAGCCAAGGGTTTTCGGTCCACTTCGTTCTCCACAAAAGTTTGTGGAGAGCGAAGCGGACCGAAAACCCCTGGCTTGCGAAGATGGGGGTGGGGGGGGGGGGGCTCTAAGGATACTATATATTAAATTCTAACTATAGTCGACTATAACCGTTAAAAACGTTTTAAAGAATGAGGGCGCATTTTATTTAGATTCGGCAGGAATCTGGGCGCACTTTAAAAAAAGAATTAATCCGGCCGTTACAATATTTTAGTAATTTCTGAATACCGGTATATAATTTACATATCGGGTTCCTGTGATATGGGAAAGGGAAACATTTTCCCGATGTTGAGTTTTAAAGAAAATGACATTGTGTAAATACGCTGCTTCATTTTTTGCTTAAAACCTCATATTGATCAGTATGTTAATGGCGACGATTGCACAGTGGTATACCGCGGTACGTTATATGGCTCTGACGGTGAGGAATCGATAATTTTGGACATATGGGTTCGATCCAGGGAGCATTATTATTATTTTTGTTAAACAATCAAGTAGTTTGTCATTTTTTTTTTTTTTTAATTTAAAATAAAGTTAAATTTTGAACGTTTTGCACTGAGAGCGAAAGCTATGATATATTACAATATTTTGGCAAGGTTCCACTGCAATGTAACATTGTCCAGCTGTGGTCAGCCGACCAAATCGTTTGCTTTACTGGACATTTTCGTACTTACGATTCCTGCAGATTAGACACCAAATACACCCATCTTCTTCGCTAGTACTTGTGCGTTAGTATTTTATTTTGGATTTTTCGAAAGAGAGCATGCATATCTTGAAGGTGCCTTGATTTCTATGCTAAACTTTAAACAATTCTTTAAAGAGACTTCAGATTCTTATGAATGTCCTCATGTACAATTGATTATTATTTTTCTTTTCTTATGTAATTCTTTTTTTTTTATTATTTTACGATCTTCTTTAAATGTTTTCAAAGAAACACTGGTGGGTATTATTCATCGTCGGATACCTAGGGGTGATCTCGTCATTTACTCACCCCTGGGTATCCGACAATGGGTATTATTGTGAGCTGTATCCTTTTCCTCTCCCAACTAAGAAAGTTAACGCAAGAACTGTATAAATGTGCAATCTTAGCAACAATTGACAAAATGTAAATGTAATGAATTAAATGCAGATGGATTTATTTACATTTGCCTTTAATAAGCTGTGAAAATTTTATCAGTTTTTAACTCTCCATAATTTAATGTTTGTGCTGTCTCATTTGTTAGTTTTGTGGGCGTATTTTACAGAGCTTTCTTTTATCCCCAATATGGCCAAATTCTGGCCTGGAGGTTATAAAACTTTCTGAGTATGAACTCAGTGCTCAAACTCAAACTCTGTACTCCAAAACCATACTCATGCTAAAAATTTCTCTCTAATTTGTATATAAATTTTGAAGAACGAAGTTTGAGTTTGAGCATGGAGTACATACTCAGAAAGTTTTATAACCTCCAGGCCTGGTTTCACCGCAGAGTAAATGCACGTGACTTTCCTGTTGACTGCATAAGTCAGCTTGTGACGGTTTGCATATAGGTCTATGTAAATCTTTTCGTTTTTCATTTTCTCCGTTGTGGCCAAAGTTGATAAGACTCCTTCAATAAACGTGAAATTCCAACTACATACCCTACCCAATCAACCTTCATACACAACCTAACGACGCCACCAAACTGTGAAATTCCACCTACATACCCTACCCAATCCGCCCATATACCCAACAAAACGACGCCACCAAACTGTGAAATTCCACCTATACACACTACACCCAACGACACAATCAGAATTCCACCTACATACTATACACAATGACGCCATCAGATTGAGAAATTCCACCTATATACTATACCAAACAACGCCACCAAAGTGTGAAATTCTACCTAAAAACCCTACCCAGAGACGCCATCAAAGTGTGAAATTTCACCTACAAACCTTACCCATTCCTTACCTAATCCAACGACGCCATCCAACTGTGAATTCCACCTATACACTGTACCCAGCGACGCCATCAGATTGTGAAATTCCACCTACACACTATACCCAGCGCACCATCACACTGAAATTCCACCTACACACTATACCCAACGACGCCATTACTGAAGTTCCACCTACACACTATATTACTGAAATTCCACCTACACACTATACACAACGACGCCATTACTGAAATTCCACCTACACACTGTATTACTGAAATTCCACCTACATACTATACCCAACGCACCAGCACCTACACACTATATACAACGACGCCATTACTGAAATTCCACCTACACACTACACCCAACGACGCCATTACTGAAATTCCACCTACACACTGTACTCAACGACGCCATTACTGAAATTCCACCTACACTGACTGTACCCCAACGACGCCATCAGTCATGCACTTCCCAACGATGCCATTAAATCGTGAAATTGCACCTATATAACCTATCCAACGACGCCATCAAACTGAACCGAAACAAACAATTCTAAAACGTACTGGCTAGCTCTATCAATATTTTTTATACCTCCCGGACACAGTAAATATGTACCCGTCTTAGTAAGGTCATGTGCTCAAGACGTAGCAACCTAGCCTTACTCGTTTCTGGCCCAAAAGCTAACTTGTATTCATAGGTGAAACTTTGTGACCATCTAAATTTGACGATATTTCATTAAATTATTTCATCTTACAGGGATACCATGCCTTTCACTTCAACATATTCGACTCTTCTTTTTACCTAGATAAGAACACATTCTTATAGCGTACGTTTGACATTGGCTCATGGTTCTGAGGAATGCTAGGAATACAGGTATACATGAAAATGGCGTCGCTGGACTCCGAAAAAGCTCAGAACCTAGACATTACCAGGATGAAAGTGGAGGAATATAAACGTTCAAATGTACTTAGTAAATAAACTGTTCACTCTATCGCAGTTTGATCCCCATATTTCCCAATAAAAAAAGTACATTGTAGTTTCAATCTACTGTTCCTTTTTAATTCATTCTAAATCAAAAGGAATGCGATGGGGTTTGCTAAAAACAAATAAATGAAAATCTTCGAACACGATTGTATTCACTAAACCAGCAGCAAAAGTCTTTGGTCACAGATCCACACGTACCACTGGTTAGTATTCCGTATAACAAGAAAGATGAGCCGTCTTGTCCCAATTCTGATCATATTTAGGCAGACTTTCAAACCTTTTATCTTCCTCCAATTACAAAAAAATGTTTTAAAATAATACAGGTCAAATTTAAGAACATTCAAGTAAAAAGTCAAGCTCCTAATATGAAAACATGAAATACAGAAGATTCATAATGTGTATATGGTAGATTGATGCCGTAGTGGGACCTACATACCGTTGATGCTACATACTCTATAAAAGCAATGAATTTCACAATTGTAAAACAATTGTGTCATCATAAGATAAGAACATATCAGATGTCTACTTCTTCATAACGGGACAAGTTGTACAGATTTCAGATAGGTTACAACACTGACACGGTTCTCGAATGTCATCCGATGGGTCCAAGACTATGACGGATCTGTGTGCACCGGTATCACAGAGTGGACAGCAAGCCGAGGAATCCGAACAACAGCCCGGCTCTACAGAGTCAGAAAAACGGTCCGAGTCCACGAACGGCAATAAATTTGACCTTTTCCTCGGCAACTTTACAATGTGTGTCTCCCAGGCTCGCTTATAGTATGGTCTTCTACGACGATACAGAGGCATCAAAGGCTCCCAGCCTCGTTTTAATAATGTCAGTCTTTTCCCGAAGTATCTCATGGATGGCACGGGTTCCCAACCCCTCTTATCAATGTCTTTCAGGGAGGACGGGTCGGGCTTGTCCAGTAATCGTTCCATCAAGTTATTAAATTCTTCGTCTCTTGTCAAGGAAGTGCCAACCACGGCTACAAAAAACAAGAATAAATTATATACAGGTCGCCAGTGTAATTTGTTACATTCGGATAATACAAAGAATTAAAATAAATACGTAAACAGAAGTTAAGTATACTAGTATTGCCTTTCTAAGGTCGTTTGTTTTTCAACGAGAAGTAACAACAATAGAAGGCAATATAGCAACAAAAAATATATCTTACTAAGCTCAACATTTATGCAGATAACCGACATAACTCACTTCAACAAATGTACCGGAAATCGACCTAGCTTATTCAACAAATGTACCGGTAACCGACCTCAACGTTACCGTAACCGACCTAGCTCACGGCAAAAATGGACTGGTAACCGACCAAGCCACATAAGTCTCATAAATGTATCGGAAACCGATCGACCCAGAGTCTCATATGAATTAAATGTCCAATAAGAGGAATTAATCAATATCATCAATACAAAGTTTAAATAAAAGATAGAAATAAACAGCAGCTGAAGAAAGGTTGCAGTAGTATATGCATTCCGAATGAATCATTTATGCAAGTTTGGTACAGGTAACATTCATTGTTACATGTATACATGTGTTTGTAAATGGACCAGCTTCAAGAAATCTTGTTAAAGCTGAATACGACTCGTGAATAGGCATACGCCATATTATGTTTACTATCTCCGATATCAGCACTGGGGAATAACCTTCGCATTCGTTACACCGGACTGCTTTCTTGTTATGGGTACCTGCGTGGAATGGACGGCACGTGTTCGTGCTGGTTATCTTACATTACCTATACATGTATTTACGTTTTATTGCAGTTTAAGTGTATTTGTGTTTGTTTGTATACTGCACTGACCTGTGCAACTGTGTAAGTTTCTGTGGTACCTTTCTCTCCTGTCGTGGACGAAGTACACAGTTACTTTTGTCGCAACCGAGTGTTTTAAATAGCTATGTAGCATACGTCTGTCTACAAAGGTGACAACTGATTGCACTGAACAGCGACTAAGTGAACAGCTTATATAGGGGTCTTCGGATATAACGACTTCATAAAAGAATATGGCGGACACATCCCTTTTACGAATCGTGTTCAGCTTTAATATAGATCAGGTGCACGTAAGCTCTACTAGTATTCCAACCTAGCCACTTATGTCAAAAATATTATTTAGATTCAACAAATGATGAATAAATAGTACTTAGCATCCATCCTTGCAAAAGTCCTGCATTTGGTCCAGTTAGGGCTTATGGTTACTT
Source organism: Saccostrea echinata (assembly GCF_033153115.1). NCBI lineage: Eukaryota > Metazoa > Mollusca > Bivalvia > Ostreida > Ostreidae > Saccostrea > Saccostrea echinata. The sequence goes on from NW_026889783.1 coordinate 1,868,711, forward strand.
GAGAGATTAACAACTGTTTGTTACCTTCGTCTTTTACCTTTCATTCCGAGACCCCATCACAAACACCGGGGATAAGCTTATCTCATCTTCGTTGAAATAAGCTAACAAGCACTACACAGCGAGCTGTATTACATAGCATGAAAGTCCAAGATCACCACGGACATGATATAAAACAAAACACTACGCATCTGATATAACAAAAAATCCACAGAATTCGTTATTAAGGACATTTTCCACAAAAGGCAGACGGATCCTCTTGACTTGTATCGCAAATTGTGTTCAATATCTTATTACAGAGCAGTAAATTATGAAAACAATTTCTAAGATTATATAAACCTTTGTGGAAGCAGCTAAGCTAACACAAGCCTGAAGTTCATTAAGGATTAAATTTCGATTTATAGTCTGAGAGAGAGGACTTCTAAAACATATTGTAAATATATATTATTTAATTTTGTAGAGGAAAAAATCAATTAATTACACATCTCTCATTAACAGTACTAAACAATGCTATATAAATAACTCTAAAATTGAAAACAGGTTGTATATATTAAATAAAGCTTTGTCACTGTTACTTTGAAGAGGTTTTATGCTTCCTATTTAAGGGAAAATCGGTAAATACAGACACAGGTCCAGAGAATGTAGAAGAGAACATCAAAAAGAACGTACCCCTCCCCCCCCCCCAAACAATAATCACGATGGAAGGAAAACTATAAAATATTATAACTAAAAGGTGTCATAAATAGGGGTTTCTAACTTTCTATATACAGTGAATTAAGCTGAGAAAAAGAATATTGGCGAATTTACTTGAAGGAGGATTATTCCTCCCTTTTACTATAGTCCACCATGCGAGAAATTACTCTTTTGTGTATATATTAGAGTTTTGTTCGTTTGAGAAATGAGACAGTATTGTTATAATTGATTTTGTTATTATAAACGGAACTTTTTCATAGGGTGCCTTGCCGATTAGAAGTATTCCAAATTTATAAATTACATTTTTATATATTAAAAAAAAAACAAACATTGGAATTAATGCACAATATATAAACTGACAAATTATACACTGTTAAAAATGACAGCAGTCTTAGCTTAGCATTCCATCGCACGAAATTCTAATCAAATTGCGTACAGATAATGTCATCTCAAACTACTTAATAATAATTGTATATTATATTGTTAGATCTCTCTATATTGTCACAGTTACAGGGTTTGATCTTACTAGGTTTGATTAAAACATATTTTATTGTAATGAATATAAATAATGTGATAGGGCACAAGTTCTTAAAACTTAATTTGCCTTACATGAAATTTAACAACAAAATGAATTAAATGTGTTCCATAGTTTAAACAGAATAAATTAAATAATATATTCTGCTAAAGTATGACTGATACACAATATTAAACACGAATACTAGTATACCAAAAAGTTATACCGGTATATGAATTCACAATGAAAAAAGGATGCTCATTTCAGCAACGAGGAGTGAAGTATCTCCCTAGCGATATGGGTGTTATTATACAGTGTACAATATTTATACAATCATTTACTCCCACCAGCGAAGAGTTTTCAACATGCCAACAATACATTTTGACTGAAAAATTAAAAGTGAACATAAATATCCTAGATCACATTAAAAGTTCACTTACTTTTCTCCACCACAAAGAGAAGGGGAATAATTAAAACAAATGCACTCTGGTTCTTTATTTAAAAAATATATACTGCATTATTAAGTTTTTATCAACACTATAGACATGTCACACGTACAAAGGAATGATGGATAGGGAACAAATATATGAATGATTAATTTTTACACATATGTCATTTAAGGATGACAAATCGGCATCGTCTTCTGGAAAATGAATGAAGCACACTACATCCACAACTCTCACAGCAAAACATGGATCATAAGTTATTTAATATTATACAACACAGAATTAGTAACTGAAACTGGGATTCATTATTCTGGAAAACTAAATTTTTCAAATTCATACATAAATCAACCTAAAGTAAAGTTTCATCGCAACTTAAAAGTTATGGTCGTGATATGATATTTACAATACGACTTAAAAGTTATGGTCGTGATATGATATTTACAATACGACTTAAAAGTTATGGTCGTGATATATGATATTTACAATACGACTTAAAAGTTATGGTCGTGATATATGATATTTACAATACGATATACAAGGATCCGTCTCGCATTTAAAAAAATACATTTTTTTATATGTGAGCTAGATCTGAGCAATCTGATGAACTAATACCTCATCTATTGCCAAACTCCTTTTACCCAACAGTAAAGTCCATGAAAGGACAAATAGTGCAGGTTGTGATTATAAAGAGACAGAATCGATATAGTATACCACATATATGTATCAAAAGACTGATTGCCTTTGATTCCGGATAAATGTGTATCATGATGTAAAAGCAAGAGACGAGGGAGTCAAAGGTGAAATCTTACAGGGGCGGCGATAGGTCGTTTTGATTCCGACACCTGTTATAATATAGTCCTACGTAACACTGATTTTGTACTTTTGGTACATATAAAGTATTGGGTGACAACATTTTCATTTGAGAAGAATTCTTCAAATATAGATTCGTGTACCGAAAATGTAAGGATGGTTTGTAGTCTTATTTCATCAATAAATGTACTTGAATCAAAAGGTGGCGATTCTCTCTCTCTCTCTTTCTCTCTCTCTCTCTAAGAACAGGGTTTACAAGGAGATATTCAGTCCAAGAATAAAATTAAAATAAATCAACTAAGCTAATTCGGAAGGAAAAAAAGAAAGCAGTCTGTGATAGATTCATTTCTGTGACATTGATATAATTCTGCAAGTTTCTCTCCCTATTGTTCATATTTTGGACAGAGGGGATTTTTTTAAGGAATGAAGACCCCCAGTCTTGTTGACGTTACCTCCCCTGTTTTCTATGAATTGACCAATGAAGAAAAAGTTAATGGTCGGTCTAGTTACAATATTTTGAATATCGTTTTTTGAATTAGACTGTAGTGACCATAATTTATAGAATCGTTGCACACATAAAGACTTTTTTATTTAAATTAGGGTCAGGGAATGGTTCACGCCTGTCCATTATATTACTAAAAACACGTGTATTTTTCGTCACGAATATTGACTGCAAATTCTTAAAATTTGTAAGAAAATTTTCATGAAATTCAAAAATAAAAACACATTTAATCTTTGTTCCGCGAAATAACGAAGTCAACCCTATATGTTGTAAATCTTAAATACACTTATAATATCTATGTAGGTGACTTCTCTTTTTTACGTCGAGGAAAAAGTTAAATAATAGGAGATATATAATCTGTCCTGTTGGTAACCATCTCACGATTAAAACATGCGAAAATATTTATATTTTGTACTTTACAATAACTAAGTAGGAGTGAGAACGAGTTCACAGAAGTCAGACCGGTTTAAAATTGATAATGTGTTTATATATGTATCTCTTCTTTTATTTGAACGTGTACATGTACATAGATTTCTACATCAATTCAACTGAAATTAATTGAGAACTTATTTATCAACGAGTTTAGCAATAATTGCTCTGTGAAAATATTTTTTTCCGTGTATTAAAAATTTTGAAACACCTCATATTTTATGTTGAAAACTTTTAATCATAAAAAAGGTGATAGAAGAAAACTAAATAAAGATTTGTGTCGGAATTAAAAATTGCTTTTAAGATAAATTTGAAAGAGGTTTTAAGAATTCTGTACGAAATGGGGAGAGAGGGGCTTACAACACACCAGTAAATTCTTGCCCTTTCGATGAAATCAAGTTTGAGTTAAAAAATAGTTAACTTTTTGTTTACAGAGATATTAATGTAAAATTCTTACCAGTGATGGCAAAGAACACAGTCATTGTTAAGCACCTACAAAAAAGGCATTTACTTGATTAAGATTTACCACAACAACAAAAAAATGATACTTGTACATTTTTAATTATCTTTCAATGTTTTATTGTATGAAATCAGGAATGCTTACCTGAATTCCATTATAATAGTAAATAAAACGATTTTATGTCCTGTCTATAGCTGCGATACCCATGCTTTTAGTTCTCTGCTTCTGTATCTAGGTTATATACTGAGTTCCTGAAAAGGACGCCCTAGCTCTAACCAGGTTTTCTCGGAGGAGGCGTGGTCCAGGGAGGGTTTTCTGTTCATTCAGCTTCATTGATTGCTGCTTGTCAAATGAGCAACAAAACCTCACATTTTTAAAAGACTACACAAATTGCAAAAACCAACAATCGATACCATAGGGACGTTAGATAGACAGTCCCATGTATAGGCTCTGATCTCGACATGGTAGTATACATAGTGTGTGGCCTGCGTCATTTGAAGGCCTTTCCACATGGCACTTTGATAATCTACATAGATAAAGATCTAAGCCACATTTCTACCTACCACTTAGATGCATAAAGTAATGTGTGCACTATAAATTTACAAAGAGTACTTCTGTATAGGTGTAGTACCGGTCTTATAGAGTATCCCTCCACCCCATCTCCCCCCCCCACCCCCCCCCCAAAAAAAACGACACTAGAGTAGGATTAAATGGCTCTAGAGGAATTCCGCTAGCGGAAATCGCAGTCTCTTTTGAGGGTGAAATCTTGTTATGTAGAGAAGCATTTCCCCCAGGGCCAGTTTCCCTTTACCCTTTTTGTAACGCATGCATCTCAAAGAACTCATTATTTTTCACTGCAATGGGAAAAAAACGTACTCTTCAATGAGTGTCTTTTGACAAAGAAATTAGCCTTTCTTGCAACTGAAAACTATAATGAGAGAGAGAGAGAGATTTAATATTTTGTCCCTGGGAAAACAAAATATGAATAAAATAGCTACACTTGTGGGTACTGTGCAAAAAGTGAAAAAGTGTTTGGGTTTTTTATAATTAATCATTTAATATGATTTTGTAAACCTCAATATATTTATAGTATTATCAGAAGAAGTTAAAGAAATTGTGTATTTTTATCTGGCATGCATTTATTTTCAGATGTAATTGGAAATTAAAAGTAATTTAAGAAATATTTTAGTGCACGGCACAAAATTCACATAACTTGAGGATTTTTATGCCCCCGGATCGAAAGATCCCGGGGGTATATTGTTTTTGTCCTGTCTGTCTGTTTGTCTGTTTATCTGTTTGTCTGTTTGTCCGTTTGTCTGTCTGTTGTCAACTTTAACCTTGCCCTTAACTTTTGATTGGTTGGAGCTATGACTTTCATATTTCACATGTGTATTCCTTGTGACAAGACCTTTCTTTGGGTACCATCATATTTGACCTTTTGACCTTGACCTTGGAGTTTGACCCACTTTTGCAAAATTTTATGAGACTTTAACCTTGGCCATAACTTTTGAACAGTTGGTGCTTAGGGTTTCAAACTTCACATGTGTATTCCTTGTGACAAGACCTTCCTCTGGATATCAACCACTTTGACCCTTTGACCTAGGAGTTTGACCTACTTTTGAAAAACTTTAACCTTGGCCATAACTTTCGAATGGTTGGAGCTAGGGCTTTCATACTTCACATATGTAATCCTTGTGACAAGACCTTCCTTTGGATACCAACCACTTTGACCCTTTGACCTTGACCTAGGAGTTTGACCTACTTTTGAAAAACTTTAACCTTGGCCATAACTTTTGAATGGTTGGTGCTAGGGCTTTCATACTTCACATATGTAATCCTTGTGACAAGACCTTCTTTTGGATACCAACCACTTTGACCTTGACGTTTGACTTTTATTTAAAAAACTTTAACCTTCGCCATAACTTTTGAACAGTTGTATCTAGGTCTTTCAAATTTCACAGGTGTATTCCTCGAAACAAGATCTTTCTTTGGGTATCAACATTTTTTATCTTTTGGCCTGGAATTTGACTTGCATTTGAGAAACTTTAACCTTCGCCATAAGCTGCCATACGGGGGCATCAGTGTTTCACAAACACATCTTGTTTGAAACTAGAAAAGCCCCAATCATTTTCGCTCATGCAGACCCGTAGGAAGCAATTTCAGTTGGGGGAGGGGGGGGGGGCACAACAATATATTTTCAGTAAGGGGGCACTATCAACTACTAAACATTCTTTGACAAGCAAAAAAAAAGCCATCAGACGTAATTATTGAGGGCCCGGGCAAAAGCATATGGTAGCTATAATATAATATTCTATATTTCGGCAAAATCATGGGGGGGGGCACCCCCTCCCCCCCCCCCCCCCGTTTCCTACGGCCATGTCATGGACGTCTTATGGCATCTTGAAAGTTTTCAAAATGAAAAAAAGGAATATATTGTCTAATGACAAGGAATACCACAACTTTAATCACCACAACAAATTCATTATTCACAGAATTCACGGGGCCGTTTTTATTCAAGAGTCGTACATCAAAATATGATATTAAGTAAATATATAAATATAATTTATTGTATATCACTGCTTAGCATAATAACCCATGTAGACTTATGTCACATTAAAACAAGTCATAAGTACATAAGAAAGCGTTTTGCACAATTGTAAAGAAAAATGAAATTATGTTTTATAATTTATTATACCGAATTGTTTAAGGAAGGTTGGGGTATTTCGTGCAATCCTGGTCCGCCCGTCCGCCTGTCACATCCTGTATAGATGTGCAGCAAGGTCTCGGAATGTTCATATTCATCGGAATCTATCTGGGGTTGAAAAACTACGTTTTTCTATTAAAAATCATGTTTCCAGAACTCCTTTATCATTTTAGCGGTAGCTAAATCATCCTTTGGAATACATGTATTGGTGCTGTTCTGTAGATGTGCAATAACGTTTCAGAATTTTCAATTTCATCCTGAGGTCCAGTTAGGAGCCAAAAAACTACATTTCTCTAAAACAACGGGGCCATCGCTGAACATACACTTGAGTGACAATTTGATAATGTATATAGAAAAATTGCTGTTGCTTCTTCAGGAAAGACAGAGGGTACATTTAGAGGTAAACACCTATATGTGGGTTTTACTGTCTTATGACAGCATCTAGTTATGCCCTCACAAGAAAGTTCTGTTCTGTTCTTGTTATCCTGGTCAGTCCGTCCGTCTGTCTGTCCTTCTAACACACTATCTTAATCCTTAGGTCGATGGTTTCATTTTTGCACATCTGCAAGAAAAGACCAATCATATTCCAAAGGGTGGGCTGGCTACTGAGTAAAATGTAAGAGGTTTTGGGAACCAGGATTTTGTAAACTTTTTCAACGCCCAAAATGAAAACTCCCAAACCTTAACGCACATCAACAGGACACAACCAATCATGTTCCGAAAAGATGATTTGGCTACTGCTTAAAATGTAGAGGGGTTTGAAGAAGTACATAGTAGACGTGTGCTCCTTGTCAAGATCGAGAAGACAGACGGGCGAGCGGGCCGAGATAACAAGAATAAACCCGAAGTTTCTTGTAAGGGCGTAACTAGATGCATGTCATAAAACGGTAGAACCCATTTATATGTTCTTTCCGTCATAAATAAAGAAGCGACAATAGTTATTCTGTATCAAATATGGAGATAACGAACAGTTATCAAGCTCAAAAGTCCATAGAAAAAATACAAATCAGGAGCAGAGCAAACACGGACCTCTAAAAACATCAGAGGTGGGGTCAGGTGCCATGGAGAGGTAAGCATCCTCTGCCGACCGGTCACACCCTCCGTGTGCTCCTTGTCAAGATCGGGAAAACGGAAAAATCTGTAGACAATTCAATGTGTTAAAAATGGCCTAACAATTAGTATGAAAAACGTCAGTCAGGATTCGACTTAATGATAGATTGTTTTTGCTGACAATGTCTTTGTATCGACCATAGAACCACAGCATCCCCTGTCGACATGTCACACCCGCTTGTGCCCTTTGCCTTGATCGGCTAAACGGAGTAATCCGTGGTCAATTCAAGCATTTGACCTAATGACAGATTGTATTTGCCAACAAAGTAATTGTATGAGCAATGGAATTTGCAGAATGTTGACTTTAAAGGAGATTGTAGATAACCTTGTATCATCAACTTTGTCAGTAGTCTGTCCTGTTTTAGAAATTGTTTGTACGAGGAACATGCTCTTGGTATCAAATCAACTGGGAAACATAAACCCCTATATGCAGGTGATAATGGTATATTCATTTATCCCTACACAAATAAGGGAAGTTCAGACAATAATGCTGCAATATCTTATAGACAGTTAAGGCCAGTCTAGGATGACTTTACAATTTTCTTGATAGGACAAGTAGTCTAGTATAACGTTACAATTTCTCTGTCCATAGACAGTGGTAGGGACACTGAAAGTGACAAGTACAATTTCTTCATATATTGTGTGTAGACAGGACACTTTCTCTACTAACAGACAAGGGCCATTTTCAGAGGGTCAGGGCAAGAATGACTGTACAGTTTTGTACAGACAGGCCACAGAAGGGATACAATTTCAATGCAGAAATATACTTGTAAAGAACAACAAGGCTACAGTTTGTAAACTTAAGCTTTGCCAATATACTTTGAAATAAAATTGTTGAGACAAAGGACTTTAATTATATGGCCACAGTAAGAATTTTCATTTATCAACACATTTATTGTCCAAGAAGGGAAATAAGATGAATGGCCTATGAACCTCATTTTCTCTCTTGCAGGTGATAAGACAAATTACAAACAAGGATTACATTTTATTGAACAATTTCATAAATGCTTTTATAACACAGAATCATAACTTCATGAAAGACATTTGATGATAACAAATCAATTACATTTTATGCAGCAATACATAGAAATGCCATGGCTATGTAATTGGGGTTTTAAACAAACTAACAATGAAAAATGTGCAATCTGCCATACTTGTACCTGTGCACTGGATACATTGCCAAAATCCCTTATTGAACTTCTTTGATGAATTGTTGATTGTTTGGGAACAGCATTAAACACTAATGGTATGATGCTATTTTAGATACCAACCAATTTTTGGACCTTAGATCCATTTTCCTGAGCATACGTCCTAGCATTCAAACTTTTGTTGATTCAGGTGGTGCTTTCTCATTATGAGCTGTAGACTCTGTGGTTGCTCCGTCCACTGCAGCGTTATTTAAATGGTGCAGAATATGGAGCTTTAGATGATTTGATGCTTCCTACAGGGGAAGGGTTAAATGCTATAGACCGTTTATGTTCATCTGCCCACTGGACAAAGAGTAGGTCACTTTTAACACTTCCTGTGGGACTATTTTGTCTCTTTTCACCAAGGTCTGGGCTGATGGAGAGTTCTATATTCTTCTCATTAATACCTGACGTTTTCGTATAAGCTGTGTCTTGGTCGTTGCTGTAGGCTTTATTTGTAAAGTAACCGCCATTCTTGTGATCACCATTAGGGTAACCTGTGAAAATTGTGAAATGATGATAAAATGATTAAAAAAAAAAATCAGCACTTTTTAAAAACTCTTTTACAGTAATTCTGGACATTTTTGCATCGTTTGTTTTTTTGGTGAATTTAGACAGAATTTTTAATAATTGATTTTGCAGTTCAAAATTTTGAAGATTCAGATGGGGGTCAAACATAAAAAAATCTTGATTTCTTGTAACTTTTTTTAATTCCTATTGTTTATATTTAAATTGTCCACCACTTGTTAGACAAGAGACTGGATCAAAATAAACTCTCTGCATGTAATAGCTGTCTGAATTTTACTAACCTGTACTAGTATTTGAAAGCTGTGAAGACCTTGTGCAATTTGACAATGGATTTGCTGTAGAAAACTGAAAAGAAATATAGTATTGCAGATACCAAGTCAGAAAATGAACATAGATTTAAACTAGAATTAAAAAAAATGACCTAAGATTTTTCTTAAATGCAAAAAGATTTCAAATCCACTTTCTGAATTAAGCATTTTAACATGCATGTATATGACTGAATAAAAAATTAAAAGAGAAAACTTTGTCCAAAAATTAGGAAGTAATTGTCATGATGATTAATTTGGGCTTGGGCCACATTATCAGTTCACTTACATTATCAATGTTCATAACATTATAATCTGTAGTTTTTGTTTGGCTTAAAACTTTAATAGCCAGCATGCCTATAAATTTGTGGTTAAACAAAATAACCCTTAATAGCAAACAAGTGCAACTGACTCTATGGCTTTGCAATTTCCCTAACCTTGGTAGCACTGTATTTTTATACATGGGAAGACTCCTTTCCAGAAAAAAACATATTAAGGTAAGGAAAAATAATTTTCAATGACTACCATATATATTGCCCTCTAAGTTGGTTTTTTGGGGAGTTAAACTTTGGTCCAAAACTCTTTATCCGACTTATATGCGAGTTATAAAAAAGATCAGTATTTCAGCGGGGCAATCCTATAATTTAAGCTTAAAAAATACAATCAACTTATAGGCGGACCGACTTATAGGCTAGTATATACGGTACTACATTCGGATTCCTTATTTTTAATTACTACTACATCTGAATTCCTTATTGTTAATTACTACTACTATTAATTGTTTTTGACGGTGAATTGAGACCATAACAATAATTAACCCAGAGACCGACAGCTGGTAATTACATTTACCAAACAATGCCACAAAACTGATCATGTGAGTGTTTTATCTGATGTGGAGTTTGAATGACTATAGAACATTTATCTGGACAAAGTCAACATCAGAAGCCTCCCTCCTTATTATAGTACAGACTGTGTTTCTAAGATTAGAACAGCTACTAATATCATACATATTTCATCAGCTCTGTTAAAATTCTATTTTCTCTCATACAAAGACGAAGGCTTGCAGTCTCCCTCTACCTTCTGCAATGTGCATCATTATGTTCATCTTATTTTGATACCTTTTTATTGTTTGGGAGGACCCCCATGTGCAGTAATTGATTGTATTTAATTGACTGGCATCTGTCCGAGTTATTATTAGAGAATCATTAATGTACGACTATAATCACATTTTCTTATGATCATGCATACCTTATTACTTGTTTCACTCTTGTTTTTGTTCTTTGTTGAAGATTCATCATAACTCCGAAGGCAACGGCATTTTCTTCTTATTACATCCAAAATCTTTGAAAAAAGATGAATCACAATTGCACATGTATTTCACAGATTTAAGATACTGCACTGAATAAATTGTAACTTTATATATTTTGATGTGATATTCACTGCAAAAAAAAAGTTAAGAGAGAACAGATGTATTTAAAGAAAGAATTTTGTTCTAAAAAAGGTCTTTCATATATAAAGAGAATTCATTCAAAGTTGTTTTTTTTGGTCTGTTTCATGTCTGAATAAACGTTTATTTAGATATATGTAAATTAACCATGGACATACTTACTGATCTATTCAGCACACAGTGGAACAAAAATATAAAGAAACCCTGTAAAACAAAACCATAAGTCTCTGATAAGACTGTAGCTCTACTGGTTTCAACATGAAATTATATGCAATAACATTTCCATTATGATCTAAAAGATGCATCAACATTTTTATTTTCATTTTAAGCAAACAGGAGCAGCACATATTAAAATAATTTTATGGGTAGTTTTTGCAATAAGTAACATACTAATGTATCAATATGTAGTCTAAGTGTATAATTATAGAGTTTCCTTCAAGTTAATCAAAAACTCTAAGAGGAGTAGCATTTTGTATATAGTGATAGTGACAAACTCTGATATTTTCTGCAACAAATGTAATACAGTGCTGTCTAAAAATACAGCCAATAAACAAAACCTATATGTATCCTTTTTCAATGAACTACTAGTACTGTGTTAGTTTCTATTTTAATCAGATAGAAACTGTTGGAAGCGGAGACTTTGAAATACTACTAAAGGATTTACTATTTTTAGTAACAACAAGTAACAATTAAATTTAATAAATTGAAAATCAATGCATTACAAGCTAATTCAGAGAATTTGTGTCCCCCACTTAAGGAAAAAAGAAGAGCATGTACAGATCTAGGAAGGGGGGGGGGACACCCCCCCCCCAGATTTGCAGAATTATTAAATGTATACATGTATACTGAAGCAAATAAAAATGCCAATATGGATATATAGATTTGATTGCTTATTCTTTAATATGTATACAGAAAATTTATTTCTAGCAACAGTGCAATAAAAACAAGCTGACAAATACATTCAAAATGCATAAGCTCTTCTGATTTAGAAGAGGTAGCAATTTGTCTGACTTTCAGTTTATAGACTAAATAATAATTGAAGACAGTATAATGGTTAGCTAACTGGCAAAGTAAAACATCCTAGTAATTATCTTTAGAGGGCTGGGTGGTTGTGGCCATTTTCAGACAATATTGATCTCCTTTAGAAGAAGAGCTCCATATAAAGATATACAAAAATGATCAAATTTTTAAACTAAAATGTATGAAATTTTTGTTTGCCATATGATAGTTGACAGCTTAAGATACCATATCTAAAAAATTAAGTTATATCTGATGGTTAATTTGTTGACCCCCCAGCCTCCTTAATTTTAAATGTCCCTCTATAATACAAAAACTTTAAGTCTCTCATTTGAAAACTTCCCTGAATATAAATTTATAATCTTATAGGTATGTTAATTGTATAGACAGAGTATTGTTTCAGAGTACACATGTAAAAGTCTCTTTGTACAGAGTCCAAATAGTCCTGAATTATTTATTGGAAATTTTTATCCCAGAATATATAGGTTTTAAATTTGATTGATTAATAACAGGCATGGAATGCCAAAACATGAATGAAAAGTGAGTTTATTGATAATATCAATGTAAAATGTTAGCATTTACAGCACCCAGGGGGAGACTAAGTGAAAAAAAACACAAACTTTCCAAGATATCTCTAGAGAATCATTTCCCCTGTATAAGTTTACATTTCCAAATACATTTTTTTTTCAGAAAGTTATTATCATTATAATAATAGATTATTTTATGACCCATCATCTGTACAAAACATCCATCAGAGAAAATGGAAATAAAATTCACTGTATATTGAAACTGAAAATTCTGATCATCCCTAGAGAGTTGTCAATGATATATATATATATATATATATATATATATATATATATATATATATATATATATATATATATATATATATATATATATATATATATATATATATATATATATTTATTTATTTATTTATTTACATTTAATAAAATGTACTGATACATCTTAAGATCAAGATCTAGTAAATGACTTCAGACTAACTTTTTGGTGCTAGATCCATTATGACGTCATAATCAATTTTAACTTTCTTTTTCCCGTACTTTACGGCTCTAGTAGAATTTTGTAGAAAATAAAGTACTTTCATAGAATTCAATTTGAAATCATGTGAAAAGTAATCCCGATACCTATATTCAATTTAATATTATTTTAAAGAAGAGGCCAAGAACATACAAATTACCATTTTCTGAGAGACTGTAGGCAATCCGGATGCATTTCTTTGTCTGATATGGAAAAAAACTCCCGTATTCATGACTAGTTTTCTTAATTTTCCATGGAAAATGACAGTTTAAAATATGATTTTTCGTCTTGTTCATCTACAAATTATGCCCCGAAACACCTTATCTGACCAAGCTAAATTTATAAAGAACCATTAAAGGAATTTATTTCTCAAATTTGAGAAATCCGTAGGCACCTTTCATTTACTAGATCTTGACCTTAAGGTCAAGATCTAGTAAATGACTTTAGACCATCTTTTCGGTGCTAGATCCATTATGACGTCATAATCAATTTAAACTTTCCTTTTCCCGTACTTTACAGCTCCAATAGAATTATGTAGAAAATAAAGTATTTTCATGGCATTCAATTTGTAATCATGTGAAAAGTAATCCCGATACCTATATTCAATTTTACATTATTTTAAAGAAGAGGCTAAGAACATACAAATTACCGTTTTCTGAGAGACTGTAGGCAATCTGAATACATTTCCTTCGTCTGATATGGAAAAAACTCCCATATTCGTGACTAGCTTTCTTAATTTTTCATTGAAAATGACAGTTTACAAGATGGTTTTTCGTCTTGTTTTCTTGCAAATTATGCCCCGATACACCTTATTTGACCGAGCTATAGTTATAAAGCATCATAAAAGGAATTTATTTCTCAAGTTTGAGAAATCTGTAGGCTCTTTTCATTTACTAGATCTTGACCTTAACTAATAACATCAGAATTGCTCCTGTTGCAATCTTATTTATTTTATACAACTAAATGCAAAAAGCTGCATTTAATAAGGATTATCTTGCGACATTGGAGTCTTATTTATCTCAACGCTTCACCTTTAGGAGGAAATTTGTGGGGTATAGAATTTATATTTATATATACAATTTAAAAAATTACATTTCAGTTATTTAGACACACTTTATAAATCCAAATTGTACTGGAATACACTTGTAACGAGGTTTGATTGTATATTCTACGATATTTCTTACCTGTAAAGAGTTAAATATTGTGAAAAGGTACTGAAATATGACAGTACTAGAGTTCACAGACAGAACTCCAAAAATCCATGAGATCCCCAGAATAGGGGCGAGGACGGCTACACTGCGCACACCGGCCCTATAAAATCAATACAAAAACATACTTATTTAGACAAACACTGCCTCAGATGCATAAAGACTAATGGTAAAATTTGCTACCTATGATCTAATATTGGAATGCAAAGTTGTATGGATGGAATCTAGTTCTCACCTGACTTTGTCCTGATGTGATTTACTCATGACAGCCCTGGTAGAAAACAGTGCTCTTAGTACTATAGCTGTTATTATCAAATTTACCTGTAAGGGAGATAATCAATCATCAAAGGGACTTAACCATGTCCAATTCATTTTAGAGTATTAACTGGATCTAAATATTCCTTTATATTGTTAGTATGGCAAAGAGAGAATTTGGGGATAAGTATAATTCAGTATATTTCTGTACTAAAAACCAATGGTGTGCAGAATTTATCCTTGACCTTTTTTAAATCCTCTTGTGCTATATGTACTTCTCTGTGTTTATCAAAGGTACATATATAAAGAAAAAACAAAATTCTACATGGGACAATAAATAAGTATAAAATCGGGGGTGTAATGACATTGTGGGAGGCAATACTCCCCCTTGTGTTGGCTTATTGAGTGCAATGGTACTGGAAAATTACATGCTGACATGTAACATTTATTGCTGAAGACAGTATTACACTTGCAGATATCACATAACAAATGAAACATCATTAGTGTATTGTTAAGCTAGTTAAATTAAAGGTCAGACTTGAGTTAGCATATAAGTTTATTAAAATCTCTTTGATGGTTATACACAAGAATGTTGTCTGCAAGACTGAGGACTGGTGACTGAATGCCTTTTACCCTGGAGTAAACTTTGTGTGCATTTCAAACTAAATACATGTAGTAAATTGGAAAATGTTCAAAGATAAGATAGGACTAGTTTTTTGAAATACGTATAACAACTAGAAATATTTCCATAGGACATGAATACCCCACCAAGGGTATATCAGTAATGCAACATGAAAATTTGTATTAGTGTATGAAGTTTGATGAGAATATCTTGAATAGTTTCTTTACAATTAAAATTGAAATCTAAAAAATTGGATAAAGATGATAAATTCTCACCAAATTATGTACAAGTGCATAAGCTTACATAAAAATATCTTAAACAATTTCTTTAAAACTAAGCAAAATGCAAATTTATTAAAAGTGAGGTCAAGGTCACAGGAAAGGTCAAGGTCAATAGTTTTTGATGCAGTTGAATAGCTCTCACTAATACATATTAGCATATTAAGTTTGATAAAAATATCTTAAATGGTTTATTTAAAACTGAGCTAAACGCTAATTTAAGAAAAGTGAGGTTAAGGTCAAAAGAAACCTTAAGGTCAAAAAATGTTGATGCAGTTGAAAAGTTTACATCAGTATGTATTAGCATATGAAGTTTGATAAAGAAATCATGAATGGTTTCTTTAAAACTGAGCTAAACACAAATTTAAGAAAAGTGAGGTCAAGGTCAAAGGAAAGGTCAAGGTTAATAAATGTTGATGCAGTTGAGTAGCTCTCAGCAGTATGTATCAGCATATGAAGTTTGATAAAAATATCTTGAAAAGTTTCTTTGAAACTGAGCTTTGAACTGAGCTAAATGCAGAGCGCTACCGAAGGAGAGACAGAGGGACAGAAGACGGACATGACAAACTCTATATTCATATATATATATATATATATATATATATATATATATATATATATATATATATATATATATATATATATATATATATATATATATATATATATTCATGGCGGGGCATAAAAGTAGTTCTAAAGGATATTTCTTGGAAAACATGCCTTACCACAATGATAAGAGAAGCTGGGATCACAAAAGCATAAATAACTCCTTCCTCAATGGTCAGCCAGCAGCTGTAACAGAAAGGAAACCATGTAAGAAAAATCCTCCCTTATAAAGGGTTGCATCTGAAACAAGTGCCCTGTTCACATGTATAGACAGGGATCGACATTTACGGTTGTCCGATTGCCCGGGGCAAGTAAATTCTCAGTCCGGGCAAGTGAAACTGCTGATGTACTTGTCCGATCGGCCAAGTGAATATTTCTGATAGATTTTTTAAAATCTTACATGAGTTTATAAACAAAACAATAAATTGAACATTTGATTTCTACCAGGAATATGACATTGTTTTTGCATTCAGAAATTCCTAGATCATACAGTTTATCAAAAAATCGGGTTCGTTATTCCGTTTTTCTTTTGTGGTAGCTAGTTGACAAAAATACGCTTTCCATCTGACAACTTTCTTTACATTCTTATGAAATAAGATATTATGAAAAAGTTTATTTATTAACTCACAGAACATAAAGAACACCAGTTATTCTTGGCGCACGATGTATTCTGATCAGGATATGTATGTTTCAAAACATGGCAACTATTTTCCTTTAGCTTTGCTTCAGTTTTTTTTTTGGGGGGGGGGGGAATCAAAGTGCACAAAAAGATTGCATAAAAAATTATTTTCAAAAATATGAATTTTATTTTTAAGGAAATATTGCTGCATAGCAGTGTGAGTTTACAAATATTTAAAATGAAGCATGAGCAGCAGATCAATTTTTTTACTGGCACTTAACTTGCCAAATATAAAGCAATATCTCACTTTATTTACAATAAAAATTAAGATACCAGTTCTCTTCTTTCTAAATTTTGGGCAACCAAGTTTTGCATTCGGAGGAGTCAAAGTTTGAGTTCACTTGCCCGAAGGGCAATTGAATCTGAAAGTTAATGTCGATCCCTGATAGACTTACAATTTGTCATTCCCATATCCCTGTAGTTCAGTGGCCCCCATTGATATGCCAACAATTACCAATGGTATCCCTAAAACAAAATGTAACAACAGATTAGCATAATACAACAATAAACTTGCAACCCATCTTCAATTTTGGTTTTTTACTGCCAATCTTTTAAGATTATTTTGTAAATCATTTGAGAGGATTGAGGGAGGGAGTAAATTTCATCAAATCAGTATACCAATTGTGGTTTGATTTTTTTCAGGTGGCTGTGAAACCTTTAGCAAAGGACTTAATTCTGTAATGGCCAATTCATGCCCCCAAAATTAAATTATGATGGAGAAATCTTTCATAATACATTCTAAACCAGATTGATATTGGCAGGCTTTTAATCATAAAATATTTTCATCAACTATAACATCATTAGTTAGATTAGACGTCAAGAAAATGTCGTAAATTCAAAATTTCAATGATTTTGAAAGAAAATGGTGCATTTTACATCTATATTTCAATTGGAAATAATTGAGTGCAGGTCTGCTCGTCCTTGACCTTTTGATATATGTAGAATGATAATACCAAATATATGAATACAGTACCTGAACAAGTTTGTGTTCTGTTAATACTATAAAGTCAAAAATCAAACAAACCTTGTGCATTTTGTCTCTTTTTTTCAAATTGTTACAGGGAATCCCAATAGTTTGTGCCATCACAAAGACAAACTAGAGGTGTCTGTGTGACATGAATGCCAAGATATTTTAAAATTCAAGTACTGTAAATCACTTTTTATTTGCAAGAACTTTAATTTCGCATTATTGCACAAGACCACCTGGTCAGGAAAATTTAATTCTTGTGAATATTTATATTATTTAAGATTATATCTAACAATTAACTCAATTTGTGAAAATTTTGTCTCCCTTTTAAATACCAAATAACTTTCTCCTGAAAATAAGATATCACCAAAATTTGGTGATCTACAGTATTTTGGGGGCAGGAATAGGCCTTTACCATATATAGTTCTTTATAATTCTATCATACAAATGAAGATGTGTATTTTTGAAAATTTCTTATTTGTAACACCAAGCACTCACTCCAAGCTAGAGGTAAAAGACAACAGTACCACCCTAAGCCAGCAATTTAGGACAATAACTCACCACAAGGTAGAGGTATAAGACAATAGTACTCAACTCAAGCTAGAGGTGTAGACACAATACTCACTCTAAGCTACAGGTTTAAGACAACAGTTCTCAACTCAAGCTAGACGTGTGAACACCAATACTCAGCCCAAGCTAGAGGTACAAGACAACAGTATTCAACTCAAGTTAGAGGTGTGGACACAATACTCATTCCAAGCTAGAGGTATAAGACAATAGTACTCAACTCAAGCTAGAGTTGTAAACACCAATACTCACCCCAAGCTAGAGGTATAAGACAATAGTACTCAACTCAAGCTAGAGGTGTGGACACAATACTCACTCCAAGATACAGGTATAAGACAACAGTTCTCAACTCAAGCTAGAGGTGTGAACACCAAAACTCACCCCAAGCTAGAGGTATATGACAACAGTTCTCAACTCAAGCTATAGGTGTGAACACCAATACTCACCCCAAGGTAGAGGTATAAGACAACAGTTCTCAACTCAAGCTAGAGGTGTGAACACCAATACTCACCCCAAGCTAGAGGTATAAGACAACAGTACTCAACTCAAGCTAGAGGTGTGGACACAATACTCATTCCAAGCTACAGGTATAAGACAACAGTTCTCAACTCAAGCTAGAGGTCTGAACACCAATACTCACCCTAAGCTAGGGGTATAAGACAACAGTTCTCAACTCAAGCTATAGGTGTGAACACCAATACTCACCCCAAGCTAGAGGTATAAGAAAACAGTACTCAACTCAAGCTAGAGGTGTGAACACCAATACTCACCCCAAGCTAGAGGTATAAGACAATAGTACTCAGCTCAAGCTAGAGGTGTGGACACAATACTCACTCCAAGCTACAGGTATAAGACAACAGTTCTCAACTCAAGCTATAGGTGTGAACACCAAAACTCACCCCAAGCTAGAGGTATAAGACAACAGTTCTCAACTCAAGCTATAAGTGTGAACACCAATACTCATCCCAAGCTAGTGGTATAAGACAACAGTACTCAACTCAAGCTAGAGGTGTGAACACCAATACTCACCCCAAGCTAGAGGTATAAGACAATAGTATTCAACTCAAGCTAGAGGTGTGGACACAATACTCACTCCAAGCTACAGGTTTAAGACAACAGTTCTCAATTCAAGCTAGAGGTGTGAACACCAAAACTCACCCCAAGCTAGAGGTATAAGACAACAGTTCTCAACTCAAGCTATAGGTGTGAACACCAATACTCACCCCAAGGTAGAGGTATAAGACAACAGTTCTCAACTCAAGCTAGAGGTGTGAACACCAATACCCACCCCAAGCTAGAGGTATAAGACAACAGTACTCAACTCAAGCTAGAGGTGTGAACACCAATACTCACCCCAAGCTAGATGTATAGGATGCCAATACTCACTCCAAGCTAGAGTTTTAAGACAACTGTACCTAACCCTGGGAAGGACAACTGTATTCACTCTAAATTAAGTGTATTACATCAGTATTCACTCGAAGGAAGAGCTGTAGGACAACAGTCCTCAGCCAAAGCTAGAGGTGTAGGATGATAACAAGACTCACTCTAATCTAAGAGTTAAGGACAATAGTACTAGCTCTAAACGAGAGATGTAAAACAACAGGACTCACTCAAAGTACGAAATGAAGGAGAACAGTGTTCATCCTCACCCAAAATTAAAGGCCAGGACTACAATTAACAGGCAAGCTTTAGGGTTTAAGATAACTGTACTGATCTGAAGCAACAGTGTAAGATAAAAGTTCTCACTCCCAGGCAAAGGTTGAAGACCACTGTCCCAAACTAAAAGTGTAGGTCAACAGTCCTCAACCAAAGCTACATATGAACAATAGTACTCCCTCCAAATGTGGAGGACAAAAGTCCTCAGACAAGCTTCAGGTTTAATCTGTTATCATCTGAAGCAAAAGGTGTAAGACAAAAGTACTCACTCCAAGCTAGAGGTGTAGGACATCAGTATTCACCCAAGCTAGAGGTTTAGACAACATAACTTATTCCAAAGCTAGAAATGTAGGACAACTGCCATCATCCCAAGCTAGAGGAATAAGACAATAGTCAAGCAAGAGATGCAGGATAATGGTACTCTGACAAGCCTCTGATGTAAAATATTTGTACTTATCAGAGGCAAAAAGTGTACGTACAGTACAAACTCCAAGCTAAGGGTGAAGAACAATAGTGCTAAATGCAATGTAGAGGTGTTGCATAACATTACTGACCCCCAAGATAGAGGTGTAGGACAACAGTACTCACCAACCCCAGTCTAGAGGTGTAGGACAGCAGTACTCACCAACCCCAAGCAAGAGGTGTATAACAACAGTACTCACCCACCCTAAGTTAAAGGCATAGGACAACAGTACTCACCCACCCTAAGTTAAAGGCATAGGACAACAGTACTCACCCACCCTAAGCTAGAGGTGTATAACAACAGTACTCACCCACCCTAAGTTAAAGGCGTAGGACAACAGTACTCACCCACCCTAAGCTAGAGGTGTATAACAACAGTACTCACCCACCCTAAGTTAAAGGCGTAGGACAACAGTACTCACCCACCCTAAGTTAGAGGTGTAGGACAACAGTACTCACCCACCCTAAGTTAAAGGCGTAGGACAACAATACTCACCCACCCTAAGCTAGAGGTGTAGGACAACAGTACTCACCCACCCTAAGCTATAGGTATAGGACAACAGTACTCACCCACTTTAAGTTAAAGGTGTAAGTAGGGGTGCAACGATACACCAACCTCACGATACGATACGTATCACGGTATTCAGTTCACGATACGATACGTATCACGATACATGACAAGGTAGTCTTTCAAGTTTTTCGTCATATTTTTTAAAACTCAACAGGGTTATATCAAATGTTCATATTTTTTTAATAATTAAAATATGAATTTGTTAACTTTATTTGGATTGATAGGTATATCTTTGAGTTGTAACAATATTCTAAACCAATGAAGAACATTTACATGGAACTACGGTAGCCGGGATTCAAAGTTCAGATATGACTTATTTATAGAAGGGGGCCTTTCCTCATAATCTTCCTTTTAAATTGGAATGAAAAAGGAAGACGTTCATTCTTTTATTCCTTTTATTTACGTAAAAAACCAGTTAAGTGTCACATTTTCTCGTGTTATCACGTTCTAGTCCACAAGTTGGAAATACGTACAGATCTAAAGGATTTATCACCTGTCTTAACATCTATAACTTTAAATCACATTTGGAATGAGATTAAGTCCTTCAACCTGTTCAATCTGAGGTCTGTAAGATGATGGAGATGAGTGTAATTGCCGTTTCTGCGTTATCATCGATCTCATGTTTTGCGCGGAAGCCATTTTGAAATTGTAAACGAGGAAACAAACGGACAATTCGGATAATTTTGGACCGATTGAACCGAACCGTGATATCAGTTTAGCGTATCGTGAATTGAACCGTGGAAAAATATACCGCGATATACCGTCAAACGGTTTATCATTGCACTCTTAGGCGTAGGACAACAGTACTCACCCACCCTAAGCTAGAGGTGTAGGACAACAGTACTCACCCACCTCAAGCTGGAGATGTAGGACAACAGTACTCACCCACCCTAAGCCATAGGTGTAGGACAACAGTACTTCCCCACTCTAAGCTAGAGGTGTAGGACAACATTACTCACCCACCCTAAGCTAGAGGTGTAGGACAACAGTACTCACCCCCAGCCAGAGGTGTAGGACAAATGTGCCAAAAACATTGTGAGGTTGTAGTATAACATTACTCATCCCAAAGACAGAGGTGTAGGAGAACAGTTCTCATCCAAGGCTAAAGGTGTAGGACAATAGTACTCACCCAAAACTAGAGGTTAAGAACAAAATAGTTTGTTCCAGGTAGGACTTATAGTTGCTGATTATCGGACCTGCTCCAAATACTTAACCTTTTCACCTATCTAAAGAAATAAGGTCAGATCTAGCATCATAAGTAAGTCTAGGAGTGTACATCCCTAGAAGCATTATCCATGCAAGTTTAGTCACCTTAGGGCTTATTGTTACTTTGAAATGGATCTGCTCCAAAAACATTAATCTGGACACTCATCTGGAAAATGTAGGTCAACCCAGCATCCAAAGCAAGTTTGCATTCCTTGATGTATCATCATGCAAGCTTGGTACAGCTTATAATTATTTTGTAATGAGACCTGCTCGAAAACCGTTAACCTCCAGAAGCATTAACTTGGTCATTCTTATGGAAAATATGGGCTGAAAATGCAGCATGTGAAACCTGACTAGTATAAGGAAACATACTAGATTCATTATCCATGCAACTTTGATCAATATAGGGCAAAGAAATACTTGGAAAGAAATCTGCTTAAATAAACTTTTATCTGGGACAATGACCCCAATGCTGAGGGTATTACTTAAGCTCCCCCAACTTCATTGAGGTGAGCTAAAAAGACATGAGACAACTGAAATCACTCCAAGCAAAAGGTATAAAACAACTACACACACTCCACGCTTAGCTTAAGAGGATAAGAGTACTCACCCCACGCTAGAGGCAGTAGAACCTTGACCTTGGAATTGCTCCAGAAAACTAGAATAACAGACACAGCTATGGTGATTCCTTCTGCTAACATTAGGAAGAATGCCACCAGAAAAAAATACTGAAGAAGGACAGCTATAGCTGTACACAAGATCTGTAAATACACATGAATATACATGTAAAGAATGAAGTCACAGGTCATGAGGAAAGGTTACAGCAATTCAAAGTTTATAAAAATTCAGTTTACAAAAATTTTACCGCACAGTTGAAAAATAAAAATTATAAATGAATGGACTGAAAAGCCAGTGAGAAGTTTGACAAAGTCTAACCTTGTGTTGTGTCTGTTCCACACCCAGGATGAAAATGGTCAGTGCTATTGTCAGGGCCAAGCAGAGATTCAGCAAAATCTTGCTTTTGTCTGATTTGACATACCTTTGAAATAAAGACCAGAATAATAAGGATTGTACTCTCTTTGCATTGACATTTATTATAAGAGTCCTATGGGCCACAATGGTCACATGAGCCACACGCTCCTTTGAGCTTAATGGAAAATGATATGCTTTGGAAATTTTTGTTGTAAAATTGTAAATTGTTTTCTACTGTAGATTCCTAGATTTAAGTGAGGAATTTAGTATTGTGTACTTTCATTGTGAAAAGCATCAAGCATCATTGTGAAAAAAAATGTCTAGGTTTTAATATTATTTTGCTGAAATGCATGTAAATCAATCAACAGTCCACTTGTGATTTCAGGTTCTCTGATTTGACATCCATCTCTCTTTTTTGATACATTAAGTCCTGGTGTAAAATAAGGAATCTACAGTATTTCAATGACAGAAAAAAATTAAGGTATAAAAACTTGTTATTCATTCGTGTATTGGAAAAACTACTGTTGATATACTTGGGAATGACACCTGCTCCAAAAACTTTCACCTGCTAACTCATCTAGAAAAGTATGTCAGATCCAGCATCCAAGGCAAGTCTGGTAGTGGGCATCCCTAGATGCATCAACCGTGCAGTTTTAGTCACTATTGGACTTATTAGACCTGCTACTAATACTTTACCCTGTTCATTAATCTGGAAAATGTTCTGTTAGAATATATCCCTAAGGCACATCATTCATGCAAGTTTGGTTCAGGTAGGATGTATAGTTACCTGGGAATAAGACCTGCTCCAAAAACTTCAACCTTCTCCAAAATCTTTATCCTGGTCATCCTTATTAAATATATTTGCTGAAAATGCAGCATCTGACTAGTACAGTGAAACATGCTAGATACAACATCCATGCAACTTGGATCAATATCAGGCATAGTAGTACTTAGAGAGAACACTGCACTAAAAATTTAAACTCAGGAAGCCAAAGCCCAGGGTATAACAAAAGCTTCCCTTGACTTCGTTGAGGTGAGCTAAAAATTGATTTCTGATATATAGTACTATAAACTGACAACAAAACTTTATGTCAGATAAACGTGATAACTTTAACTTTCCTATTGTCAACTTCTCTTATTTATGTAGCAACATACCATTATCACCTGGAGTTTATGTCTCCCAGTTGATTTGATATGCAAGAGCATATGTAAGTATGCAATTTCTAAAACTAGGCAGGTTACTGAGTTGATGATACAAGGATATCAACAATCTCAATAATCTTGTTTTAAGTCAACATTTCAAAAATTCTATGGTCAGTACAATGACCTTGTTTGCAAATACAATCTGTTATTATGTTGAATGTTGACTGATGTCTTTTATATAAATTGATAGGCCATTATTTTCACACTGAATTGTCTATGGACTTTTCAATTTACCGATCATGACAAGGAGCATGATGGGTGTCACCTGTCAGCAGGGGATGCTTACTCCTACATGGCACCTGATCCCACCTCTGTTTTCAGAGGTCTATATTGGCTCTGCTCACAATATGTATTGTTTAAATGGACTTTTGAGAATGATCACTGTCAGTTATCTCCACATTTCATATTTGTTTTCCATAGTACAGAATTCTGATGATAAAATTCAATGCTTAGTTAAAGTCTACCAGCAATTGATCATGAAGGTTTGAGTTATATATAAAATTATCATAACAGCACATTTTTGCAGCAAAATAAATTCTCATAAATAAAGTTCAAATTGCATTAAAGAAACATTCATAACCAGGGAAAAACAGTGGGAGACAACAAACCTCCAAAACATGAGATGACAAACTGCTGTAGCCAGGAGTCCAGCAATGGAGATTGTACAACCAATGATGGAGATTAACCCAAGGATGTAATTCTCAGACTGAGCCTGAAAGAGATGAAGACATACATGAAGAAAAACTTGTATATTATGAATTTGCTATGTATACTTAAAAAAAATGTAAGTTACCGATTTAGCCAATTAAGGATATAACGAAGTAAATTCACAGGCCCCCATTACTTTGCTATAACCAAGATTTTTTGTAATGTTAAAGGACTTATCGCATGTTTCTAAATTATTTGAAATTAAAAGTGTAAAACGTTCCTTATGACCACAGCTTATAAATTTTGTGTTTTTACAGCGGATAAATGGCGGTAATTAACCAATTATTGACTCAAATGAAACCCCCCGAATTAAAAATCTAAATTAATTAGATAATGATCACGTGACCCTGTGACGTCTCAAAGGCGACAATGGCTGATCAGTTCCTCGCGTTAATCTTATTAAAATATACGTGATACAACCTGAATTTTATACGTTATGAACGACCAAATCACTGATTTTATCGATATAAATTTGAATATCCAACCTTATATTTTAGAATTGTTATGAAGAAAAAATCTGAAAAATCTGTTAACATTGTAAAAATAGCAGCGACGATAGCGAGGGAGACGCGGCGAATACGAAGAAACTCTCCTTCACAATACAATTTGATTTGTCATCTTATCACATGTATGAACTTTTTTGATTCACAAATTTAATGTTATATAACTTTGTTATTCTTCGTTTTTAACATAATAATTTATGCAAGTATGCCTTCATATGTTTTGTAAAGGATGGCGGTCTTGAAATTTTTTTTCCGATCAAGGCGAAACATTGCCGTAATCAGACCTACAGATGCTAAATATTTGGAATAAAAAACGAAAATATCTCAAAAGTCTTATAGCTTAGAACTAGTTAATGTTTCTATAGTAATTGAAAAGCACGTTAGGAATTTTTTTTTCAGCATTTTTCGTAATTAAGCTGCATTTGTTCTTGATAACTCCATAATATGTGCAACTTCTCATCTCTCTATCACTGAATTGTCGCCTATGACGTCAGAGCAGTATTTCGCCGAAATCCGACTGAAATATGCATATTGCCGTATTTGAATTTCAACTCTCAATATCTCTTAAAATACGCATTCAACAACGTTTATTGTATTCAGTATTTTAATAAACATGGTTGTAGATAATATTTTTTATAAAATTAAGATTTTTGAAAAATCATGCGATAAGTCCTTTAATATGTACTGTTTACATGGAAATTTTTGCCCCCATTTTATTTTCGCTCCTTACACCCTACTCACAGGTGGGCGAATTTAAAATGGGGCAAAATTGTTTACAATTGTGAAAGAGCTAAAATAAGACGGGGCGAAAATAACCCTGTATACAGTATTTACACAAGCTTTCCGCAAACTTTTTTTTTCTTGTTACAAATCTAAGAGTTGATTTTATGACTAAAACTAATTAAGGCCCCTTGACTACAAATAATTTTTTTTCTTGAAAATCAGAAGCATTTCTAAATACTGACCAAAATATTTTTATGAAGTATATAGGTTCAAAAATATATGAGTTATTGCATCACAAAATTAATCATTACTAGGTTAAGTTCTTAATTATGATTAATATACTTCATAGATGACTTGAAGTAATCAAAATGTCTCACCACTTCTACCGAACTCATCAGAACGGCAAAGTTGGTCATGTGATTACAGTGACATGTGACCCAGGTAGCGTTCTTAAAAACGGTATAACAGCCTCGATCTGACCATGCACTGAAAGGAAACAGTACAATTAGCTCGATCACCAGTAGAATTTATGATGTTATTTACTTGATAATAATTTAAAGGTCTCAACTGGGGGTTATGAAATCTAACATCAATATTAAATGTAACATTTTGTTATTTCTATACAGATAGTTGATGAGTGAGTATACAATAAGTAGCACCAGACTGATTGATTTTCATGTATAAGTATTAAGCTGGTTAAATTATATCAATGTCAGAAATTGTTCTTGGTACATGTAATTAAGGGTTTTTTAATCTAAATAATCTAACACAATTTTGCTGACTTTGTCTTGTATAAAACAGGCCCATAGTAATGTTTGTAAAAATGGGGAGCAAGCCTTAAAAAAATGGACAAGCCAAAAAAAAAAACCCTAATTATAAACTGCCCAAACTCCAAAATCCTATTTTTTTTGGGGGGGGGGGGGGGGGGGGGGGAGTGTAGGATGTTATCTTCTTCTTACTTTTCAGCTACCGGTAATTTTGATGTTTGAATGCTATAATTTGGATTTGTCAGAGTTCAAACACTCTGGAATTAAAAAAAAAACAAAAACAAAAAAGAGAAGCAGTCTTTGAACATTTTCCTACTAAAACTACAAAAAAGACTTCTCCAAAAAAGTGGGAGGGCCAGGCCCACCTTGAACTATAGGTGTATAAGATTTGATAACTAAATAGGACACTTAATTACAATCTCTAAGTGAACATGGGAGGGTGACTATACATGATTCTGTTTCATGTAATTTGAAATGTTCTTTGCCTATGATCATGTGTTAATTATTATGCGATCTGATTTTGAGGAAAAATATTTAAATCAGCTTTATTTTCCAATTTTTGGACATATTTCACATTTTTTCCCCAAATTACCTTAACCTCTCTAGGACAAGTAGATAAATCATCCTGTACATTTATTTATCAAAACACACTAATATTCAATTCAAAACCCTCAGCTTGTGAAGATGAATTCAAATTTGAGTTGGTTACTGAAGCTTCATATTTGATTCAAAATGTTAACTCACCTTTGGTTAAAATCCCAGTAACTGCATATTGCATTTTCATCTCCAATATCCTACAATAAAAGTTATGAAAGTGTTTTAAAATACATGTATATCTTCAATCATGCACCATGCACAATTGTATCCACTGAATAAAGGTGACAAAATTTAAAACAAAGTGATACTGAAATATTTTGGTATTTGTTACCCACAGCAAGACAATTCTCCATTACTCAAAATCAAACCATTAGATAAACATGTACCTAATTTATGACATCAGAATTTTTTTCAACATCTTCTGTTTGAACTAAAAATATGTCCATTTAACATAAATATACATTTTTTAGAATATGAAAATAAAGTGACCATAATGCAGAATTAAGAAATAAAGTCAAGGTCATAGAGAAGGTCAGAGTCTTCTTCTGGGCCCCACTGTGCAAAAGAACTTATGACTAAGACCAAAACTTAACTGATTATAAATCTGAAAATTTATAACTCTCAGACTGTTAAAAATAGATTGCATAAAAATAATCCTTCAAAACTCTTTTTAAAAAGATAACTACCATTTTGAAAGTAATGTCAAGAAGAAAGTTATTTGCACAATTACATTTTGGTCTTGTTCATAAATTCTTTTGTAAACAGGACCCAGGTTTTGTCTAAATGATTTTCAAAAAAGGAAATGAGTCCAAATGACAAGAATGCCCTTCTCTTACATAAATCTGTCTTGCAAGAATCAAGTTTGACAAATGTGAAATTTCAGGGTAAAATAATTTTCACAGAAAAACAAAATGTATATGTTTTATTATAAACTGCCTGAATACACCTTAATATATGGTCTACAGTTGAGTAAATGAATAGGAACAAGTAGAACCCTTCATCCTTTACCAATGAAGTATCCAGAAAGATAATAGGTATATTATATATGGTATATATTGTTTACAGGATTGTTTTCACTCCATGTGATGCTCACACAAACACACCTGTAAATGATTTTGCTGTTTTAAATTTGAATACATAATTCTAATTTAACTAACCGATTACAGATTTTCTAATTGATTACCACTGTTCCAACTAAGTTATCGGTTAACCAGTTACAAATTGCTATCCCAAATATACAGTCAAACCTCGTTATCTGGAACCAGATAGGACTGAGAAAATTCTTCCGAGATATTCAAGGGTTCGAGATACCTAGGGTAAAATACTTCATGAATAAGCGATTGGGGTTTTCAAATCACTTGGACATATCCATGGTATTCGAGATATCCGTGTTCGAGATACAGAAGTTCAACTGTATATTAATATTTTATTTAGAAAATTACTAAAATCTTATGGTCTTCACATCAAAAACTTTGGTTATTGATATAATTTCTCCTGAGATAAACATGGTTTATGAAATGACAAATACCTTTTGTAGTAAAAACTCAAGTTTTAGAGGTGGATCTAACTTCTCTGTTTCTCCAGTGGCAAGGGAAAATGCAATGATGTCTGTATTGATCAAGTTGCTAAAAATAAAGAAAGCAATCTTTTTAAGCACTTTATGAACATGCTTCTTCAATTTTCTTCTTTTCCTTTTTCTGTAAAGATGTTGCTTATATTTAAAAATAATACATGTGTCCTTTAATTCTTAGAAAAAGGGAATATTTATTAATTTTCATTAAATGTTTACCTATCATTTGATTACCAGTATTTGTAAATCATTTCTTTTATATCAATAACAAGAATAATTTTACAATGGATGTAAAACTGACAACAATCAATCAATCAATATTTGATTTTTTTCTAATCATAAATCAAGTTTACTGTGGTATAGGCTGGAGTTAACATGACTTGTGTTTCTGCCACGTGAAATCCTTCAAATCTGATTAACCTAATAAGGTAATTATGACGACACCAAGATTAGAGCCTTTCTGCTATAATTGTCATTATACAAAAACAATTCCATTCCATTCTGTGTGGTCGTAGTTTTGACTAGTTTTGGGATGTCTTCACAAGATCTGCACAAAACATGCTGAGCATTGTGTAATCCCTTATTTAGAAATCATTTTACTTTTCTGATTTGATGTAATTTTTTTGTTTCATTGTAGAAACCTTCTGTGGTAATATGTTAGTAGCAATAATTGTATTCCATGACATTCATAATTAAAAAGGCATCGTGGGTACATCAGACATTATTATCACCATGGTAACCTTGCTTACTAAATAGAAGTTACATATCATAGTAATGTATAGTATGATGTATATGCAGCCATTAAATATTGAATTTACATGTACAAAAAAAAAAAACTTGAACCAATATGCATTAAAATCAAATTAATTTTGTTATACTGGTAATAAAAAATTATGTTCATATCTCTTTGTTAATATCTCCTTGAACTTGTTAAAATGTAGGCAACCAAAAAGATTATGTAGACAATTCAGTTTGGAGAAAAAACAACCACATGCTTTCAGGAAAATATATTTGGGTATTTTGCTAAATTTCCTCTTTAAGTAATAATACTACTACTGTAACAATACTTTAACATGTGAAATTTATCAATTATATTTTGATGCTGAAACATATTTCTACATCTAAAAATAATGACTGATCCTCGAATCTTAATATAAGAGCTGATCCCTAGAGTCCTCTGTTGACAGAGTGATGTTTTGTACATTAAGTCCCTGTAGAATAGGCTTGGTAAAGCCTAACATTTCCCCCATACAAAAAATGATGTTATAACACTTCAAAAATGACAGTCGCTCTAGTAAGACTTGCAAAATCACTCATATGTTCCTAGTCATGTATCAATAATTGATATTCCCCATTTATGCAATAAATTTGTTATTAGCAGTTTGAATCCTAATGACTATTTCTCTAAGTTCATTAGATTAAAGAGGAAAAAAAGTGGAATAACACTTAGCAAGCATGTTCTTATTAAGCAGTGGTATGGCCCTGAACAATACAGACTGATAAAAGATTCTGTTTAGGGCTAATGATCTGTGAAATGGGCAGACAACCCATCAATCACACCGACAGTTTTAGTTCACACCAACATTTTCCTGCCCTTCTATTTATCAGGTGTTTATCATATGTAAATTATTTGCTACTATTGACCCGTATGATTGGAATCCTCTCTTGCATAGTACATTCACAATGAAACTAATGTGGGTTAAACTAGAATGGAGAGATCAAGTATTGTACTGTGATGTATGTACACCTTGTGGAATTTTGACAGACTTTTAGAGACAAGGATGAACTTAGGAGTAGTACAAGTCTCCACAGAGATTGAGAAAGCTTTAATGCAGAATTCAGTACTAAGTCTATAATACACACCTGTTTTGAGAGGCTTTCTTTGGGAACAGATCTGATAATGTTTTGTAATATGTTGCTGCATAGTCAACTGTGTCATTTTCTGCCAAAATAAATAAATAAATAAATAAAATTAAATTTAAAAAAAATTATGTAGCACTTATCCTAAGGGGGACAACTTGGCTTCAATTACACAAAAACAAAGCAATTTAGTGAATAAAGTGTATTTACACTTTTAAAGCAATTTTTGTTACATAATTTAACATAATTTATCAAATTTAACAGAATTAAGAATTTACAGATAAAAAAGATTAATTACTTTTTTAAAGATTTAATTTTTTAAATGATTTTTCTACTGATAAGTAGATGAATGTAATCTAAGTGTGTTAGTAATGTAATGATCAAACTAAAGATCTATAAGAGGTCTCATAAAAATGTGATGTAAAAGAAAAAGTATTGAATATATGCTATTGAAATTTTGAACACTGAAATTTGAATATATTGCTATTACTTTTTGCTATTTTTGTTCAAATTCATTGCAACTGTCCTCTTTTTTTGTGCATTCCTTCAAAATAGGAAAAATTCATAAAATTTGATATCTTGAGATGCCTCCTCTGGAAAACATACAGTAGAACTTTGTGTTTCTTACATATAATGTATAACTTAGTATCACTCACCATATATTATAAACTGATCAAAAAGTCTACTGTAGTATTTTTATATTTTGCTATGAAAAAAAAAGCATTTCACCACAATCCTATAGTAAATGTAACTTTACTTTGAGATGGTCCCTAAAAATACCCACATGATAGATTTCCCTGCAACTTTGCATGTAGACTGAAGTCAGTGTAGGGTAAACATGGTATAAAAGTAAAGAGTTTTCCTATTGTAGTTTTTACACACAAAAAAACCTTGTTGACTCCCTTAAATGAAACTACTGTCACAAAAAAGAACACTTATACATCTGTACATTAGGAACTCTAAAATGTCAGAGCTTTGTTCTATGTCTGTTAAATCATTTACTCCATCAACAATCTACATTTACTTCATTAGTAATACACTGTATGTCCATAAGACATGAATGCCACAATTTATATCACAACTGCGTTGAAAATCAAGACTTCTGGGACTATGGCCATTAAGTGAAAATCAAGACTTCTGGGGCTATGGCCAAGGGAAAATCATGGTCATGATCAAACTTTTAGAATTGAACTAGAACAAATTCTTCAAGAATTTGTAAGATATATCTGTCTAAAAGACATATAATGTGAATGAATCTTTTCAATACTCAAAAATCAAGCTGAAAAGAAAACACAGTGAGGTCAAAGTCATAGACTAACATATAAGAAGTTATATGAAGTAATCCTTCAAATAAAACAATGTAGGGTCAAGGTCAAAGAAAATTTCAAGATTAGAATATTTTTGGAACTATTAAATGTTCTCACTGAGATATGGCCATTAATGATGTCATTCTTAAAGCAATCTTAGACAATATATGAAAAGATGAGTGTTAAGCTCAAAGAAGGAAATTAAATATATATCAAGGTCACAACATTCTGGAAATGTTGAATGCTCTTACTAAAATTCATTTTCATAGAAGTTGAATGTATTTGAATAAGGGTATTCTATAGATAAGTATAATACAAATTAAGAAAATGTTAGCTTACTGCATAGGTCAAGGTCCACAGACTGCTTCACTAAATGTGTTTATTATTTGTAAAGTAAATAAGCCAAACATAAAAGCCAAAAATGTTGGGTAAGGTTCATATGGAAAGGTCAGAAAATGTTGGGTAAGGTTCATATGGAAAGGTCAGAAAATGTTGGGTAAGGTTCATATGGAAAGGTCAGAAAATGTTGAAAGAGTTGAAATGTTCCAGAAATGTGTATACCATTATGAAGCGTGATTATAGGAATATCTTGAACTCTTTCTATGAAATTGTGCTAATTTTAAATGGGATGCAAATACATAAAAGGAAAGACAACTCAATATCTTGGACATAATACAAGGTAGCATTGAGTGGGAGAGGGGAGGGGGATATAAACATAATAAACTGGAAAAAAATTTCTGTTCTTTTACAGATATACACATGAATTTCTTTATACTACAGAACATTTGCTTGTGAAGGGTTTAGATACTCTGAAAAAAACTGTGCTTAGTACAGTCATCTACAGTACATTGATGTACTACTACTGATGATTAAACAAAAGTTTAAACAAGTTTAATCTTTGATCTCACCCTGAATTATTTCTGGAACGGTTTATCCTTATTTGTCCTCACCTGACACAATTTTCCTCAGTGTACCTTCCTTCAGCTCTATAATTCCCTTAAACTCTGTGTTGGGGTTGAGTTTGGATGCAGGGAAAGTAATATCTTCTACTGCTGACTTTTTATACTCAACAACTGCAAAAAAAAAAAAAAACAGTTGAACTTCAGTTTCTTGAACATACTAGATATCATGGAGATGCTGAAGTGAGTTGAAAGCCCCAACCACCAATTGCAAATATGATCTGACAATGACTACATGTAACTGTTTGAGAAAAAAAGATTACAAAATAATTTCTGATATCATATGTTTAGCTGTGAAATAAAGTTTTTTTGAGCTTTATTCAATTTGTATGCATACCTGCATGACTTATAGTCCCTTAAAATGTAAAAAAAAAAAAAAATTATTCTGTACTAAATTAGTTCCAATAAATAAATACATTGTTAAATTTAACTTTTTTTTTTGACAATATGAAGTCATTTTCCAAGGGTAATTGACATATTCTAAACTAAATGACTATAATTAAAAATAAGGAATGAATTTAAAAGCTACAGTTTATAAAGCATAAGACCCTGGTTATAGTGCAAATTTGGTAGCTATTAAATTCATTCCTTAATGAACATTGTATGTACATGTATACTATAATTTGCAATATATATATGTCTTTGCATTAATAAGTATGTACACTGACAAGATTTATCTCCTCTCAATTAAAAAGCATAGATACAATTAGAGAAAAAAAATGTTTTAAAAAACTTGTTCTAGATGATATCTACAAGGCACCAGTTTGGTATTTTATAGGTATTTTCTAATATAAAAAAAAATCTTGAGATGAATCATTTGTTTTTTGATATCAAAAAAAGATTTTTTGATGTCATTTTTTTGATATCTCAAAATCAATATCAGAATATCTTCTCTTTTTTTGATACAGGAAAATCATCTTTTGATAACTTTATTTTATTATTGTGATACTAAAACAGCACCTCATAGACATCTAACACAGGGCAGCAGTTCTGGGTGACAGAGTGGGAAGATAATGGGAGGGTAATTACCTATGTTCTGCTGGGCTAGAGTTTTTGTCTCTCCCCGGGGGAGTCTCTTTGTAATGCTGTTTCCAAACTCATGCACTGCATCCATTAGTTCTGCAGCTTTGTTTGTACCTCTCTGTAAAGTATTCAGTTACTCTAAAGTCTGTGCAGCTAAAGAAAGATAACTCTTGAATGTGAACAGTAAAATTTCAGTAAACTCTGCTAAGAATTTCTCACCTTGATTTGTAAATTGTCCCATACAGGCTTGATGTCTTCCTTGAGAACATTATTTACAGAGAGCAGGAATTCCTGCAAGAAAAACAATAACAATAAGTAATTATACCCAAATGAAAATAATCTTTTTTTTTTTGTTTAAATGTAAGTTACAGAGGAAAGATATTTTAATCATTATAGAAACAAAAATTATTGCAAGACAATTTTAAAGATTCTTAGCAGCATGTCAGGCCCTGACCTGTGTATCTGACTCAGTAACTAGGTCATCCCTGCCCGCGGAGATTGCAGCTACCTTGGTGATAATGTCAACACTGGTAGATAGGTCACCTGACGTTATGTTCTTATCACTGGTGATCCTGGCAGTTTCCTCGGAGAAGTCCTTCAGGACACCAGTGATGTTGTTTGTGTCATAACCGTCCCTTACCTGGGTCACCTGTTGGTTGATATAATTACAGAATTTTTGAGATTGTTGTAGGTTATTTTAAGTTTGGGAATCTATGAGTTATTTCCCTTTATGAGCAGTGCACTATAGAGGTAAAGATGATTCGGTATTTTACAGATTTAATACTTACAAATTGTTTTTAAAATATCTGCTAATAATAAAACAGATTTTTAAAAAGAATTCTAGAAGTAAAAACGTAAGTAATCAAAGATTATGAAGCTCACCTCGACGAATGTTATCTTTAAGTAAGGCAAATTTCACATCATATTTTTTTTTATTTAGTGTACATCCCAAGATCAAAGTCCATGCAAGTTTGGTTTAAGTATGACTTATAGTTACTTGGAAATAAACCTGTTCAAAAAAAGTTTATCCTGTTTACTAATCAAGAAAATTTTGGTCAGTTCCAACATCCAAAGTAAGTCTGGAAGTTTTCATCCTTAGATGCACCATCTATTCATGTTTAATCATAACAGGCCATAATGTTATATAGCTACTCCAAAAAAATTATCCTGGTCACTCATCTGGAAAATGTAGGTCAGATTCAGAATCCAAAGCAAGTCTGGAAGTGACCATGCCTAGCTACATCATCCATGGTATTGGTTAAAATATGGCTAAAATTCACTCATGTGGAAAATCTAGGTCGAATCCAGCATCCGAAGCAAGTGTGGTAGTGTTCATCCCTAGATGCATCATCCATGCAAGTTTGTTCAAGGTAGAGCTTATAGTTACTTGGGAATGGACCTGCTCCAAAAACTTTAACCTGGTCACTCAACTGGAAAATCTAGGTCAGATCCAGCATCCGAAGCAAGTGTGGTAGTGTCCATCCCTAGATGCATCATCCATGCAAGTTTGGTCCAGGTAGGGCTTATAGTTACTTGGGAATGGACTTGCTCCTAAAACTTTAACCGGGACGCCGATGCCGGGGGTATAGCATAAGCTCATCTCGACTTCGTCGAGGTGAGCTAATTATCAAACAATAATTCAACAGCTAATTAGGAATTATTTTCTTTTAAATGCAAAAAAATTACTTATCTGGCATTGTTAAAAAACTGTTAGAGCATTTTTATTACAGGTATGTATATTTTAGTAATTAATTATAGACATTAAGTTTAAATAATATTTTCCTAATATCTACTGTAGAAAAAATAAAGTTTCAAAAAGGTAAGTAATTTTTTTTTAAAAGAGCATATAAGTATGTTGTTTTTTTTTCAATATAAGTCCTAACTTGCCTCCACAAAGATGCTGACTAGACTGCTCTTTATACACATGGAAACATCCGGATCCTCCCACTGTCCATCAGCTCCACACCGTCGCTCCATCATACCTAGTTTAGTAATATTTCAATTCTACTTGAATTTCACAGACATATCATGCTTTAA
Source organism: Saccostrea echinata (assembly GCF_033153115.1). Lineage (NCBI taxonomy): Eukaryota > Metazoa > Mollusca > Bivalvia > Ostreida > Ostreidae > Saccostrea > Saccostrea echinata. The sequence goes on from NW_026889783.1 coordinate 1,905,210, forward strand.
ATTATAAAGATTACTAGACAAAAACTAAAAATGAAAATGTTACATAAATTTTTACTCTTAAGTACATAAGTACTGACCTATGTATCCTTCAGGGCAGGGCTTGTAGTCAGACAACGTAGCATAAACTGCTTCCCATACTATTCCATCTAACTCCTCCTGAGGACACATCAAATTAGCTGAATTGTAAAAATTAGAGCCATGTTAGCACTTCTATGATTGGCCATGATTATGTATCCATCATTTTTTTTTTTTCAAGGGGATTAGAAAATAAACAATTTACAATATCAACTTTTAAAAGTTAATCAACAGTAATTGAGCTGTGCATGTTTTATACCAGATTCTGTGCAGTTACACTGAGTCTTATAGAGTTGGAAGATTTTACCTGAGCTTGAACCATTTTCTCCTGAGCTTTACCTATTGGACTATAGTACTAGTGTACTGGAACTGGACAGGTGGAGTTTGATACTACCTCCTTACCTGCATGTGATACATTCTCACCTGATTTATACAAATCAAATTTCATCTCGGTAGACCATTCTGATTCAGAGATTTCATATGGAATTGGACTTGCACACACCGAGTCTAACCATCCTACCTGAACTGTACACATTTAATCAGACTTTATCTAATTTTGAGAGTGCATGGGGAACTGGACTATCAACAGAGCTGTATGTACCAATGTCTAACCCATTAAACCAGACTAGGTCAAATGATGTGTTCAAGATGAATAAGACCACCATATCTAACCCGAAATAGGACCATCTAACATGAATTGTACATGTTGAGTTATGACTGATATGAAACCAAAGGCATGTCTCTTACAATATCTCTGAACTGAGCTGCAGAGCAGTGGTACAAGTTCTCACCTGACAAACATTGAGATGGACTGTCAACCTCCTGTTACCATAGATTTGAACATAGTGATCAAGTTGGATCATTTTCATTCTGGAGGATACCAGTCAGCCTTATCTGAATTCTGCACTAATACAGACAGTCTTACCTGAGTTATACACTGATACAGACAGTCTTACCTGAGTTATACACTGATACAGACAGTCTTACCTGAGTTATACACTGATACAGCCTTACCTGAGTTATACACTGATACAGCCTTACCTGAGTTATACACTGATACAGCCTTACCTGAATTATACACTGATACAGCCTTACCTGAGTTATACACTTATACAGTCTTACCTGAGTTATACACTGATACAGCCTTACCTGAGTTATACACTGATATAGAAGCTTTACTTGAGTTATACACTGATACAAACAGTCTTACCTGAGCTATACACTGATACAGACAGCATTACCTGAGTTATACACTGATACAGACAGCCTTACCTGAGTTATACACATTGAGCTGAACAGTTTGAGAGCACGTCCTGTCCTCAGACTTTGCGTATCTCACACCACAGCTGTAAGTCTCGGAATGCTGAGCTGACACAATATTTATGGTCTCTGAGTAGGGAGAATCTGCTGAGATCTGGTACTCATCTAACAACAGACAACAAAATGGTACAATGTACTTGAAGTATATTATAACTGACTGAATCAAAGTACTGTATTAGATTTATAGCTGATGGACATTGCCTGAATTTAACAGGGTCTGAATTAATCTGTCATTTCCAGAAGTAAACATTCTAACATTATTCCAATCATAACTACTCAGCCATTTCTGGAACTACAATTTTTTTGGTTAAGGAAAAGAACAAGTGTAATCCTATTGACATATGTATAAAAGTACAATGTAGTTTGTATGCATGTTATGAATTTCAAAAGATTACAAATTTCAAAATGCTTCACAGATATCTTTTATTTCTGTGTGCCTTTTGATCAAAGCAATTTCTGCACTCCATTCTTTAGCATAGATTCGACCAAGACGCTAGACACACAGTTTCTTTTAAGGCATTGACTGATGGTTAACTAATAGACGTGGTCATGTGACGGGCTGTCTCAAAATTAATTGAATAACTTTCTTACACCAAATGCCTATTTTTCGATATGAATACTCTATACAGGGTTTTTTTTTTTCGCCCCATGTTATTTTTGCCCATTCACACTTGCAAACAAATTGCCCCATTTTAAATTCACCCAGTCACAGTTCTGTTTAAGAAATTATACTGTGTTCTTTGAATTCACCCTGGTTTAAATTCACCCACCTGTGAGTAGGGTGAACGGGGTGAAAATAAAATGGGGGCAAAATTTTCCCTGTATACATTAATCTTTAATAAACCAAAAAATTGGCTATAACCTGATTTTTTACAAAGGTTTCTTCACATAGTTTTAATTAAGTACCCAGTATAAAAGATCTTTACCTTTAAAAGGTAAAACAAGGCTTGTAAATTATTCTTATCTCATAATGTATATCATGTTTTCATTATGAAGAACCTACTATGTGTGGAGGAGGATAATGTCCCCCCATTCTGACACCACACGAGGGTCAGGACGTCATTGGCAGGAGGGGTGGGGGTGATTGTACATGTGATGTGGGCAAGGCTCCCTCTCAGCACCGCGGACTGTGGCGCCGTCATATTCACAGTGTAAATATTTAACGTGGTGTCGTTACTTAGTGAGACCTTACCGACAACTGCAACACATTCAACTTTTCCCTCTGAAACATAAAACACCAGGTTCATCAAAGTTAATACATGACAATTGTACCTATAACTGTCTTTCATATGTAATTTATCAAACATCAAAAATTCTTCCTTTTCAGAATTAATCAGACAGGCAGAGACATGAACAAACATATGGAAATATAAAAAATGCAAACAAGAACAAAACATCAAATCCTGCTTTACAGGAATTAACACTCTATTGTCAGATGTTTATGGATGCCTTCATAACTCTCCCAATAATTCTGTCAATTAAACACTTGAATGGACATAATTTCTGGAGCCCACCTTTTGATAATATTTTTTTATTTTACCTGTGTCCACCTTTTTTATTCCATTAATGATCAGGTTACTGGTGTACAGAGTGGGGTCATAACTGTCTCTGTTGATCTGTGTTGTCTGAATTCGGGAACTGGCCAGCGGCTTCACGAGTCTACCGTTAATTCTCCAGCGTATCTGTAGAGCTCCATCCATGGATACAGCAGACACCAGACAGGAAACTGTCACATGGTTCCCCAGGATCATGTAGTTGTCTGGTTTGTACATTTTGATTCCCTTGATGTAGCCCACTATAACATAACCATTAATAATAAGATGGTTGTCTCATTTTTTTTTTTTTCATATCAAATGTAGCATGTTTTGGATTCTCTTCAAAATTTATTTGGAAAATCAAATAATTCCTCCTTTTGTGGCATCCTAATGTGGTTCCAAGAGAGAAAAGGAAAAGTAGTGAATAAATGATCCAAATGTCCTCAGTACTCTGTGGGTGTTATGAAAATTATAATTTCCCATCTTCTTATACCACAGTAGGTTTTTTTAAAATTCTTTTCTAGGTTTTTCTACATGGATTTTTTAGAGACATACCTCCATCTTTGGTGATAAAGAATGAGGGCTCCACAAGGAGTCCTCCCAGATTCCCACTTTGTACAGCTTTTTCTAGGATCTCCATTGCTGGTAAGGATTTGACCTTGACATTCTGCAGTACCAGTATGTCTGCTATAATACTCCCCTTCCTAAATATAGAAAATGTCAGTATATAAAGCTTTTTCACATATTAAAAAACTAGTTATTCAAATCTGCTTTTTCACCATTATGGTGCAGCAACCATTGCTATGAGTGTGAAATGAATGTTAGAGTTGATACACATGTTATCTTTTCCAATCTGTAGGACTATTGGAAGGGGACTTTGTGTGCCATATAATGCTACAATCCACTAAATTTTCACCATTTTCATTTGGAATACTTATTGAAATTTGAGAAATGCCTACAAAATTATCTACCAATATATGGCTATATATAGCATTAAGCGTAATACACTCTCCAGTATCTTTGTAAATTCTATTGAAGTCAGATTTTTTCAGGTATCATGCAGAATGCTGGTAAACCACAATTTTTACCTGTCTTCAGAATTCTCTGCTCTGAAAATTTGAGCCACATTCAGTAACATAAAAAGTCCTTTATAGAAGGATACGATATGATTGATCATATGTATCATATATATATATATATGAAGGATTAATTAAATACCATATTTTACACTTTAGATAACTCATATACATATCATATGTTCATACATTTTGACTTATATGGATTCAGAAATTTGTTATTAGAGATATCACTTCATTATAGGTTTATACCTGAATCCCACCACCTGGATTTCTCTAAACTGAATTCCTGCTGAAGTTAATTCCTGGGATACCTAAGGAATGAACAAAGCCATTTTTAAAGCTATGAAAATTTAAACAAAATCATATCTTTTATTGCATCAATCTTCTTCACATTTAAGTAGAACAGAATCATGTGACTTCCTTACTGTTTATTACTCACATTTCCTGTGACCTGTGCTGCCACCTGTCTATAAATATCAGAGCTAGGGTTTAACAGATTCTCTTGCCATTCTTGTGATCTGATCTTTATTGACACCACAAAGGTTGTGAACTTGGTTTCTGTAAGTAACATGGTCAATACAATAACCATTAACTGTTGTAAGAGGTAAAAGAAAAAAGAAAAAACAACACAGATCCAAGTTATCAATAACCTTGTGTTCCAGGACTAAAAATAGCTACAGAAGATTGTCAGATTTTCCCTTACCCAGATCTGTAGTGTATGTAAGCCTACACTGTCCATTTTTCTCTTTATAGCCCTCCCAGCATTGGCACTGGTATCCCCCTACAGTGTTACTACAACTCTGAACACAGTTGTTTGACTTAGGATCTGCACACTCATCAATATCTGTAAACATCAATATGTTAAAGTCTATCACTGTAAACATCAATATGTTAAAGTCTATCATATATACAGTCAAGCTTTCCTCCTTAGGCCTACTTGTGTTTTAAATAAAATCCTGTTGTATGTGATTGGGAAAAATTCTCTTCTGATAAATTTCCCTCTCTTTTTTAACATAGACTCCCTTTCCAAAGTAAAACTAGAGGTACTGTGAGCACTGAGCTCACAAATGATACCCCCCCCCCCCCACCTCCCATATGTTTATGATGGCTAAGTCCAATGTTTTGCTATAGGAGACTCGATATAAGTGTCTGATCAAAGAGTTAAATAGGAGGTGCATTATAGCACTACATAACAATTATTCTGTGAAAGTATCATTAAATTTTTTTCAGTGGTATAGAAGGAATTGGGGATAAGAGATGACCCCTCAATATCATAGAAAAAATGGCAGTGTTCTATGTTGTGCTGTTGGAAAACCGAAATATATGTACAATCAAAAAATAAAATAAAAGATGCACTAAATAATAAAGATTCTGTGAATGTCTCATTAAATTTTATTCAGTGATATAGGAGGAGTTGCAGAAGAGATGGGTACCCCTCAATATGAAAGAAAGAATGACAGTGTCTTTGTTTTGCTATGGGAGCCTGATATAAGTGTCTGATCAAAAAGTAAAATAGGAGATGCACAATGGCACTATGTAATAAAGATTCTGTGAAAGTTTCATTAAATTTTATTCTGTGGTATAGGAGGAGTTGCAGATTAATGATGGATTCCCTCAATATTATAGAAAGAATGACAGTGTTCTATGTTGTGCTATTGGAAACCCAATATATGTGTCCAATCAAAAAGTAAAGTAGGAGGTGCACAATGGCACTATGTAAAAAAGATTCTGTGAAAGTCTCATTAAATTTTATCAGTGGTATAAGAGGAGTTGGGAAAAGAGATGTGTACCCCAATGCATAATGGATGGATGGACGGACAGACAAATGGACAGACAGACACCCCCATCATTTTACAACCCCCGCTTTTCAAGCAGGGAGTATAATAAACTTAACTGTCATGGTTTCAATATACATACAGTGAACACAAATTTTGTGTCAGAATAAACAAGGTGTCAGATTGCACAATATGAAGAACATGGAAATGAAAATAAATTTAAGGTCGTAAGTCACAGTGAAACAGATTGCAAAGGTGTTTGATGAAACAGTTTTTAATGTTCATTCAACTAATTTTCATACATCTGTTTTCTGCTTTTGACAGTCTCTGCCTACCCATCTTGCACTTGTTTTGGGACATGCTTATAAAAAAATCAAGTTTCCTATTCATCCCTGAACATGAAAGGTATGACATTGATATTTAGCATTACATGTCACAAATCATTCATTTAGACAGCAATATAACATATATGGTTGAATTTTAATCTTCATATAAGACATTTAAAAGAGGTCATCCCTCTCTGTGGCTTCATCAGTGACAGATTTTATGAGTAAAAATGTAATGATTAACATATACAAATATCCACCCCATCTTTCATTTATCATTTGTTTTCTTAAAGATCACCTGATATTTGCAATTTTTTGAAAAGAAATATTAAATAATTTGACTTAATACTGCCATTCTTGGTAGTTTTTGGTGGATTTCTTTGCCAGTGTTGAGTAATTTTTTTTTCGACTGTCTTAAACTTAATCCTACCTTTACATAGCCCATCTCTCTCTTCATAGCCATTTGGACAGTTACAGATGTATGCCCCTTCTGTATTGACACAGGAACCATTACAGAGCTTTTTATCCAGACATTCATCTACATCCACACAGGACACACCATCCTCCAGAAGACTGAAACCACTCTGGCAGGAACAGGAGAAGTTGCCATCTGAATTCACACATAACTGGCTGCAGTTGTTCCTGAATTTATCTGCACATTCATTGATGTCCAGACAAGATTTCTTATCAGGACCTAGCCAGTAGCCAGCTCTACAACTACACTCAAAGCTCCCTCTGGTGTTCTCACAATCCTGGTCACAAATGTTCTTGGTCTGGTTGGTACATTCATTAAAATCTACACAGGTTCTGTTGTCTGGTTCCAGAATGAAGCCCTGGTCACAAACACACGAATAAGAGCCCATGTTGTTAACACAGCCCTGTGAGCAGCTATGCAAGCCTTTACATTCATCTATATCCTGGCAACCTCTCATGTCATCCTTCAGCAGAAATCCAGAGGGGCAGGCACAGCTGTAACTTCCTATAGAATTATTGCACTGGTACTCACAGGAATTCAGTTCATTTGTGTCACACTCATCAATGTCCATACATGTGACATTGTCTGAGGTCAGACGATAACCAGGAAGGCAGCTACATGTGTAGCCTCCTACAGTGTTGGTACAGTTCTGATCACAGCCATTGGAATTTCTGCTGGTACACTCATCAATATCAACACAAGTCTTCCCATCCTTCATAAGAGTGAATCCATCTCTGCAGGAACAAGAGAACCCTCCATCACTATTCTCACATATCTGTGAACAACCATTGGTTTCATTTTGATCACATTCATTCACATCTTCACATGTGACATTATCAGCTGTCAAAAAGAATCCCTTACGACATTGACAAATATAAGATCCTTTAGAATTCTCACAGATTTGTGAACAATTATGAACATTTTTGGCATTACATTCATCAACATCCAAACAAGTGACTCCATCAGTAGATAATGAGTACCCAGGGAAACATTCACAATAAAAGCTTCCATCTTTGTTCACACATACCTGTGAACAGTTATGGAGACCATTTTCACATTCATTTACATCCAAACAATTGTAGCCATTAGAATCCAATTGGTATCCATGAAAACACTCACAACTGTATCTTCCATCTTGGTTCACACATTTTTGAGAACAGTTGTGAGAGGAGAATCCTTGACATTCATTGAAGTCCTGACAAGTTCTGTTGTCTGATCCCAATGTATAACCAGAGTCACAGTCACAGAAATAACTTCCCTCTTTATTCACACATTTCTGGGTGCAGTTGTGCAGAGCTGGGGTAGAACATTCATCTACATCCAGACAAGAAAAGCCATCTCTGTCAAGTTGATATCCTGCTTCACAATCACAGGTATAGTTTCCAACTGCATTCAGACATTTTTGAGAACAATTGTTCAACAAATTACTGTCACATTCATTGATATCTTCACATGTTCTATTATCATTTCCTAATGTGTATCCCTCAGTACATGAGCAATCATATCCACTATGTCTGTTTATACAGAGTTGAGAACAATTGTTCAGCTCCTTTTGCTTACATTCATTCACATCTTCACATGTGGAATTGTCTTCAGAGAGAAAGAAACCACTAGTACATTCACAATGGTATGATCCAACTGTATTCAAACAAAGCTGTGAGCAATTGTGAGTTGCACTGTCCTTGCATTCATCAACATCCAAACAATTAACTTCATCACTTGATAGAGAATACCCTGGGTAACATTCACAGTAAAAACTTCCATCTTTGTTCACACATCCCTGTGAACAGTTATGGAGACCATTTTCACATTCATTAACATCCAAACAATTGTAGCCATTGGAATCCAATTGGTATCCATGAAAACACTCACAACTGTATTTTCCATCTTGGTTCACACATTTTTGAGAACAGTTATGAGAGGAGAATCCTTGACATTCATTGAAGTCCTGACAAGTTCTGTTGTCTGATCCCAGTGTATAACCAGAGTCACAGTCACAGAAATAACTTCCCTCTTTATTCACACATTTCTGGGTGCAGTTGTGCAGAGCTGGGTTAGAACATTCATCTATATCCAGACAAGAGAAGCCATCTTTGCCAAGTTGATATCCTGTTTCACAATCACAGGTATAGTTTCCTAGTGTATTCAGACATTTCTGTGAGCAATTATTTAATGTATCATCCAAACATTCATCAATATCAGAACAAGTTTTATTGTCAGTTGACATTGTGTATCCTTCAAAACAAGAGCAAAGGAAACTTCCAGGAATGTTTTCACAAATTTGAGAACAGTTGTTAAAGTCTTTGCTATTACATTCATTTACATCTTTGCATGTAATATTGTCCTTGTCTATGTAGAAACCATCAGAACAAAGACAGGTAAAGGACCCTGCTGTATTTGTACACAAATCTGAACAGTTATTTGTTCTCTCAGAACATTCATCAACATCCAAACAAGTAACTCCATCAGTAGATAGAGAATACCCTGGGTAACATTCACAATAAAAACTTCCATCTTTGTTCACACATCCCTGTGAACAGTTATGGAGACCATTTTCACATTCATTAACATCCAAACAATTGTAGCCATTAGAATCCAATTGGTATCCGTGAAAACACTCACAACTGTATCTTCCATCTTGGTTCACACATTTTTGAGAACAGTTGTGAGAGGAGAATCCTTGACATTCATTGAAGTCCTGACAAGTTCTGTTGTCTGATCCCAGTGTATAACCAGAGTCACAGTCACAGAAATAACTTCCCTCTTTATTCACACATTTCTGGGTGCAGTTGTGCAGAGCTGGGGTAGAACATTCATCTACATCCAGACAAGAAAAGCCATCTTTGTCAAGTTGATATCCTGCTTCACAATCACAGGTATAGTTTCCAACTGCATTCAGACATTTTTGAGAACAATTGTTCAACAAATTACTGTCACATTCATTGATATCTTCACATGTTCTATTATCATTTCCTAATGTGTATCCCTCAGTACATGAGCAATCATATCCACTATGTCTGTTTATACAGAGTTGAGAACAATTGTTCAGCTCCTTTTGCTTACATTCATTCACATCTTCACATGTGGAATTGTCTTCAGAGAGAAAGAAACCACTAGTACATTCACAATGGTATGATCCAACTGTATTCAAACAAAGCTGTGAGCAATTGTGAGTGGCACTGTCCTTGCATTCATCAACATCCAAACAATTAACTTCATCACTTGATAGAGAATACCCTGGGTAACATTCACAGTAAAAACTTCCATCTTTGTTCACACATCCCTGTGAACAGTTATGGAGACCATTTTCACATTCATTAACATCCAAACAATTGTAGCCATTGGAATCCAATTGGTATCCATGAAAACACTCACAACTGTATCTTCCATCTTGGTTCACACATTTTTGAGAACAGTTGTGAGAGGAAAAACCTTGACATTCATTGAAGTCCTGACAAGTTCTGTTGTCTGATCCCAATGTATAACCAGAGTCACATTCACAGAAATAACTTCCCTCTTTATTCACACATTTCTGGGTGCAGTTGTGCAGAGCTGGGGTAGAACATTCATCTACATCCAGACAAGAAAAGCCATCTTTGTCAAGTTGATATCCTGCTTCACAATCACAGGTATAGTTTCCAACTGCATTCAGACATTTTTGGGAACAGTTGTTCAACAAATTACTGTCACATTCATTGATATCTTCACATGTTCTATTATCATTTCCTAATGTGTATCCCTCAGTACATGAGCAATCATATCCACTATGTCTGTTTATACAGAGTTGAGAACAATTGTTCAGCTCCTTTTGCTTACATTCATTCACATCTTCACATGTGGAATTGTCTTCAGAGAGAAAGAAACCACTAGTACATTCACAATGGTATGATCCAACTGTATTCAAACAAAGCTGTGAGCAATTGTGAGTGGCACTGTCCTTGCATTCATCAGCATCCAAACAATTAACTTTATCACTTGATAGAGAATACCCTGGGTAACATTCACAGTAAAAACTTCCATCTTTGTTCACACATCCCTGTGAACAGTTATGGAGACCATTTTCACATTCATTAACATCCAAACAACTGTAGCCATTGGAATCCAATTGATATCCTTGAAAACACTCACAACTGTATTTTCCATCTTGGTTCACACATTTTTGAGAACAGTTGTGAGAGGAAAAACCTTGACATTCATTGAAGTCCTGACAAGTTCTGTTGTCTGATCCCAGTGTATAACCAGAGTCACAGTCACAGAAATAACTTCCCTCTTTATTCACACATTTCTGGGTGCAGTTGTGCAGAGCTGGGGTAGAACATTCATCAATATCCAGACAAGTGAAGCTATCTTTGCCAAGTTGATATCCTGCTTCACAATTACATGTGTAATTTCCAATTGAATTAAGACATTTCTGAGTGCAGTTATGCAAAGACGTTGTAGAACATTCATCTATATCTAGACAGGAAAAGCCATTCTGGCTGAGCTGAAATCCACTGTGACATTTACAGGTAAAATTACCAGGTGTATTTACACATCTTTGAGTACAGTAATTTAAGTCTGGATAAGAACATTCATCAATATCTGCACAGAAATAACCACCCTGATCAAGCTGGAATCCAGGTTTGCAGTCACAAACAAAACTACCAGGTGTATTGATACATTTTTGTGAACAGCCATGCAGTGTACCCTGGTCACATTCATTGACATCTTTGCAAGTCGTTCTATCATCCGACAGTACATACCCCTTCCAACAACTACAGACATAGCTTCCATCTATCATGGTACAATTCTGACTACATGGTTTTTCGACCTCACAAAAATCAACTTCTGCACAGCTTCCATTCTTATTCACAAATCCTGCTGGACACACACAGCTACCATATCTATCCACAAATCCTGCTGGGCACTCACAGCTGCCATTTCTTTCCACAAATCCTGCTGGACAAACACAGCTACCATATCTATCCACAAATCCTGCTGGACACTCACAGCTGCCATTTCTATCCACAAATCCTGCTGGACAAACACAGCTGCTATTTCTTTCCACAAATCCTGCTGGACAAACACAGCTGCTATTTCTTTCCACAAATCCTGCTGGACACACACAGATGCCACTTCTATCCACAAATCCTGCTGGACACTCACATCTACCATTTCTTTCCACAAATCCTGCTGGACAAACACAGCTTCTATTTCTTTCCACAAATCCTGCTGGACACTCACAGCTACCATTTCTTTCCACAAATCCTGCTGGACAAACACAGATGCTATTTCTTTCCACAAATCCTGCTGGACACACACAGCTACCATATCTATCCACAAATCCTGCTGGACAAACACAGCTGCTATTTCTTTCCACAAATCCTGCTGGACACACACAGCTGCCATTTCTTTCTGCATATCCCTTTGGACACTCACAATGGTATCCTCCTGGGAGATTCTGACAAAGAGACTGAGAACAGTTGTGATGTCCGTCCAGACACTCATTCACATCCTCACATTTCCTGCCCTCTGGTCTGTATCCTGGAGGACAGAGACACTGAAACTGCATCTGATTAAACTCACAGCTTTTGTCACAAGCCCAGCTGCAGTTCTGAAATACTGTAAGAGCAGTCATTTTATCAACAATCTTTAAGACAATGAGAGATTGATTAAAACAACCAACAATAATGTAAAGCTCAGTGAAATATTATATTTACTTAAAGTTCTAAATAAAATAATTCAATCTACACCATTCAAAAGCCATGTCTAACTCCAATTTCTATCTTACCCTGCCCATCCGTAGCACAGAGTGTTTGACTGGGTTCTATCTGCACACAGGTACTGCCTAATCCACACCTCTTCTCACAGCCTACATACCTTTCACATCGCTCACCTTTAAAATAGAATTTATTTGTATAAAACATTAAGGGAATCTTGCTGAGAGAAGTATTTGGCTATTTCATATCATCTTCAGGCAATTCTTTCATTTTGCATACATTTTATAGTTTATAGATTTACAGAATAAAAATTTAGTCACTGTAAATATAAAGAAATTTGAGTTGGGGTACTCTTTGAAATTTTTTGGAAAGACAATAATGATCCAATTGTTTAATTACCATGATATGGATGAATACAGCGACAACTTTGGGTTTGATAGTTTGAATCATTGAAACAGTCTCCATGAAAGTTGCAAAAGGAACAATTCTTGGCAGTGGCTGAAAATGAAAATAATGTCAGGAAAATTAATTATTCTGTGCAATTTAATTTTTAAACTTATTACTAACTGTATTGTCGCAAATCATGGCCAAAATGCACGATCCTGTCCCATTCTGGCCATGGTTGAACGAGAAGAGAATATTCCATAGCTCATTAAAATATTGATCGATGCGAGTAAAGCATAGTCAGAAAATAACCTTTGATGCAACATCAATATCCAATCACAGTTTACAATATATAATGTATATATTCATTGTATATCGTTGAATGTTACAACAATAAAAACAATTATTTTAATTGGTTTAACATTACGTCACACATTTGGGGTATGATTATTCAAGACTAGGATTCTTTATGTGATCAAACAGCCAGGTATAGGAGAGAGTATTATGCAGACTATGGACAGTGGCTTAAGATGATGATTAAATGAAGTTTTAATATAGCACAAAAAAGAATTGCAGAATAGAGGGAACTTTTTTGGATTATTAAGATATTGTATAATAGAGATTTATATTAGTTAAAACACTAGCCTGACAGACATATTCTGGTGGAATTCTCCAGTCTGATACAAAACTCATTCGTATCACATGGGTCAGCCAGACATGGGTCTCTCTTCTCACATCTCAGCCCTGAAGCAGGTACATTACATACAATTTAAATCACTCAAACTAGACAGAAATCACAGTAATATCTTACAAATTATATATATTACAAATGGCAATTTTTTGTAAGACAAAGTTTTGGCATCAAAGTTAGACATGCAAGTACCAGCAATTTTGCATTTGAAATGTTTACAATTTTAATGATCTGGTTTGAAGGGACAGTTAGGAAATGAACTCACCAAAGTATGGGTAGGGACATTTGCATCTTGTTGTGTTGTTTGATATAATGCAATCTCCGATTCCTGAGCAGTAGTCACATGACACACTGTACCGAAGAGTGATCACTGATGTAAACACTGGAGAAAACAGGGAATCGTACTTGATGGTATTATGTATAATATTCATGTATTAAATCACTGTCAATCTGAATCCAAATTTTATTTTCACTAAATCTGAAAAACCTCATGATAGATCAAATGTTAGTCAGAGTATAAGTAAGATATATAGACATTACAAAAAGGAATGTCTCAAAAACTTTGAAACTTTGAAATATTTTAAAAAAGAATACCCGGTACTATAAATAAATAAAAATATTTTTTCCGAAGTTATTGAGTCATATAAATTTTGGAATGATGTCATACAATATCATTTAAGGTTTTCAATTTAGTAAATATCATGATATATATATATTTATGAAAATGATTGTATAATGTTTCATAAACCTTAGTGTCCAGTATGAAGTTTAAAAGTTTGATGAAGAAGCTGTATAGTTTTATCGAGTTTCAAGAAACATAACAGTCAAGCTTCTCAGTTAATTCAGAAGCTTGGATTAAAGATTTGTCAGGATTCTAATGAATGTCTGCATTAATGAAACATACCTTTTTTAATTGATAGATATAACTGAAAAGTATGAACAAATTTGGTCAAGATGGCGGAAGTGTCCGGGTTACTGGTTTCCGGATTACTGAGGCCTGATTGTACTAAATTCAATTTATCTCAGATTGATGAAATAGTTACAGACTGTACGTGTCCTCTTTAGGTGTCATTTTGACCCATATTACTTTGTATACTTACTGTGCCTGCAGAGGAAGCCCCTGTCTGTTTTAGTGGGATTACAGTAGCTGTCCCTGGTACTACACATCCCTAGCTGGCAATAATCCTCTACCTCCCAACAGCTGGGTCCTGTATATCACAAATCAATCAAATCATTCAGCAATTTATCCGTAAAACTTGCAAATATGTTTCAAAACATTATCCAGTAAAAAATCTTTGGGGAAATGTAATGTCTTCATTTTCACAAGCTATAACAACTCTTGCTTCCCTCATCATTATTAGCATTTCTAATCTCTGTTACTCTCAGAATACATCCCTGGAGGAATATTCTAACATTTAAAATATGATCATTTTATAAAGCTGAGGTTAAGGGATCACTGCCCAAATGACAATAATCTTGAAATGTAGAGCTTACATAAAGTTACAGTGTATTGTTTTTTGTTTCATTTGTTCAGTTTGTTTATTTTTGGTATTGTTTTTGTTTAGGATTTTTGTTTTTGCTGTTGTTAACCTATAATAACACCGTGGGCACAAAGAGGGTAAGTATTATCATTGGTCCTAATGATCTGAAACATTTTATGTTAATAAAAACTTAAAAAAGAGGGACAAAAATATCCCATAAATAAAGACCTTTTCCTGCAACTTGTTGCTTGGACATCAGATTAGTATAAAAGCCTATTGAGCTTATTTTCATATTAAGTAAAAATATACAAATAAACGCATATTTTTTGGACTGTAACATGTAACTTTCAATTTATACCCCCCCTTTTTTTTGCAACTATACCTTTCAGTTAAAATGCCAAACTGTGTCCTGATGTTTAAATTTCACTAAAAACAGTAATGGCAATTGTTTCTTCAAGCAGAGATATCTTGTCTCTTTATTTATATTTTTTTTATATTTTTAATTATCTAAATTATCTAATACAGCTATATAATTTGCTTTTCATCCGCCATACACTACTGAGGGTTTTGCAAGTCCACCAAACTCCCTCCCCACCCACTTCCCAAAAAATATTTCAACACGATATATATACGTATACATGTATATATATAATATCATCAGCGAAATTAGAGGAATTTAGAGGAGGAGCACGCCACCCACCAATTTTCAAAAATTAGGTTACATATGTATACATATAAAGATAATAAAATGAGCATATTAAAATATGTTGAAAATTGAAAAAAAAAGATTATTAAAAAAAGATGATTTTATACTCTTGCAAAATATTAAAAATTCTTAGGACAAAAGATGTCAATTTTCTTGAGATTTTTATAACCTCGGAAAGTGAAGAAGAATGATTGCGTTTACACGTGAAAATGGCGATCGTAGATCGGCAAGAATTTTAAAATGTACTTTCTCCTTCGTTGCTGATGAAGGCAGTTTGACGAATTTCTTGGGAAAATAAAATGATAACATCAGTAGTAAAATGTCTTAAATACTCTATACTCTGTGATAGGCCGTTTTAGGAAAATAAGTCCAAAAGTATTAAATGTATAGCTCTATGATCTGCCGTCTTTTTTTCTGTCGAGTTGAACTTGTATACCAGAAAGCCGTCTAGTTTGAATGTTTTACGTGTATGAGATATCATAACTGGGATGACAATAAATATTTAAATGTCCGAAAAATGATACTCATTATACATTTTTAAAAACTTTTTTACATGACAGTTTCACAGTTTTGTGAAATTTAAAGACACTGAAAATAATTTATGTGACTACATTTTTTTTCTTCTCTTCATCTTGCACAGGAAAGTCGTAAAATTCAGGTCTTCATTCACAGCACAAGTTTCTGTTTTGCATAACTGAATATAGAATATGAGCGAATAAATGTGCATCTTTCTCAGTTATGCGTTTTTTCGCTATTTTTTAAACTTACTTTTTTAACTTTTTTTTTTTACTTTTTTAAACTTACAAAAATGAGCTCAATGGATTACAAAAGATTTTTAAAAAATTCACGGTAAGCAAGAAAAGAAAGGAGGGTTTGATATACATTGCACATGTACATGTTCAATGGGCTACTAAGCTACAGATGCTATATTCCGACTTAAAAAGCAGCACTTTATTATTTTTACTCATATGAATTTAGACACTAAATATTATTGTCATATATAACTCATATTTTTTATTTCATGTTGTAATAATAAATTAACGCTCTCTCCAATTACTTTGTTAAATTTTCTTCATATCATAGTTAGACATAAAATGCATTTCTGAAAAAGTAAGCAGCCGCTTCATACTCCATACTATTTTCATTTGAATCTAATACTATTGTTGGTGATGAAAATCAACGTTGATGATAATAATAAAAAAAAAACGGTGAAATTTAGAGCAGAGGGTCATTTAACATTAAGGATGAGAGTGGCGGGGTCCTTTTTAATCCATTCCAGATCCAAAACCGTTTGCTAGGCATCCAAAGGAAATTAGTTTTAGGAATCTCCTAAAAGCAATTAAATATGTGTTTTTCTTTAATCCAATGTTGATAACATGAAAATACCTATCTAAATATAGTTTTCGAGTTAAACAGCACTGAAACTTGTCATTACAAATAGAAATATTACCTACCCCTCCCCAATATTTTATTAAATTTAAAAAAAATGAAGAAAAAAAATCACCTTGATAAGGGGGATAGCAGTCACAAAACACATCTGTATCGTTTGCTTGGATGCAGTCCCCATTTCTGTTACAGAATGGACAGGAAGGTTCCACGGAGGTACTAGAATTACCTATAAACAAAGTCTATCAATTTCAATTTTTTTAAATATATCAGAAATGTTAGAATAATTACGTTTGGTTGAAACATACATTTGAACTAATTATTAGATTTCACGGAATTGTATATTTATTTTCAAAACTGATTTTCGAAAACGTATAGTATATATAGGAATAATTGGGCCATCGTGTTTGATTACAACTGTAATTAATGAAGTATGAAAAGGCAATGAAACCTGGACATTTTTATAATTAGGATCTGGCCTATAATCGGCAGAAGTACGATAAAGAACCATAAAACACACGAGACATTATACAGGACATCCCCATTCCTTAGTGACCAGTACAGGCCATTAAATAAAGGGAGTAGGTGACAGAAGGAAAATCGATGTATTTATTGTGGGTTTGGGTGAGTCAATTTATTACCACCATTCATCTCTCTAGTTCTCATTCATGGAAGGTAAATATTCGGTCCGAATACACCAGGCTTTTCATCCCCACTAGTACCATTTATTTTTTTTTTCACAATGTACGGGAATGCTTTTATTGATATTATTCTTTTAATACATTGAAATGGAGAAGAATTTGCTATTCATAATTGTTACGTAACGGTGTATTGTTTTGCTTCCGTAATTGATTATCCAAGTTCTATTAGAAAGGAAATTTTGTATTTGTTTTTAGATCAAAGAATATGGTCTGAACACATACCGTCTTGACATTCGTATTCCTGGTTTGGTAACGGAATGCACTCCATCCCTACAGGGCACGGGCCGACTACACAGTTGTCCACAAACTCGCACCTGTCACCTGCAAAATTATTCCTATACCAAAGAACTAGTTATTTGAATCAAGGATACGAACAAGTTCATAAAATAAAGAGTTTTTAATTTTATAGGCTTCACTCTATATAGTCACTCTTTTTTTAATGGTTTTTATTCTACGAGATTTGCACATCCAAGTATAGATGCATGCTAGTCAATGTACGTATGTGAGCAAACTTGGTAGTAGGAATATTGAAGAACAGTTGAAAATCTATCGATACTTAACAAGTTCATGACTAGAAATATGTCCATAGGATATGAATGCCT
Organism: Saccostrea echinata; assembly: GCF_033153115.1. Classification (NCBI taxonomy): domain Eukaryota; kingdom Metazoa; phylum Mollusca; class Bivalvia; order Ostreida; family Ostreidae; genus Saccostrea; species Saccostrea echinata. Next base: position 1,923,445 of record NW_026889783.1, read on the forward strand.
CGCCCAAGGTACATTTGTATTGCAACGGTAAAAAAGAACCTTCCTTCTTTGGTCTGAGATTGATTCATGACAGTTACATAAAGCCTCATTATTTCAAACTACTTTCATTATTTCACATTTAATAAAGTTATATATGATCCCTTATGTATATATGGTAAAAATGCTTTTACAGAGCTTTATCGATGCATAGGATTTTCTATAGTAATCTTTTATGGAATTAAATAAGATGAAATAAAAGCTGAAAAGCTAATTGTAAAATTCAAGGTCATACGGAAGGTCAAGATCAATAAAATTTTGACACACTATAATTACTTTCACCACTTTGTATCAGTACAAACGTTTGGTGAAAATATCTTGAACACTTTTTTGAAACTTCAATATAACTGCAAAATGAAGGAAGAGTGAAGTCAAGGTCATAAAAAAGGTCAGGGTAAGATAATGATGACACAGTTGCATTGCTCTCACTAATATGTACATATTTATTAATATATGAAGTTTGGTTAAAAATTCTTCAACAGTAAACTCCAAGGTCATGAAATGGTCAAAGTCAAAAGGAAGGTCAAGGTCAGAAAATTATGGCACAGTTGAATAGTTTTCACCAATTTGTATAAGTGTATGAAGTTTGATGAAAATGTTAGAACAGTTTCTTCTAAACTGTGCTAATTGCAAAACAATCAATAGTGAGGTCTAGGTCATAAAGAAGATCAAGGTCAAACATGTTGACACAGTTGAGTAAGTCTAATAAAATTGTATCTTTGAATGAAGTTTGATGAAAATACAGTTTATTTTAAACTAAGATAAATGCAAAATGACAAATAATGCGTCAGGGTCATGGGGAAGGTCAAGTTCAGGAAAATTATGAGGCAATTGATTAATCCCCACAAATATGTATTAGTGTATGAAGTTTGATTGTCAGTTTGATGAAAATACATGCATGTTAACACTTACACTACTCTGTGCTACATGCAAAATAAGTAATCGTGAAGTCAAGGTAATATTGAAGGACAAGGTCAGAAAATTATATAGAACCAAAATGTATCAGAGTTTTGATAAAGGTATCTAGAATGGTTACTTTGAAACTGAGCAAAATGAAATTAAGAAAAGTCAGGTCAAGGTCACAGGGGACAGTTTCTTTGAAACTGAGCTAAACACAAAGTGTGACGGATTGACAGGTGGAAGGACGAGAAAATACTATATGCCCCGGTCATATTTATGTTTGGTCATAAAAATTGTAACAAAATGTAGAATGTAACAATAACTTATATCTAAATTGTATTAGGCCTTAAAACGTTCTTTGCAAAATTATAAATAAATAAATAAATTTTACTCTTCTTTTCTCGTCGTCACCCTAAAAAATTCAAAGAACGATCAGGAACTACACGCCATCACCTGTGAACAATAATTCATGAAGTGAAAATGAATTTATGATTATCTTTTTTACAATTTATGAAAGACACCCTATTATATGTCACATTTCGATCTTGAAAGTTAAACAGGTCGAAATGAGGACAAGACAAAGGGCATGAAACAATGAATCAAAACTCTGGAATAAGAAAATAATCAAGAGAAAGCAAACCCCCCCCCCCCAAAAAAAAAATCAAAAGTCAAGAAGAGTCGAGATAACAAATTTCAAAAAGGATCGTTTCAACTGTCACTCCTATCGACTAAGTTGTCTAGAAGTTAAAGTTACAAATAGATTATTATAGAATTTCTTAAATTGCAAAACTTTAATGTAACAATTAGATGCCATTTGGATTCGTGTACTTTACTGCACTCTCAGTAAGCCCCACCTCCCCAAAAAGCTTTGTTTCTTACAAGGCGTCTAGCTTCTAACTGAAAAATGTGATACTGAAAGGAAAAATAGAAATCTTCATTATTGAATAAAACAAAATTCCATCAAAGACATTAAGCATTGAATTGGGCACCAGTTACACGAAACTTATTTACACCCTTTATATCATGGCCACATCAGTAATACATTGATCTCCGGACGAATACTCACTCACTTACTAGACGATTATTCTATCCACAGGCTATGGAATAAACGCGTGTAAATTCTGCACATATTTAATTGGTACAGTACAGTCTTGATTTCTATGACATTGTATTGATTTTTTAAGTCGTAATTTGGAAGTGAAAGAGAAACTTTCTGCAGACATTTCTTTGGTCAATATTGGTACAGTACAGTATATATTTCTCTTAATTACTAATTTCTCTGACATTGTGTAGATTTATTAAGCCGTAATTTTTTAGTGAAAGAGAAAACTTTCTGCAAACAACATTTCTTTATCCAATATTATAGACGTATACTTAATCCCTCAATCCCCCTTCATTTATACATTGCCTTGTTCCAACAAGAGTTACTTTACAATAATTTTAATCAGACGGCATTGTTTTCCAATAGAAGAATGTTTTATCAATACAGATGAAACAATTCAATGCTCCTCCTGAATATCGCTTTATCGTCTTCACCTGTCGGTTTCCTAACATTATTCCCTTATTGGTGAGATTTTCACACCGTCGACATTTAAGAGAATTGTGTTTATAACTCAAACCAATATTATATTTCTCAGTGGTTTCTCTCCAACATATTCAATTTAATCGGATAAAATATGAAACACGAAATGATTACAAATGTTCTTCATTGAAATAATTAATTTTTGCACTAAACTTGCTATTCAATTTTTTTAATTATGTGTTAGTTAATGTGACGTCGCTTCATAAATAGTATAACGTAGAACTGAGGAGAGGTGGTTAAATATATATTAATATAACTAAATTCTGTACAGTCCGCAAAGAAAATCGAGAAACGTTTTTGACCTTGAACATGCAGGATGTTTGATTTGTATAATTCTGCTTTTTTCATAAATCTTCAAACCACAGAACCAACATCCATTTATGTGTTTTGTTTTTGTTTAATTATACCTGTAATATTTTTATCTGTATGACGACATTTCTACTATGGAAGAGGGCTTATATAGGCAGTGTGCCTTCTGCCCAATCCTATATGTATATAATATAAATAATATTGTTTAATCTAAATACATGCATACAGAAAATACCTCAGCCTCGAGTAAGAATGATAATGTATGAGAAAAACTGTTAACTTTCAAAAAATATTTTGTTTAAAATGTTTAATTACATCATGCATATATAAACATGTATGTTAATCTGAAAACTTACCAAAGAATCCGGGAAGACAAAGGCATTCTGATTGATTCCGGGCGCATGCGCCGTTAGAGTTGCAGAACTCGCAGATTTCTATTGCGTCCGTCACGGGAGAGGAAGAAGAAGAAGAACTTAGGATAAATGTTGGAGAGGTGGAGGATGGGATGATGATGGAAGACTGAGGAAGTGTCGTTGGTTTGGACGACGCAGTGCTTGATGAGAAGCTCAGTGTTGAAGATGCAGTAGACATATCTGTTTTCGTCACGAACGCATCGTCGTCAACGGTAGACACAAAATGCGTCGAATGTGGCACAAAATCCGTATTATTTTGTATTTCAGAAATGGCGTCGTCATTTTTATCTGTAGTTAAAACCAAGGAACTGTCCGTTGTAGATATATGCAGATGATCTGTACGTGAGTTATCTTTTGAATTGTCCGTTGTAGTTGTGAGCTGGGGGTCATCTGTTGAAGTTTCAGGCAAAGGACTGTCATTTGAGCTTTCTGTTGTAATAACAAGCTGCGAAGCGTCGTTTTTGCTGCCTATTGGACTCTCAAGGGTAGCCGTTGTTGTAAAAGACGTTGGATCTGCAGTACTCTCGCCGTCGTGGGTAGACATCGACGGTGATATGTCGTCATCATTTCCTGTCGCGTTGACGCCTATCGTCAATACATTATCATCATCCGTGCCTGCTGCCTCATTAAGTTGAAGAGTCTCTGTCCACACTATCGATACACAGATGACCACTATTGCTGGGATAGTTAGAATATTTCGTTTGTTAAGCATCCTGGTTGCATTCTGTAGACGACTTTACCTGTTAAGGTGAAACAATCAAATTAGATGGAATGTCTGATCAACCAATTCATCAGAGTAAACCACAAAATTAAGCAATGAACATTTAATCAACATGTTCTATTACCAACTAGTGAAATAAGTACATTCAGATTATATATTTTTTCGTAATCTCTCTCTCTCTCTCTCTCTCTCTCATGTAACAGTTAAATAATAACATACATTATTCAATTACCTGTAACCCAATTATTTTCTACTAATTTTACTGATATAATATTTTTAATGCTTTCAGTGTTATGTTTCTGGCATGCAAATATTCACATAGCGTATAATGGACAAGACAACAAATGTCTGTCCGTGTCGTGGTTGGCCTTACTAAGTACTAAGAGATGGAAAGGCTATTTAAGAAGCATTAATAGGATTCATGACACGAGTTATTCACCAACAGACAAGAACAACAAAGCCAACCTGAATATTTCCCTATCACTGTCAATATCAACTGATCACTTTCCTGGGCGATTCATCGAACTGACCAAGGGAAGGGCGGCAAATTGACATCTTTATAGGGAGACCATGATCGGGCGATGCCACTGCGGTAAGGGACAGTGTCCGAAATTATTCTACTGGTCAATCACTACTGGTCAATTACTAATGGTGTCCTTACAGAGTGTCCGAAGCAACCTTGTAACATTATGTGTAAAATTATTCTTCAGCAAAGTTTCTTTTGTTAAAACGTTAGCACATAACTACACATGATCATGATTCCTGCATGATTGCGTTCTAACTTCCGAATCCAGGTTTTGAACAAAATGAATTTATATATATATATATATATATATATATATATATATATATATATATATATATATATATATATATATATATATATATATATAATAAACGCTTAAATAAATGAATATTTAAAAAAAAATAGAATCAAAGCTCTACAAAAAGGAGACAGGATACAAATTCCAATTCAATATGACAGTATTTGAATAAACATAGTAGCCTGTGACCGATTTTTGTGACATGGCATTTACACATATAAACTAAGATATCTTTCGTTTCTAAACCAACAGTGCGACGCATAAGGGTGGGTCATACGACGGTATGTAGATGGTAAGTGATTGCAAAACACATTTTAGTTGTTCCGTGACCACAGATGATTCACGCAGGAGTGGGTTTTTTCAATGCTTTTATTATTGCTGTGAATTCAGACATAGATTGTATCTCCTCAAACTCAGCACCTGTGGCTACGACATTTAGTCCTAAGCCATTTTATTTTCTTATAATTTACACAAATATTATTGTATTAAAATCACTCAATATTTTTTCACTTCTTTTCTTTGTTTCCATCTTCTTTAAAACCATACATATGTGTCAAAAGGCTAATTAATTAACCGATCAAAATGACACACACTATAATCAATGTATATTAAATTTTAACTCAAGTTTATATCATGATCAGCTTACCTAGATTGATTTCCGTAAATCACCTGGCGATTCGTGTAAGGTCCACTACCCCCTGAGTGTCACAAGTGATTGGCTGATCTGAATAGTGGTTCGTCCACCATCAAAACAAAATACCAAACTTTTCTTATTTATGCGACAACCGCTCAGGGCATACTTCTGCATTGCGGAATCAATTGTTGAAAATATGGTTAATTATCACAAACTCGAACCCTTTTGGCAACATGTACTCGATGGTCTTTATTCTAAACGACACGATTAAGGTATATACATTTCTTTTCGACTACTTTCAGCATGTTTAGAGAATTGGACAGTCTACAATTTGTTCCTTGCGTTTGTTAAGAGCGACATTCGTGCCGTCTTTTATTTGAATCGATTTATCAGATGCTTTATATATGATTTTAAACATTCAAATAAGATACGGTGCATTTGCATATTACGATGCCTTGTCATTTGTTACTATTTGCACGAATAGTTTAGTTTGTAGTTTTTAAACTGGTAAAGATTTACATGTATCTAGAAGAAAAATATGTATACATTTACACTTAAATTACGGATTGGCAGTCGTGCAAGAGTTAGTATGGTTACATTTTGTAAAATGACAAAGTAACATAACACACAGAGTTGGGAACTGTCAAAATCAGTCATCGTCGGAAACTCATCATTAGATTAACACTGCTGTCCTTAAACCCACCATTAATGATTGAAGAAAGGAAATGTACGCTTTCTGGGGTCTACATCTATTAGAAATTATAATCACTTTTGGGTTGAAATGTTCACATTGTACAATAATATCTGAAGAACACGATCGTGAAAGTACTACAATAAAGACTCCGTCAAAACAAATATCTTTAATATACACGTTATTTTGGATTTCCATCATTATAATTGTGCATTTATACCCCTGTAACCTTGATCCTCTTGGAGAGACTTATATGGCATAGTGCTTTATCTGAAATATGTCTCACTGAAAATGAAGTCTATGATCAATTAAGTATCATTGATAACAGTAAACCAACTGGTCCTGATGGTATTTCCCCAAGAGTGTTGAAAGAAATAGCTACTTCAATTATAAACCCTCTGGCAAATTTCTTTAACAGGTCACTAAGTGAAAAAAAAGTTGCCAGATATTTGGAAACTATCACTGTTTACACCCGTATTTAATAATAAAGGCAGCGCGCAAGAAGTATCAAATTATAGACCAATATCCCTTATAAAGTGTCTCGTGTAAAATAATGGAAAAATATTGTTTAAACATGAATGACAATAATGTTATTTACAAATGCGTATCCGTCAGGTTTCCAACCTGGGGACTCAACCGTTGATCAACTAGTAGAAATATACATTACTATAATTTCCAGTCTTGACAAAGGAAAAGATGTCAGATCTATTTTTTGTGATATCTCAAAAGCATTTTATAAAGTTTGGAATTGAGTTGTTTTTATATGAACTAAAAAAAATATGGTATTAGTGGTAAAATATTAGGTTGGATTGAAAATTATTTGTGTGATAGACAACAAAAAGTTGTAATTGATTGTTTTTCATCAAACCATGAAACAGTAAATGCTGGTGTTCCTCAGGTTTCTGTTCTGGAACCATTTCTATTCGTTTTGTACATAAACGATATTTGTGATGAATTTAGTTATATAATAATATGTGCCTTTTTGCTGATGACACCTCCGTATATGCTATTGTAGAAAACAAAGCCACAATTCACCGTCGCTCTCTAGCGATCTAGAACTTACTGATAAATGGTAAAAAAAAGGCTTGTTGATTTTAATCCAAACTAAACTGTTTTTAGTCGAAAAAACATAAGTAATATATCCCCCTATTAAATTTGGGAAACATGGCCCACACATTATTCAGAATATATCTCATACCCACTTAGGTTTTACATTTTCAAAGAGATGCTACCTGGACATTGAATATACAATCAATTCATGAAAAAGCTACAAAAAGATTACATATCCTCAGAATGCTTAAATATACGGTTATGAGAAAAACACTTGTAAACATATATTTTGTATTTATTAGACCTGTTTGGAATATTCTGACGTTGTTTGTAACAATTGCTCCGAAAAAGACTACACTTTTCAAAAGATATTCAAGTTGAAGCAGGTAGAATTATCATTACTGGATTAAGATGCAACTCCTCTCGATCAAAATTGTGTGCAAACAAGGAGGAAGGTTCATAAATTGATACAATTTTATAAAATTATAAATGGTTATTCACCTCGATACTTGTATGACTTGATCGACCTTTATCGTCCATCAAATCACTCCTACATGTATAACCTGAGAGAGAACAAATGATACACAATTCAAAATTCCTCACATTAGAAGTACATCATACATGGAGAGTTTCCTGCCAACAGTTAAACAGTGGAATTACTTGCCAGACTATATTAGAAATGCTTCTGGAATATATTCATTCAAGAGTCTTTTTAATTCTTATTTTTGTAAAAAAAAGGTAAACAACTTTTTCACTTTGGAATAAGAAAGTATAATATAATACTATTGTCAGTTAAGAAATAATGCAAGTAATTTGATGACAGACTTATATAAGCAATGTTTATCAGAAACGCCAATGTATGAACACTGTATTTATTCTGTTGAAGATGCTTACCATTACTTTTTTGCTTGTTTAGAATATAAATCTTCTAGAGATGTACTCTTCCAAACAATCCAAAATATTATTGATTTTGATCAGATCTCTGAACTTGAATTATTATTTGGTAGTCCTGATCATGGACTCTGTATTAATATTCAAATATTTGAAGCAATACATGCTTACACAGCAGCAACAAAACGTTTTATTTGAACACTGGCATGTATGACTTTCGTCAATATTTCCAAACAGGTACTTCATTGTAACCCCCCCCCCCTTGTTTCCTTGTTTCTTTTCCACAATGTTTGTATAATTATAGTATTATACCTGTATAGTGTGTCTTTACCTTGACCTTGTTGTAGGGAGAGCCATCCACTTTTTGTGAATAAAATTATGAAAATTAAATATAGTATATAGGCATAGTGCCTCATGTCCAGTGCAATTATGTAAAGTGTCTTTACATAATAAAATTTTGATTTTAATTAAAAATCGTGCATTACTCAAGAAATTGAAAGTCCAAAAGGTTTCAATGGCCCCTTCAGATTAGAACTTCCTGGTAAATTATATCGGAGTTTGTACTCTACGGTTGTTAGAGCAAATTATGGAATTTCAGTGACAGTAATTCAAAATTTCGTGAAAGCTTTCGAACAAATTAAACAGTAATATTTTGCCAGTATATACAATACATAATTAGAATTGTTAATTTCTGATCACTTTCAGGCCCGTAGCAACGTTTTCAAAGTGTGTGTGTGTGTGGAATTGTACGGAATACAACTACATCAAATCATTTTCAGAAAAAAGGGCCCCCCACCCCCTAACTACGGGTCTGGACTTTTTTTTAAAATTCCTTCCTATATGGGCCTGATTTACATATCCTAAGTTGCGCAGTTTTGCTTTACAGTAAACTATTGGTCGAGAAAATCACCGAATCATTGATGCTGACCCACTTTCCCCAAACTCGGTTACTAAATCTCCATTCATGCAAGCTCTGTAATAACTCCTGCGAAAGAGAAAATTGTTTAAATAACTAGATTTCAAGTCTCTAATTACATTTTTTTTCATCCCCCTGGGGATGTATAGTCCAGGCATGCACATGTCAGTTTCTGTAATTTTAATCTCTATTTAATATATCAAACTTCGAATTTTATAAACATATACTGATATTTTTACTATTTAAATTTAATCCATTAGTTTTAATGACAAAAATAACATATGCCTCTCTTCATTCTTGCTACGAGCCTTATGATAGATACATCATGAAATACTGCAAATTTGATGTGAATAATATATTGATATGGTATTGAATTCAACAATATATTTTTAAATAGGTTATAAAGATCTAGTATTTGAAATGCGTGCATGTTGATTAAATACTAGTCCAAAAATGTTTATAATGATTTATATTTGTTTAGTACATATCTGGTTTGTCCACAGCTGTTCAAAATGTCTAGTATGGTTTTATGCATTAGATTGTTATCATATTAGTATATACAACATATATTTATATCAACCAAAAACTTTTTTGCCTGGGTAAATTTCAAGTTTTAAATGTTGATAGTACATTACGTATAATGCATCAAGGAAACATCGTTGTTGTTGCAATTTAATTTAACGGTTAATAACTTTTTTTCCTGCAGTAAAACGCACAATGTTGGAAACGCAATGCTGAACCCACAATGTATACTTGAAAAAAGAAAAAAAAAACTCGTGGCCACGAATTTTATTTAGTTCTCACGAATTTTATTTAGTTGAAAAAGTTTCATACGACGACCTATATACCAGTCACCATACCTTGGGTACTGCATGGATGGCAATATTGTATACCGGTATGTTGCCTTCAACAGTCAACCAGTCCGTTGTGAACCAGCCCAGTAAACATGTACAGTCAATCAACCAGCTGTGAACCAGCCTTGTCAACATATACAATCAACCCATTGTGAACCAAACTTGATCCCTTCTATTCATGAATTAGGAGTATTCTAAACAAACTTTCCTCATTGGGTTTGCCTGGAAAAAAATAAAAATGTCTGGAAACCATCTTGCCAAATTCCCCCTCCTTCCCCTTTCTTTATATATAAATACATCTTTAAGTAATTTAAGAGTATTAAAACAGACTTTGATTGCATGGTGGCAATTATATCAAATGGATGTACCCAACGCGTAAAGTTCGATAACTTTCCACATCTTTGTGCTGTTGAAGGCCATTTAATATTTATTTCATTTAATATTGACACTAAATATACTCCATTTAAATTTTGTACTTGATTAGATTTAATATTTCTGTTTATTATCTTCCATACTATTGAATTGACGCGTAGTCAGAAATTATTTACGAAGCAATTTCCATTATTTCCGATTTACCTTTAACGGGGCCTAGACAGATTTGAAGTTAATATATACACGGTATTTTCTCAAATTTTCTGTACAATATCCTGACTTATATTTTGCTATAGCATTTCACACGGAAATATAATAAAAACTTATTTTATCTGGAAATAATTGAAACTATGAATTCCGGGACGCGTTTAATTGACACAATGATCAAAGATGTCTACATAAAATTGAAACTCTGTTGCATTTTTATGAACCCGGCCAAAAGAAAATTTGGAAATAAAAAGTGGCTCACTAAACACAGCAAACGTCATACGATTGCTTAATTAACATGATAAGACAACAAGGAAAGTTCTGTAAGCGATTTTATTTCATTTTAACAGGGTAGTCGCTCGAGTGCTGTTGCAGAATTGTAACTAAAGTTGTTTACGTATGATATTGTCAAAAACATTACAGGAATAGAAGACCGAAGTCAGGAATGAGGGGGATTATATAATCTAAGAGAGGGATTATATAATCTTTTACGTGATAATGCCCCAGCACACATTGCCAAGTTCACAGGACTTCTTTAATGGAATGATGATAATGGAATTTAGCAACTGGATCACCCTCCTTATTCACCAGATTTATCACCATGTGACTTTTTCTTATTCCTAAATTGATTTCTTTTTTACCTGGACCCCGTTTCCATTACCGTTCTGCAACAGGTTCAGCACTGTATCAGTGTCTGAGAGTATACCTCTTTCGGACTATAGAATTATTGTATCGAAGAAGTCTCACTATTTAATGACTAGCCCTAATATTATTCCAAATCCATTATTTGCAATGAGGGTGTCGGTCCCTCTCCGTTATTACTGTAATGTATAAAACAGTTACAAGGTACTGGTACTCATCTCCTCTATTTCACTGTTAATATTAACATTAGATTCAATAAGAGAGAAAATGCAATGCACCAAGAAAGAAAACAACCCAGAGGAAATAATGTACTCAAATATTTTTTTCTCATTTGCCGATACCACAACTGGTAGAGCACCTGAGTAAAGAGGTCCAGTTTAATGACAATCTGGTGTGCTTTATACTCCCATTTCCTGTAACAAGTTCATTACAAAAAGTAAGGAATAAGAGGTGTAATCATATAAACATACTTCATGACAATTAAGTTAAACATTTATTTCAAACAATCATAATTTATCACACACATTCATTAGGAGTTAGATGTCCTACAGTAGAACTCGCCTGGCTGACTGAAACATGGCATTGTTATCACAGGCTTTGAACCATTTCTTCACATTTACAGGCAGATCTGAGGAGAGTTTACTTTGATTAATGCCAGACCAGGCTGCTATATCAGCAGAGGACAGTGAGTCTCCAACCAGCCATGAGCTCCTTCCGAGTCTGGCATTGAGTGTTCTCAGGGCAGCATCTCTCTCTTTGTTGTTTCCATCAATTAATCGAGACTGGACTAAATCCAAAAGTTCATCACAAGTTGCCAAGGTAACCGGATCTTCTGTTTCTGCGGAAGGGTCCAGAAGGCGTCTTAAGTAGCGGACAATGTTTACTTCCCCTTGTATGACAGACTGTCTTAAAGGATTGACCATCAATTCAGGACCATTAGATACTGCAAAGATAACAGAATAAAGATTAATATAAGAAAGACAACTCTTGGTCCCCCAAGTGATTGAAGGATGCTTTCCTTTTATACCAAGTATAATAATTGGGGATGGCAACGAATATTCGAACATTCGAATATTCATTCGATGAGTTGATATTCGAATATGAATTTAAGATTCGAATATTCGGTGTTTTTCAGATTTCATAAATAATTTTGATTAGAGCAGTGCTGGAATTATCCCTGTCTAATTTACTAGCGATCAATTTCGATCGCCTGATTTCTTTCACTACTTTCTTATCTTAGAATTACTAAATTACATGGATTTTGTTTTGAGTAAGGTGTTAAAGAATTGTACAATAATGCTTTATGTATAATACAAAACGTACTTTCATAGTTTTTATTACTTAGATACGATCGGGTCTAGAATCGAGGACAACAAAATGAAAACCTTCTTAGAATGTCTAAAAGATGTGAAGAGTATACTTATCAAAACAAATTTAATTGATCATTCAAATGAATGTCCACTGTAATTAATTTTTTAAAGGGCTCAATTTCAGATTAAATGATTATATCTTGGGTTGTATATAATCCTGAATTTTATATTCATTATCGGGAAATTAATTAATTACCTAAGAAAATTGTCTATTGAAATATTTGTTTATGTTTTAAAAACATTGTATCAAAGATTATAATCGTATCTCTTATTAGGCAGATAATTGTAATTTATTACACGTATTGAAATCTGAACACTATACCGTTACTACTATGTCTTGCCTTTGGCAAGACGACTGATTCCTCAGTTGGAGCTACTATAAATACATATGTTTCATTTGTTAAAATTATAAAATTATATATCAAATGGAATTTCTTAATGTACAACTACAAAAGTCTTCATACAATTTACTTGCAATATAAGTATACCTACGTAAACCAATCGTGAGAGTAGGATGATGTATATTTAAAAAAAAACAAATTTTATTTATTTTATCGAATATTCGAATATATTCGAATACTTTCATTGAATATTCGAATATGAATTATTGACAAAATTGACATTCCTAATAATAATACATAATACATTGTGAAGCATAGAACTGACAATGAGGAGTGAGGATACAATGAACACAATGAAACAGTCAACACAAATAGGCAAAGTTTTTTTTTTTTTCACCTGAAGATCATCTTCCAAAACTACAACCTTAGCATCAACAAAGTGAGCATTTATAATTTTAATACAGACCTTTCTTCCATATCAGTGTAAGGATAATTTGGTAGTCACATCTTCCATCACTAGGGGGAAACAGATTTGTGGCACATTTGGATGTTACACTTGAGTGAACATGTGTAACACCTCGAACTCGAAACTTCTCTTGAAGGAGTTTGAACATAACAAACAAAGAAAATGGAACCTGGTCTGGGTCAGCATTCACAACCAAATCAAGGACTCCATCACCCTGTCAAACAAAGTAGATTTAGACAACAAAATCTACATAAAATTACTCTATTATCACATTTGCTGCATTAATTATATCATGTAAGTACACTTCAAATGGGAGTAAATGCTAACAAAAATTTGATAGAAATGCAAGTTAAAATTAATACATTTCCTTTAATACCTTTTAGGCAATTTAAATACAATACCAGTAAATAAATCAACTTGATATGCACAGATTGATTTTTTAATGATATAGTGTTAAGTGTAATGATTTCATACCAGATCCATCGGTTTCCCTGCTGCCCTCTTGCTTGCACTGGGTGCCTTTGATGTTACGCTGGCGCTGGGAGTATCTGGAGATTTATACCTTGATTTCAATCCTTGTAAAACGTTTTTCAGACCTTCTAACCTCTGTAGTATGACTTCCTGTCTTCTCTCTAGTGCTGTCACTGGATCAAGGTCATCTGTACTGCAATCCTGTAGAACACAAAACAACTCATCTGCTCAGTACTACATGTATTCCCAAAAGCTTTGGTATACATATAAATCACTCCATAACCTAATCTTGAATATTTTTTCTTGATGAAATACATTTACATCATACGTTTTGCATAAACAAAGGAGGTTGATTCTTAAGTCAATATTTGTTATAAAAAACATCCAATCACAGATTTTGAGGTAGCATGGGTGCCTGGCCAGTCAATCAGACTTATTCTAACAATGGTGAGGACCTGTCCAAAGACCCAGTTTATAGTTTACCGGTATTAGGTCTGGCACAAATGTAATGTTAGCTTTATAGATTAAATTAGCTATTCAAAAATATTAAAAAGATAGATTTAGTTATTTCTTCATACTTTTTTTTTTCTAAATGTGCAATTTGCACAGCTTTTAAAATAAGTCCCAGTTTGGTGATGTGATATTTTAAAGCTTTGTGCTGTTCTGAAAACAATGCATGAAAAAATGCTTTTGAAAATGTGTTTCCTTAGGAGCAATTGCAACCAAAGTTCTAAAGGTTTTGGGGCTATATGAAATGTTTGATTTATTTCTTGAATGAATTGTAAAGGAAGCCATTGATTGGTAATAATTCAGCACAATGTGAAGAATACTCAGTATCCATCCTCACTGCACACAAGATGTGATTTTATTAGGTTTCTCTTTATACAGTCATTTAGGATATTTCGAATCACCTTTTACATTTGACTGCAACGATTTCTTTAACAAGTTTATAACTGGTTGTTTGGTATTAAAGAAAAGCCAGTTCTATGAAAATTAGATCTACATTACAGGGCAAGTCTATCTTCAATACAGTGACCTTGACAGGAGTTATTTTTACACCACCTTTTTAGTGTATTGTGGGTCACTTCCGGGTATTCGAATCACCTGGTAAACGGGTAAAAAACGGCCAGATAACAACAATATAATTAATGAATTAGTTGGTATTGTTTAACCAAAAGGGTCTTAAAATAAAAAGATTTTTTTCCTTGTTGATTGTTCTTGTTTATTTCAAAGTTATTAAAGGCCCCTCTGTATCATGCAGAAAAGCAATTACCAAGTGAACAAAATAATGGTTAGAGGAAATTACTTGACTGCAACGTTCCTACACTGGTATTTCTTTGAAAAGGATAGCAAGAGTCAAATTGTTATTTTTTTAATTAATGCATTACGTTTACTTCTTTATTATTTGTATGTAAACCATGCTGTTAATGACTTTTTGATTGTCACACATGTGCAAGTGTTGTGCAAGGTATAGGGCTGGGATGATACAACATTTTCTATATCGATACGTATCAAGATATTTGAAGCATGATACGATATGTATCACGATATGTTGAATTAGTTATAAAATGTTTTTAGACGGTGGCTATTTATAGCCACAGGCTATTGCTGCTGCTTTTGGGTTATGAATAACAACAGTGTAACGGCGATTTTTGCAGAGTCAAAATAATGAAAACAAGGTTGATTCAATGTTTGAAAATAAAAAGCACATAGTTAACAAATACTCTCAAGTTATTTCAAAGACATTTTGTTGATGGACACAAAGCCTAATTCCTGATATTTGCCGTTACCGATATTTCTTGCTTCATGAATATTCATTAAATTACGCTGACCTACAACTAATTCATACACAGACTGACTCGTATATTCGTATGCACACTACAGAAATCACACAGCTTTTTTTTAACGTTGTGTTAATGTAAATTTAAATAATATTTATTAATAGTCAGAATATTTAAGGGAAAAATATTTGAGAGTAATGGTGTCATATTTTATCTTTGAAATCAAATAATTATAATTGCTAAACACAGGCATGGTGGTTTCTTAGTTACATGTATGCGACAAACGGTAATTACGAGACGTTCCCAATTTGATACTCCCTAATTGATTACAGCCAGGGAATTTGGCAAAGATGGGAATCCAAGGATAAAGTCTATTTCATTATCTTTCAGCATATGATTTATGTCGCACAATCTACAGTACATGGCCAAAAGTGATTCATCATTTCCCTTTTTACCATATACTTTATACCATATACTTTTTTTTGGGGGGGGGGGGGATGCAAAATTTGATTATTGATCACTGAGTAAAGATTTTAAATTATAAAGTCAAAATTTCTAACTTCAAAACACCATGAGTTCATTACACATTTTTTTAAAACATGCATCTTAGAATAGAAATGTTCGGTTACTACATGAGTACATTAGGAGCCTTGATTCCCTTATGATTTAACATTTAGGGTAAACTGGTTTTGACACTTATTAAGCATTAATTTATGGAGAAAAATACTAAAACATCCCAAAATCCATTATTTGAATATATAATTTCAATCTGTCCATCATCCTTAAATATGTTTTCATTCTTAAATTTGCAATTATGACTGTACACCACAATAGTACATATAGAAAAAAAAAACCTGAAATGATCGAAGTTTCGTTTCTGGCATTTCAGGATAGTTTTTTTTATTCAATCCTTATTTTATAATAAACCTAATGTAGAAAATTTCGTGCAATAAATTAACAATTCCAATTAATACATGTCCTCATTATACAACGGAAATATAAATTTACTTATTAAAAACATGTATCGTGAAAATTGCAATAAACTTTCATAATTTCCATCATATCATTTTACAGATTCTTATAATATTTTATCTCATTCAATGCCAGTCGCCGTGAGGCACAGTGGTTAGCGTTTGCTCTACAGTCACGAACATGAAGGAGTAGATCCTTACGTAGCGGGTTCGAATCCCACTGCAGGACGTGGACACAGTTAAACAAAGGTCCCGTGTTGCAGTAAGTGCTGGTAAGAAAAATATTCCTCACTACTCAATGGCCTGGAGTGCTGAATATAGATCTAAATTTGCAGCCCACCAACGGCAATAGTGATGTCTCAATATGAGTGAAAAATTCTCGAGAGGGACGTTAAACAAACAAAATCATTCATGCCACCGTCTATCAGTACTTACAGTACTTCGATTTTTATATTGAAATGAATACAATATTTCTTCACAAAATTAAGAATAATTTATTCAAAGAAGTTGTATATCTGTTGTAAAACAAAATTCTTTTACACAGATGGTGTTTATTATTATGTATTTCATATTTATATTTATATTTTTCATATTTATTTTATATATTTAACCCAAAATGTTAAGTAAACAAAGAAAAAACATAAGTCAGAAATTTTTTGCGATACTTCTTCAAACGTATCGATATGCTTATCATCCTCACATTGAATCGATATTATCGATATCTCAATATATCGTCCCAGCCCTAGCAAGGTACAGCGATAAGGTTAATTACTGAGAGTTGCGAAATGCAGGGTGATTCGGAATACCCTAAATAACTGTACATACTCCCTAGTACAGGTGAGGACCTGTCTGAAGACAGTTTATTCAACTAAGTACAAATATGAGTAGTCACATACTTGCCACTTTGTTTATGTCTATTTCATTTTTTTTTTAAAAAAAAGCTTACTTATGAAAAAAAGATATTTGAATAGCTTAAACAAGCTATTCTTAATAGCAAATTAGAGCTAAATAACTAATTCAAGCTATTTAATTTAATGAACAGGTTGTGCAGTATCCGGTTATATTCACCAGGTTGGGCACACCCCACCAAATGGTCATTTATCCCCCATTTGGTGGACAATCTCCCATATCGGAGACAAATTTTACTGACCATTAGGGAGAGAAAAATGGTTGTGTTCAATTCCATAGAATGGCGTGAAATGGCGCATAATTTTAAACCACATGGAATAAAATATAGATATTTATCGGTGTTCTGAGTGAAAAAAATCGGAAATTCAACGTGTAATTATTTGCGCAGAGTCGGTCAAAAATTTGACAAAAAATGTCACGTACGTAAACAAGTGCAACATTTCTCTGTTTTTACTTAAAAAGAAAATTCCCTCCTTCTCCAACGATGCTGCACCTGTCAATCATTTTCTTTACTTTCTATTTCGATTATCCAGGCAACCAATCAAATAATGCAAACAAATAAAAACGATGATCTTTTTTTAACCTGGTCAAAAGTCGGATTTTACTACGGAGGCACATTTGTGTCAATTTTCAATTAGGAAATCAAAAGAAAAATAAGTTTTCGCCTTTATTTTGTTTTATTTTGTACGTAATGGTTTTGTTCTTTATAAAAATAGTAAATGAAGTTAGATTATGATATAATTATTGTTTTAAAATGATGTACTTTGAACGAAAACAAGAATAATTGCAAAAGTCACTTTGTAAATCTTTTATTGAAAATTATTTATCAAATATTTTAAATTCATCAGTAATATACATATTAAACCACAAAAGGTTGCATGGAATATGCAACTTCATCCTAAAAGAAAAATAACAAAAGATATTACGTTCAAGTCTAGCAAAATTTAACTTTATAGCAGTATGTGCCCACCATACCAGTAAAGTAATGAAGAGCTCATGTTTAACGGGATTTTATGGAAATAGATATTGACGAAGATCCAAAAAGAGATTGAAACTTAACTTATCAAGAGTTACACCACTGGATAAAATAGAATTTTTATCCTACTAGACACAATCAAAATTTTTTTTATCAATTGATCAAGAAGTTCGGCTGTTACGGACAACTATGGGTGTCGTTTTTAGGAAGTTATGGAGAAATTGCACATGGAAAATCGACCGAACTATGTTTATTGTGCGAGGAATATGTTCACTAAAATTCCCCAATGCCTAAGTAAATGCGCTTTTGCTTTTTTTTAATAAAATTTGGAATAGAATAAAAAAGTCCACCATTTGGTCAGTAAAATTCGGCTCCAATATGGGAGATTGTCCGCCAAACGGGGGATAAATGACCATTTGGTGGGGTGTGCCCAACCTGTTCACCTGACCTGCTGGTTTCTTACCTTTACTGACACACCCTTCTCGGCTTGGTGTACATTCTGCAGTCTGTACATGTTAGATGGCACCGATATGGTTACATCGGCATCATAGTATGGTTTAACCGTATACATGTCGTTTATAAATAGATACAATGTTTACCACTCAAATATGGAAAGTGTCGACGAGAGACGAGACTCACATGGTACTTCCGGTTTAGCGGGTAATATTATGTCGGCCCAAATACATTTCGAGTCTAGAAAAGCGAGGCCAAATGTTGTATTCAATCAATCAATGAATTAATTGATTAATTAATTAATTAAATTAATTAATTAATATTCGTTCATTCATTCATTCATTCATTCATTCATTCATTTATTTACTTATTTCTTTCTTTCTTTCTTTCTTTATATTTATTTATTTATTTATTTATTTATTTATTTATTTATTTATTTATTTATTTATTTATTTATTTATTTATTTATTTATTTATTTATTCATTTATTTATTTCTTTATTTATTTATTTATTTAATGTGAAGGCCACATTTTCTTTGATATCACTATATTATTTATCCCAAGTTTTATTTTTTAAAAAAATTAATGTTTGTTTAGATAGATAAGATTTGGGCAATCCTGAATGTTGGAGAACATTAAGCCATCACAATGGGTGGCATTACAATTATTATTTATTATTTTGAAAAAAAAGAGTTTAACTGAAGGTGATTTTATAATCGTAAGTGAAAAAATATATAGTAAATATATGGAATACATTCCCATCACTATGGTGTGATAACATATAATTCTATAAATATCTTTTTTATCAGCATGTATTCCTATGTGGAACTTTGGCAAGATATTTGAAACCCCCTCCCAATATAACATATTTTATTTGAGTTAAATGATATTTTAGTAAAAATAAGATTTTTTTTTTGTCCAAAAAAGAAATATTTTCTAAGTCATATACACTAACTTTTAAGGGGTCTTTGTACCCTAGGGGTGTCCCAGACTATTTTTGGTTATTTCACTACATAAATTTAACCTGAAAATCCCATGAGAGGGGGAAGGGGGATCCGGGAACCCCTGACCCCCTTTCCACTTGATTCTATACTTGAAATTGAATATGACACGTTCTCACATGTGTAAACTGGTGTATTTCTAATTAACCCCCCCTATTCCATCCAACCAAGACACAAACACATACACCCCCCCCCCCCCCCCACACACACACACACACACTTGGAACTGAAAAAGAAAACCTGAACAGCATGGAAGAAAACAGATTGTCTTTAAACATCTTTAAGTTTGTTCCAGTCATGACCCCTGGGACAGGGCAGGGCCACAACAGGGGGTCAAAGTTTACCATAGGAATATATAGGAAATATCGTTTAAAATCTTAATTCTTCTCAAGAACAGCTAAGCCATTATTAGTCATATTAATATATAGTAGTATCCTCAGTGTAGTGTAGATTCAAGTTTGTTCCAATCATGACCTCTGGGGGTTGGGCGCAGACACAACAGTGGGTTAAAGTTTTACGTAAGAATATATAGAAAATATCTTTAAAAATCTTCTTCTGAAGAAAAAGTCAGCCATTATTAGTCATATTTATACAGAAGCAACTTTAGGTATTGTAGAATCAAGTTTGTTCAAATTATGACACCCCCCCCCCGGGGGGGGCACAACAGAGGGTCAGTTTTACATAAGAATATATAGGAATCATCTTGAAAAAATCTTTTGCTCAAGAACAACAAACCCATGATTAATCATATTATTATAGAAGCATCCTCGGGTAGTGTAGATTCAAATTTGTTCAAATTTAGGGTGGGGCCACGATGAGCGATCGGAGTTTTAAATAGGAATACACAGGAAAAAAATATTTAAAATTCTTCTGCTCAAGAACAGCAAAGCCATGTTTAGTTGTTTAGTAGTATTGATATGGAAGCATCCTGGGGTGGTGTAAATTCAAGCCCCTCCCCCCCCCCTCCCCCCGTAAACTTTTCAATACTGAACTGATTTCTGCTTTTTCCTAACCAATGTGCTCAGGTGAGCGATGTGACCCATGGTCCTCTTGTTTGATTTTGCATAATTGATTTAGATCATACACACGAATTGTCACCTACAATAACTCCACATAACAATAACGTGTCATCTAATCATGATTAATAATAAATTTAAAGAAGATAGAAATCAACTCTTATAAACGCGTTTGACTTGAGTTTAAGTTCCGGTGTTTAAAGTAAGGATTGTAATGAATTGTCGAACGTATAACCATTTAGGCCATCCTTACAAATTGTTTGTTTGGAATTGCCGCCTGGGAGGTTTCAGACCCATGAGGTAGGGAGGGAATTTTTTTCCAAATTGATGATAAAAATCTCAATAAGCAGTGAACACATTATTTTCTGCCTTTTTGTAAAGGGTATCTCCCATCAAACAGGAACCCAGATTTGTTTAGATCCGGCACTTATTTAATTGAGCACATGTGATAACAGGCCAAGAATTGATTGAATAAAAAAAATCTTATTTTTGGTCAATAATTTTTTTTCCAGGAGGGGTCATTTCAATGAGGCGGGAGGCAATTCCAAACAAACAATAATTTCATTTTGGCCTTGTAGAATATATTATAACTAATCCGATTCCAGTCCATTTCTGCGCCTTGTTAGAAAGTGTACGAGTTGACTCTCTCTCTCTCTCTCCCTCCCCAATCAAACTTCATAAATATGTGCTTTGTAGGTTTTCCGTGTTATTTTCTTATATATTAATATACCGTACATATATATATATATATAAATCTCATTCATTAAACTTTTCAAAAGTAAGATTTATGCCCTGGTATTTTAGTTGTTAAAATCGACAGGCAGAATAATAATGATAATATATTACTGGTAATATTGAATTTGGATATGATAATTTTGTTGCATTATGAAAACTTCCTTTTTGAATTAATTGAAAGTGAAATTGTAATATTCATCTTAATTTTAAGATATATTAATAAAATGAAGAAATCAATTTTCATGGCAGATATTAATAATATGCTATTTAAAACTTTTGATTAAATATAGAAAAGAACGGCCGATGTCATGCAGAAATCTTTCCATTTACCACACTGTCCAGCGCTTGCGTTCCTATTTGCATTTCTTTTTTAATTTCAATTAAAAAAGACTTTTTGTGAACATTAAAATCATATCTTTTTTTAATACCTGTGTCCAATGCAACACAGGCTCTGCTTAGGTGATTCCGTCCTCTTCTACCCCCTCAACACCTTTCTCTAGGATGTGTACTTCTCTGAATGAACATTAAAATATTTGCATTTAACATATGACGCAAATAAGCAACGGATACCGATACCTTTAAATAGGGGTTTTCACTCGTCAACTCTCCCTATTTAAATAGTAATATTTTACAATCACCTGCTTGTGTTTATGTCTCACAGCTGATTCGATACTCAAGAACATGTTCTGGATTTTTAAACTGAGACAAGCTACTGAAAAATGAGTAGATGTTACAGGGTTTTCAACTATCTTGTATAAAATCAACATTTCGCCAATTCTATGGTCGTTATAATGACCTTGTTTGCAAATACAGCCTATCGTTGCGTCGTACATGATTAACATATGCTTCCCACCATTTGTTTTTATACAATTTTGACTGCGGATTATTTCGTTCACCTGATCAATACAAGGCCTCGCGGCGTGAGTAACCGGTCGATAGGGTATGCTTACTCCTCCTAGACACCTGATCCCACTTCTGATGTTTCCAGAGGTCCGTGTTTTTGTTTTTGTCCTAAACTTAAACTTCCTAAACTTTTTCGCTAAACATTTAAAATTAAATTTCAAAAGAAATATTATCCACCCTAAATTAACCTAACAACAAGGTAAACATTTACCTTTGAACTGAGTAGGTACCCCCAAGAGGTACAACTATTTTTCTGACCAAAACCTCAAAACGTATTGTGAGTACCAACATCCCTTCGTTTCAGCAGTTCATTGGTTGTCATTTCATAGCGTTGATGCCACCAGCTGGTGGCTTTACGGTCATGCAGATCATCCTAGCGAAGTCATACACGCAGAATCCTCAGCTAAACACCCACAGCTACAGAGTCTCAAAGCAATTTCAGCAAGGGGCAGAAATGGCGCTAAATTAGCAATTATTTACCGGACTCGGTCCATTTTTCTTCTACTGGCAGCAAATCAGGGAAAATGAGTGCGGATCAAATGTTTTTCATAACATCATATCAACTGAAACAACTGATATTTGATTAAATTTTTATTTTTGCATAGCACCCCATCCCATCCAACATAAACTGTAAACACAGAAGACAAAAGTAAGTAATGAATTTATCGTCGCCGTAAAGCCAAGGTTTTTGTGTCCATTCTACTTCAACAAATACCTGGCTCGCAACAATGTAAATTTATTTGCTTATACAATATACAGCTCATATTTCCAGTCATACGTTTAGTACCATATTCATTACTACGCTAGATGCATGGCAATCGAAATATCTCTGTTTTCCATATACTATTAGTTCTGTTCAAGTGAATGGCTCTGATGATTTCCTTTTCTACAGTTATACCTTCTTTTTCTTGTAAATATGACAAATGAAATTATCTTTTACAAAATATACAAAAAGTGATATTTTTAGCATAAATTCAACATCGCTATGATATAAATACTAAGGAAAAATTAGGTTAATTTTGGTTTTAATGCATAAAATGTTTCAAACTGTAACTCAAAATAACAGTTACGAAAAATTTTGTTAATATGTGAAAAGTACATGAAATGCGCCGATGCCACTGCATTTACATTAAGACAACAGTTGTATACATGTATATTTCATACGTAGTTTTCCGATAAAGTGTGTTGAAAGCTTTGACATTCATGACACCATAACACGGACGGGGAGGTCAAAAGGTTAATTAAAAGTAATGATTTTTGTTTTGACGTCACAATCGTTGAACGCCGCGCAAACATCATAAGGGGATGACAATTTGATTCTGAAGGGGGCAGATTTTGGAAATAATCCTTGAAAATCCTGAAAATAAATAATCTCTCTTCCACTGGGAATAAACAATCTGGCCTTGATTGGTGGAAACAGGTCCCCTCCCCCCCCCCCCCCCCCCGAAATAGAGTTGTCAGGTTTGGGTATATTTCTCTCTCTCTCTCCAGTAAAGATTAAAATAAATTATCTGTTCCTGACCATTTATGAAAAAAGTAACCTGTCTTTCACGAACATGAAAATGAATATGAATCGAAAAAAAGTCAGTTTCCTTATAATCAAATGGTTATCCCCTAAATGAATATCAAAATTCACGCTCATGTTGAACAGTAACGTCTACTCCCTCTACTTTTTTCGAGGGAAAACACCCATAAAATAATCTTGATATTGATTTTATAGATAGAATATGAATTATAAAGTAAAAATAAACTCAATTATGCATAAAATTTATTTGAATTGAGCAAATAAACTTTGAGTTCTCTAGGAATCTCTGTTTAGTAGGACCGCTCAAATTACCAATACGGTTCGGTGTGTATCACTTATTCAGGCATAATATACGCAAAGAAGCGATATTTCATCAGTCTACCATGAAGTAAATAAATGAAATATAAGCACTGAATTTTATTGGACATTCGTGTGTCACAACACGGACGTTTGACAATCGCACAACTATTAACGCATACAATTTTTCATCACGTGCTATTGTGCATAATTCAATTTGTAGCATAGCGTTCAAGTTAAGACACGATGAACATCCAAATTTTCAATTCAAAGCTTACTTGAAAATAAATCTTTAATTAAAAATTCAAATATGGTTAGTGCTTACCAGTACTTTTAGTACTTTGATTATTGCTGTTTCAGACATTAAATGTTTTGAAATGACCCCTAATCTGAATCGACAGCGTCTCTTTGCACCAATGTAACAAATGATTTTATTGGTTCGTTTATTTTAAGACAAACATCACTATTCATCAAAATAACTGTGTCACGGCGAATTTAAATATCATTTACATATTCAGTACCATCCAAAAATTGCAAATATACTAATAAAAAACAAGTTATAAGACACAGTTATCTGCCATCCTAATATATTGACGTTTTCCGAAATTTGTATCGCCCAATGTGAGCTTACCTTGCATCGTACGCAAAGGAGAGCGGTTGTTCAGAAAGAACAAAGAAAAAGAACTTAAAATCCGACATATTTTGAAAAAACAAAACGTAAATGATAACCTATAATAAAATTTCACAAATAGAGCAACAAAATACGTCTTGGGTTAGCTGAATCGAAAGATCCCAGGTAGCAATTTATTTACATCAGCCATTGCGATAGTCACGTGACCAGATTTGTGAAAATGGCGGCTACCCAAAATTTTCAACATGGATTCAAATATGCCATACACCGTGTCCATTCATAACACAGAGATGAAACCAGCATAAGAACTGTTCTTCGGGGTCCTAGAAACGTAAGAACTGGATCAAAATGTCGGGTAGAGGTAGGAGAGCAAGGGGCCGGCCTCCAAAAACCCCTTTGTCGACAAACAGAACCAATTTTTTAAGAAAACCGAAAGCCTACCAGGCACGAAGCGATGCATCAAGTGACCCCAATTCTAGATCTAGTACACCAGTCAGCATACCAGGTACTCCGACGAGAGGAAGGGGGAGATCTAGAGAAGCGTCCTATAAAGGGAGAAATTTTATACACAGCTTGTTTGATGAAGATGAGGCATCCCGATCCAGCATGGATCCCGAGGAGAGAAGCAGCGATGTCGCGGAGGATATTGAGCCTCTTGATGAGGATTCTGACAGTGTGTATGATGAGTCTGATTCAGATTACAGTGATGATAGCTATAGTACACAAAGTTCCACTAGCAAGAGGAAACTCTTTTATTTTCGTAGACCAAAAACACCTGAGTTATTAGATGACAAGGATATACCTCAGTTAGACTTACCAAGCAGTTCAAATGATTTACTTATACCCTCTGAATATTTAATGATGTGCTTGGGTGTTTACGAAGTCATTCGACATTTCAGAGTTATATTAAGATTATCCCCATTCACTTTTGAAGATTTCTGTGCAGCTCTATATAGTGATGAAGTTTCAACTTTACTTAATGAAACTCACATAACTCTTTTGAAATCTCTTTTACGGGAAGAAGATGGCAATAATACCACTTTTGGACCTACTGATCTGAAAGACAGCATTAATGCATCTTTATATTTTATTGACTCCATGACGTGGCCAGAGTTGGTGAGAAGTTATTTAGACAGCGACCGTTTATCAGAAAACAAAGAAGCGCTGGAAGTTTTAGAGAAAAGTACCGAATATCCATTTGTTTCATTTCAAGAAAGATTGAAAGTCTTGAAAGTGTTAACAGACTTGTTTCTCTCAACAAATAGTGTAAGGGAAGAAATCATGAATGAAGGCAATATTCAATATGATGATCACTGCAGAGCTTGTCACAAGTAAGCTTAAAGTTCATGATATGTCAAATGTTTATTGTATACCTGAAACTTTTACCCAAATCTGTCTTATTCTGTATGTAGAGGATATTCAATGTTTTGTAGATGAATATGGAACTTATTTCACGAGTGGGACAGGATTTTTTTTATATTTTCACGAGTGCGAAGCACGAGTGAAAATATCAAAAAATCCTGTCTCACGAGTGAAATAAATTCCATACTCATCTACAAAACATTGAATTTTCTGTTTATTACATTTTCTTTGATTTTCCCTTTGCCTCAGTCTTTTCTTAACACAGTGTCATAGGCTTGACGTCATAGTTGAGTGGTTGAGACGTCATAGCTTAGCAGTTGTGTGATTGAAAACATTACATAGCATGGATTTTAGCAACATATTTGGGAAGAAATTTGCAGTTTTACCTCTATCAAGATTCTTAGTTATTATATCTATCTTATGACAGGCCAGAAATTATTTTTCACTTAATTTGATATCCTTTCACACTGCGAGAGAATATCATTTTGGTATCCTTTCACACTGTGAGAGAATATCACTTTTATTCAATGAATAAATCACAGTATTTCACTGTTGAAAATGTAATAAAATATTATATATCTCTATATAATGATCAGATTCTTTTTCTTTTTGCATTTTTTTTTACATTGTTTATGCTATATTTCCATCATCACATAGGTTTAAATAAAATCCAAGCTTTATCTTTTTTTCTCTTAGACTTGGTGACTTGCTGTGTTGTGAGACATGTTCTGCTGTGTATCATCTGGCCTGTGTAGAACCTCCAATGGAGGAAGTGCCAGAAGAAGACTGGGTTTGCACAATCTGTAAGGCACACAAGGTAATGATGTCAAGCTAGGTCACTTACTGTTAATACTTTTACCAGTACTGACATCAAAATTGCACCTTGGTGATCCTTTCACTCTTGTGGTATAACAAAATTTTTTAAGCATGATCATAATTATAGTTTTAATTGTAAATGCTAGCAAGTAAATTCTGATTCATTTAAAAAAAAAAAAATTGGAGTAGATCTTTTATTTTTGGAGTACCGGGTATATGATCTTTTTTTTAAGAAAATAGATATTATTATTTTTCGCTATCATTCTCAGGTATCTGATTGGCTCGAACTAGTTCACATGATCAAGTATAAATCATCTTATAAACTGAGTTTTTTTCTATTTTAAGCTTCTAGAAAAGCCTATAAACCGGGTGTTTCTAAACCTGGAAACATTTTTCAGTGAAGCAACAAGAGTGATGACATCACAATAGTCATTATAAACTGGATGTTTCTAAAAACAGATACTCCAGCCGCTTTGTGTAATTTGTGATCATTCTATATGCTTTCTCTAAGGTCTATATATCTCGGGATAGACCTTAGAGAAAGGCTATTTTTGTATAATAATTATACATAAAAAAGAATTGATATTAGATGTTTATGTTTTTCATGTTGAACACATATTTCAGTCAAAATTGTTCCAGATTTGGGAAATTGCACTTGAAGTTGATACATTAGAGCAGACTTACGTACTTTATATCACTCTATTAAGTTGGATTACAGTTTCCATATCCTAATTTTTTTGAACTTGAAAATGAAACTTTCCTCCTGATTTTATTGTTATTTTTTAAATCTTGTATATGACAGGTTAAAGGTGTGACAGATTGTGCATCAGAGGCAGAAAAAAGTGGGTTACTTTGCAGACAAGAACCAATCGGGTTTGATCGACATCGAAGGAAATACTGGTTCCTCTGCAGGAGAATAGTTGTGTAAGTCAAAGTTTCTTTATTTTGGTTTTGAGATATACATGTATATACAGGGATAGAAATTATTATTTTTGTTTACTGGTCACTCGGGCTATCGCCTTAAATTTTTACTGGTCATATTAGTACTTCCACTGTCCCATATGGCCAGTAGATTTTAAAAAGACTGGCCCCAAACCATAATAATAGTAATATTTTGTTTATATTTTGATACTTAGAAGCACAACTTAACAAAACAAGAAACAGCAGGAGTTGGGACACACAACCCTGTCAAGTTAACTAGCCCGACTGTGAATGAATTTTATTATGCACAAAAAACCCCCTGACACAAAGGGCACATGCCCTCAGCAATGTACTAGCCCAGACTGAAAATTCACTTGCCCCAGACCAGTGGGCCATCAATTATTTTGAGCCCTGATATAGTACACATACTTCAAATTCAAAGGTTAACTACAAATTTAAGAATACTTTAGAAAGGCATTTCAAAATGTTAGCAGGCATTATATGACCTGCCCTAAATGATTCTAGATATATCAACAGTTTTTGTGAAGAATTCATTTTAGTTTTTCTGGACAGCATCCTTGTAAAATATTTTATGTCTTTGTGTGAACATAACAAATGTTGACAAAGTGTTTTCTATCCTACATCAAGATGGACTTAAACTGAAAATGCAGAAGTGTAAATTTTTCAAACCAGCTCTGCAATATTTGGGCCAGCCGTAGAACCTTGTACTGACAAAAAACTTCATTCACAATAACATCTTTTGGAATAACTGATACATTTCTAGGAGAAGTTTCATGTCATAACTTTTCTCTGTGGTGCTTGCTTTAGTGAAATCATGCATTGCATGATTATCCCCCTTGTATAAGATATTTTCAGTGAACAGCACTTGCATCTTTCCATGCTTACTGTAGGATTCTTGTTTTATTACAGGGAGAGTGAAGATTCTGTCTGGTACTATAGCACAAAGCCTCAGTTTGATGAACTTTTGGAAGTATTAGACAAGAACAACTATGAGAAAGACTTGGTTATGACTCTGTTAGAGTTCAAGGAGGATGTGCTAAAGCACATGTCTATCACTGAGGAACTGACCAACAGTCACAAAGGCAATAGGAAATCAGCATTAGAGATTGAAATAGGTTTGTCAAAAAATATCATTCCTGGCATGAATTCATTGGAGTAAAGTAAAAAAAATTTTGAAGAGGTTATCTATAAACAGTTATGATTCTTCTTCCTTATAGTAAAGATTAGTTTGGCAGAGATATTGAATTTTAAGTTTAATTAACGTCTTATGTAGGTCAGTTACAGAAGACTCAGACAGAAAGAGCTGCAAGGAAAGCCAAAGAGGAGGAAGAGAGGAAAGCCAGGGAAGAAGAGGAGGCCAGGCAGATGGAAGAGGAGAGGATCCAAAGGGAAATCATTGACCTTGATGGTCCAGAGATGAATGGGGACATTAATGAAAACTCTAACTCAAGACCAATGAACTTCAACTCTTCTGTGGTATGTTGTTCTTAATGTATATTGATTAAAAATATTTCTGACCCATCTGCTTTATTAACAACAAATTAATTAATCAATTAACAACAGATTATGTTCAAAAAGTTTTCATGAATAATAATATGTGATTGATATCAGGTTGAAGAAGTAGTGATGTCGGAGGAAATGGAAGTAATAGCTACTACTAGTGAAGTTACTACGTCACAAACTATAGTAAGTGAAGCTGGAAAGACTGAGGCTCATTTACACCAGCTGGTAGAGACTGTGACCACAACAACAGTCAAAACAGTGACCAGCACAAAGGTGTCAAACTCTGAGGAAGCCATGGAAACTGACTCAGGTGATCAAACAAACCAACCCAATGATGATGTCATCCTGCTTGAAAAAAATGGACAAGGCCCAAACCCTGACCTCAAGTCCTTTGAGATTAAGAAAGTGGACAAAACTCCTGATGGTGTTAAGTCTACCATTATGAATGTGCAATCTGTGTGTCCGAATGTCAAACCCACTGTTCTGAAGGTGACAGAGGACAGTTCTCAGAAGTCCCCACAGACAAGGACAGTGCTGATCGTAAACCGTGATGGAAATCGGGTGACTTTGGCAGTCAGTAAACAACCTATAACATCATCACAGAGTTCAGATGGCATTGACACAGTAGTAACCCAGAACTCTACAGAAAACACAACAGTAGTCTCATCCTCAGGTATGCTTATGTCTACAAGTTATAAAATTCTTGTATGTGGCGACTTGCAGCCAAGTTGTATGTGTACATAATATGTCCTGTTTATAGATGCCAGAAGGATAGTGACCCGATCCAAAACTGGTTCCCTGACCCCCAAACAGTTCACAGACTCAGTCACATCAACCACAGCCACCATCAAGAATAGGTCTTCTGATGATGTCCTTGTGATCAACAAGGATGGCGACATTACCCGAGTCACTCGCAGTAAAAGTGCCTTAATGACGCATCAGTCTGTTTACTTCAAATTAGGTATCAGGATTTATCATACAAAGTACATGCATTTGTTAAATTATATTAGTTTTTTTTTTTTGCTTTCCAGTTTCCATGTTAACAAGAATAAATATACATATACCTGAATAATTCAAAATTGTAAAATACAGGAAGTAATGATACAGTAATTAGTTAATTCACACCTGCAATTGTTTTGTGAAGTGTTGATACATGTCATAAATATTGAGTATGTAAGCATATTGTGAAATTCATGGTAATTTTTGTAGGAATGGAGAACAATTTCAAGACATATCAGAATCAGTACTCCAGTAACCCCCTGGCTCTGAACAAACACCAGCATAACGAGGAGCGGGACAAACGACGCTACCTCTCACACAAGTTCAGTCTCACTCAGCTGAGCGAGTTTAAGTGGAACGGGACATTGGTTGGTAGGAAGAATCTGGTCATTAATACTCTGATGATGACCATTACACAGTTAGAGAACAACATCCCCACCGCCTTCCTGCATCCTCACTGGCCACTGCACCGTACTAACTGGAATAATGCTGTCCAGTTATGTAGATCACCAGCAGACTTTGGCCTGGCTCTCTCTATACTGGAGGCTTGTATGAAACCTGTCCTGTTTAACCCAGTGTGGACGGAAGCTCTAGGTTTGTGTCTAAACATCAGGGTAGATTATTGTAATTTGTTTGGTATTATATATGTACATAAACATTGGTTTTTTGCAGATATGTTGCAAGTGCATGTACATATACTGTATATCATGTACATCTGACAGTAATGTAAAAAAAATGTAGATTTTCATTAGTCTTTATACATGTATATTTTTCTAACATTAGGTCACTCCAAACTGATGAAAATCACATCCTTAGATAGAGAGGAGATGAAGAAACGAGAGAAGGAGTTGAGGAAGAAGAAAGAGGAGGATGAGGAGAGCCGAGGACCTCTGGTCTGGATCAAGTACACTCTGGGTCTGAAACATCAGGTAAGCCAAGGACCTCTGGTGTAGATCAGGCACACTCTGGGTCTGAAACATCAGGTAAGTCGAGGACCTCTGGTGTAGATCAAGTACACTCTGGGTCTGAAACATCAGGTTAGTCGGACCTCTGGTCTGGATCAAGTACACTCTGGGTTTGAAACATCAGGTAAGCCAAGGACCTCTGGTGTAGATCAAGTACACTCAGTCTCTGGGTCTGAAACATCAGGTAAGCCAAGGACCTCTGGTGTAGATCAAGTAGACTCTGGTCTGAAACATCAGGTAAGTTGAGGACCTCTGGTCTGGATCAAGTACACTCTGGGTCTGAAACATCAGGTAAACTGAGGACTTCTGGTGTAGATCAAGTACACTCTGGGTCTGAAACATCATGTAAGCCAAGGACCTCTGGTGTAGATCAAGTACACTCTGGGTCTGAAACATTATGTAAGCTGAGGACATATGGTGTAGATCAAGTACACTCTGGGTCTGAAACATCAGGTAAGTGGAGGACCTCTGGTCTTAATCAAGTACACTCTGGGTCTGAAACATCAGGTAAACTGAGGACTTCTGGTGTAGATCAAGTACACTCTGGGTCTGAAACATCAGGTAAGTCGAGGACCTCTGGTCTGGATCAAATACACTCTGGGTCTGAAACATCAGGTAAGCTGAGGACCTCTGGTTTGGACCAAGTACACTCTGGGTCTGAAACATCAGGTAAGTCGAGGACCTCTGGTCTGGATCAAGTACACTCTGGGTCTGAAACATCAGGTAAGCTGAGAACCTCTTGTCTAGACCAAGTACACTGGGTCTGAAACATCAGGTAAGCTGAGGACCTCTGGTCTAGACCATGTACACTCTGGTTCTGAAACATCAGGTAAGTCGAAGACCTCTGGATCAAGTATACACTGGGTCTGAAACATCAGGTAAGTCGAGGACCTCTGGTCTGGATCAAGTAGACTCTGGTCTGAAACATCAGGTAAGCCGGGGACCTCTGGTCTGGATCAAGTAGACTCTGGTCTGAAACATCAGGTAAGCCGAGGACCTCTGGTTTGGATCAAGTAACTCTGGTCTGAAACATCAGGTAGGGAAGTAAACAAATTATAATACTGTAAAACATGCCTATATGAAGTTCCTGGGGCAATCAATTTTGCTTTAATATAAATGTAATCTGTTTTATCCATTAAGTTTACAATATGTTATAAAACCAGGAGATAAAAATCACTTCAAGCATGAATTCATTATAAGCATGTGCTCTACTGTACTAATGAGAAGTTTAACAGATTTTTAAAACATGGGTTAGTATTTAATTTGTGTTTCTGTTCTAGGTGTGGAAACAAAGGGGTGAGGAATACAGAGTAACAGGGGGTCAAGGCTGGCTTTGGGTGTCCAAAACTAGACAAGGTAACTTTGTGTCCCAGGACAGTGTGGGTCTGAGGAATGTAGCTCGCAAGTTACAGGCCCGAAAACGAAAGGCAGAGGAAAAACAGGAGGAAAATCAGGAGGATAGCAAGGAAGAATCAACAGCAAAGAAAGTGAAGGAAGAGGGTGGGCAGGAGTCAACAGAGACAATAAAAGAGGAAGGGAAAATGGAAGTTATGCAGACAGTCAAAGAGGAAAATTCCGAAGTGGAAGTGTATCCACAAGGTGAAAAAATGGATGTTGATGAGAAACCTGTAGAAACTAAAAAGGAGGAGGATAGTGGAGAAAGTGGAACAAAGGAAGATAAGGTGGAAAGTGGAGAAACTCCACAGTTGAAAACAGAGAATAGAAAGAATGAAGTATTTAAGGGTAACACAAAGAAAACAGATAATGATCAGGATGTCACCATTGACATTGAAACTTCAAGTCCAGTAAAACACACAAAAGTATCATCTATCATTGAGACAAGCAAAGTAACAAATGACTTTTCTGCCACAGGTGGTACAAAAGAATCTGGTTTACCACCAAAAGCAGATGTTGATCTCATAAATGTGACAAAAGGCATGAACGAACGAACTTTTTATCCAAAAGTCACTAAACCCTATGCAAAATTAGATTCCTTATTGGTGAAACGTTTAAAACAAGAAGAAATTGAGATTAAACAAAGACAAGCTTTGCAGCAGCAGATAAATTGGAAATTGAAATCTCAACTCAAAACAGAGCCAGATCAGCATTCTATAAAAACAGAAACAGTTAAAATGGAGGAAAATAAGCCATTCACTGATACAAGTACATCAGAAGAGAGTGAAGATCTTCCCTCCTTTACTTGCTATTCTTATCTATGTCGAAGTGGAGAGGGTTCTTGTTATTCTTGTCTCTGTATGCAGCAACAGTCTGAGGACGAGGCCATGATGAATCTGACAGGTAACACACAACAGGAGAACACGTCTGATACTGAAATGGAGGAAGACGAAGAAGAGGAGGATGTGGATGTAGAGGGAGATGGAAAACCTTCTCCTCAGAAGATAGCCCCGGTCAAGGAGGAGAAGGCAGAGGTCAAACAGGAGGAGGAAAAAATGGACACCACCGAGACTGATCATAAGATTGTTAAATCAGAACCCGAGACCAAATCGATTATCCTGAAACCTGTAGGGAGTACGTCCAGTACAGGCACCGCAGCAAAAACCACAAGTAGTGCTGTGGCACAGATTCTATCTCAGAAGACTGGATTGAAGGCCAATCAGATGACCCAAGCTCAGCAAGCATTGAGACAAGCCATTGATAAGATGAGTGTTGAGGAACTCAGAAGTAAAATGCCTCCACTCAGAACAACCAAGGAACCAATCAAACTGGTCAAGTTTGCAAAAATGGGTCAAAGGCTGCCAGCAAAAAAGAAAGCCACATTACCCTCCTGTCACAAGTTTTTGACTCCAAGTGGAAGGAAAACATTGTTTGCACTTGAAAAACATGAACTGAGGAAAATGTCTCGTAAAGGAGGCAAATGTGAAACAAAGGCTTTCAACTATAACTGTAAAATGAACAATGTGAATTGGATATACCCATGTCCAAGACCTGTGTTTAAAACTGCTTGGAGATATAGGACTCAGACTAGTAAGTCTTATGGAGCTGTGGGTATTCAGTTGAGGATTCTGTGGGCATGTCTTCGCTGGGATGACCTGGCAGTAAAGCCACCAGCTGGGGGCACCAACACTATCTCCACAGAGACAGAAATCACAACCAAGGAACTGCTGAAACGAAGGGATGTTGGTCCTCACAATTTACGCTCGGAGTTTTTGGTCAGAAAAATAGTCGTACCTCTTGGAGTGCCTACTCAGCCCAAAGGTGAACATTCTTACATATTGTTAGGTTAACTTAAGATGGATAATATTCCTGTGGTAAAATACATTTTATGAATGCATACATGTATTTACATATAATTGATAATGTCATAACAATTTCTTTTAATCTATTGGTATCTGTAGCTTGATTGTGTCAGATTTAAAATTTACATGTACATGTATATTTTTATTATCCATTCAGAGAAGTATACACCCCAGAGAAGTGGTTTAAGGGAGCGGAAGAGGGCAGAATCACCCAAGCAAACAGAGCCAAGTGTCACAGAGCATTGGACACCAGAGGAGGAGCTAGAACTGTGGGAAATTAAACAGTTTGGAGAAAAGTAAGTTGTTCGTACTGTAACTCAAAAATCTGAATATAAAATTTCTTATTTATGCCTGAAATGCCAGTTTCCAAATTAGCCAAATGAGAAGTTGTTTTAAAATTCATTACTTTATGTGTGAACTGCTGAATTTCAGATTAGCCAGACAGAGGGCAGCCATTCAGGAGAAGTCCAGTCAGGACACAGTTCAGGTACAGCAGACCACATCCGTCAATGCTGCCCAGCTAAAAGCTCAGTTGGAGCAGCAACTGAAGCAGCAGAGATTGGCCCTACAACAGAAGAGGCTGCTGGAGGCTCAGGGAAAGATTGCTCCTGTCTCTACTTCAGCTCCCTCAATCATATCAGCCACCCTCAACAGTGCCTCAGGAGGGACAGTCATCAAAACCCTGGGTGGAGCTGTCGGAAGTAGCCTCTTGTCTGGGGCCACCAGTATTTTGAAAACAGTACAGCCAAAGACCTTGTCTGCAATAACAGGTGAGTTTTTCCGTACTTACATGTACTTTATGTGTGTATTGGAGATAGCAGAAATCTCATTCTTAGACTGTGTAAGTTTTCTTTACTTTTTTCTTTTAGTCAATCCTTCAGGAGTAGTAACAACCAATGGAGGAACTCCTATAAGGCCTGTAGTCAAAGTTCAGCTGCCCATGAGGAGCTCTTTACAGACCTCGTCAGGGGTAACACTGGCTCCCAAACCAGGATCTATTGTAGTTAGTACTGCACAGCCATCAACTCTGACAAGATTGATTGTCCCCATTTCAAAACCACAACTCACTCCCACAAAAGGTGAATGGGGTGGATAAATGTATAGTGGCACAGTGATCATTGACTTGTACTTACTTTGATTTTGTCTAAATCATTGATAATGTTTTTTTTATGTTTTATTTCTGTTGTAGTAAATGTTATAGGAAGTCAGTCATTGCCAACAACCCCAGCTAGAGTCATTGTTCCTTCATCGGTCCAAACACCCCCTTCTTCAGTTCCTAAATGTAAGCTTCTAAAGGACATGTATATGCAGTAAATAGTCAGATTTTTACTGGAAGTAAAAATAATACAGAAAAGAATGCGTTGTTAGTGCACTATATATATTTCTTGATCTATTTTCAGTGCAAATTCGTCCTACAGGTTCTCCAGGAACCCAGAACCTTCAGATAATTCAAGGCCCCTCAGGTCAACTACAAGTCAGAGGGTTAATGCAGGGTAGGTATCTGTATTTCAAAAGTTTCTAATCATTTAAGAATGAAATGATTTTTGCAGTACATAGTCTCTATTCATGAACTATAATTTTTTTTACAGGTCAACAAATTATTCGACTCCCTGATGGCAGACTTCAGCTTCTGACCTTGCCTCAGTCTGGTGCCACCACACAAGTGGTGACTACAAGTGTTACCTCCTCTCCACAAGCTAGTCTGGCCTCCACGCTCGTCCCTCCCCGGGGACAGCTGGCTATTCGCCCTACCTCATCAGTGTTAGTTAGCACCAGTACAGGGTTATCAGCCCTGACTGGAACCACCCCCACCCGTATCATTGTTCCCTCCCAGGCATTGTCCTCAGGAGGTGCCCTTCAGCTTGGCAATTCAACCATTCAAACCAAACAACTCTTAGCACAGTCTTTGGCAGGCCTGGGAAATGTAACATCTGTTGATGGAACAGCCACGCTTGTAAAGCCAGCTACCACCACAGTACAGGCAATGGAAACCCCCAAACTGGTGGCTAGTCTGTCCACCCCATCTGCTGCTGTCCCTGGAACTAATGTGGCAGCTACTCTCCTGTCACCCCTTAAACTGACCTCTGTTACTCGTCCCATTTTGGTATCATCAGTACCTACCCTTCCAAAACAGACGTCATCTTCCATCAGTATAGCTCCACCATCCACAGTGCTGTTGCCTGTCAAAGTGTCAACTGCTATAGCTGCAACAACCACTACACCTCGACTGGTGTCACCTCCTCAGACAATTCAGCAGCAACTGGTACTGCAGAAAAGTCCACCCCAGGCTGTTACATCATCCCCACGTACTACCACAGTGGCTCCCTCTACTCCTACATCCTCCACAAAATATGCCGTCACTCCACAGGTTGTGCAACAAGGTACATGAACTGAACCATTTTGTGAATTTTTTTTAGCATGATTAAATTATGTACTTTTGAAATGAGAAGGAGATTTAAAAATTGCATTTTAAGATATTTTCAAATTTTAATTGAAGTTGTTCGCCAAGCACTGATGCAGAATCAGACTCCAGAAATTCAAGCCAAATTGCTAGCAATGCAGCGTATGATGCAGAACCCCTCAGCGAGCCCCATTCCACCTCCTCAGCCAGTGGTGGAGAAGCCGCCAACAGTGGTGACCACTGCGGCACCTGTACAGCAGCTGGACCCAGCTACAAAGCAGATGACACAAGAACAAAGGGAAGAAAGGATGAGGTAATTCAATAATTAAAGATGCTTTTTGTACATTTTGTATTATTTTGTTTTGAAGAAGTTTTGTTCTATAGTCTTTGCCTTTGTATGAAAATTTACAACTTGACAAAGGTCACATTATTACAAGTCATTTCATAGGTGTAAATATATGTAGCACTACATTATGTCCAGGGCAAATACATGTACTGATACATGTAACACTAGTATATATATGTAGTCTACCTTAGCTGTATTTATCATTGACTTTTAGCTCACTTGAGCCAAGGGTTCTTCTATGCAATAATTAATTGTTTTTATCTGTGAACATATTTACCGGTACATTTGAATAGATGAGTCAATATAAAGCAATTCTTGAAAAGCATCATTAAGAAGGAGAATTAAAGGAATTTTCATTTTTAGTGAAAGATGAATAAATAGAAGTCTGCTTTCTTATTTATTAAACCATCTGGCATGATAAATAAAGGATTGATTCAGGAAAAAAAATATGTTCTATGTAGAGAAACTTTTGAAAAAAACAAATAAAACTTGTATTATGTCAAATTAATTGCGACATACAGTATGCATATAGTGTAGAGTCGGATTCTTCAAGAATGATTTCATAGTATGAGCAAAATGGCTCAGGTGAGCTATTGTGGCTTATCAACTTGTTGTTAAAAGCACTAGTTTTATTCTTTTTAATGTTTTATACAGAAGAGCAGTGTGTGGTGCTGTGCTGAAGTCTATTGTGGAGAAGATTGAAAAGAAAGAGAAGGAAGAAGTCCGCAAAGTGAAAAAACAGGAGCTTGAAGAGGAGAAGCAGAAGCGATTAATGGTAGCCAAACTTCACGGCACTTTGTACAAACACAAGGAGGCTCTCAAGAGGGAAATTCTTAAGAAACGTTCATTAATGGAGAAAAATCTGCAGCAAGAAATCCAGGTGCTAACTCTAC
Source organism: Saccostrea echinata (assembly GCF_033153115.1). Lineage (NCBI taxonomy): Eukaryota > Metazoa > Mollusca > Bivalvia > Ostreida > Ostreidae > Saccostrea > Saccostrea echinata. The sequence continues at coordinate 1,961,817 of NW_026889783.1, forward strand.
TGGATATCAGGCTCCTCACTAGAGCATGTTAATAATTTTGGGTTTCAATTTTTTGGTTTAGACGCTGTAGCCTCCATTGTTCTTGTGATGTCCTCATGTGTTTTATTTCATTTCAATTTTGCATGAAGATTTATGGCTGCATGTCTGGTAAACCTTGATTGACCTTGAAAGGCTTGATTATAATTTTGGCATAATAATTGAATTTTATGAGTCACAAAACTGGTTATAAAAAAAATAACAAACTACAAATCCTGAGTAATTGTAGGAGTAATGTATGCAAAGTTTGTCACACATGCAGCTCTTTTTTTCCATACAATGTATATGCTAAAAAAATTCATGATGGTGCACTCCAAGTTTTATATAAAACAAGGATTCCAGAGTCAAATATTATGAATGTTTGCTTTCATTCAGTGTTGTAAAATTTTACATGTACTTTGCAGTCTTCATGAAAACTTTTCCAGACACTAGCCAATAGGGCTAGTAGAGTTGAGTTATTTAATAAGCCATCATGGTGGGCTTTAAAATGGGTCTTTTAGAAAGAATTCTTGGTTCTTTCAGTTTCAAAGAAAAGATCACAAGTTCAAAGACAAATGAATTTGACATACAGTAAAACTTGCTTATAGCAAAGTCCTGTGGACATGTGAATTTACTTCACTGTATCTGTAATTTGTTAAATATGAATTTGTTAAAGTTTATATAGCAGATTCAGAATATTGATTTTTTGCCTTCAAGTGTGACTAGAAAATGTATTTTGGGATGAATTTAATTTCATACATAAATACTTACAAAAAAAGTCAGTTCAATATTTTAAAAATTGGGATCTTTGAAAATTCATTGAAGATGTAAATTAAATTATTTTTAATGCCTAGGGGACACAAAATCAGTTTACTATATCCTTAAATTCATGATATCTGAGTTCATGATATATGTAAAAATTTACAATGAATGAAGAATTTTGCCTGGGATTTCAAAAAACTTCACTGTAAATTCACTGTATCCATGTTCATACTAAACATGTTTTACTGTAGTCAGAAACAAAGTCATTTTGATCATGGTTTATTTCATTATGTTTTATCCAAAGGATTCAAACTTCCCAAATTTTTACTAGACCCTCAGGCTACTGCTGAAGTATATTTTTACTAGCCCATGCCAAATTTCGTTACCCTCGAGCTTTGGGCTATCAAGTTTTCAAGAAGGCTGCCTTTGACTTTGGAAAACTACTAAGATTTTTTTTATTGTTCATGAAAAAAAGCAAATGATTATTCAGATTTGAATTTTAGATCTACTGGTCAGAGACCAGAAGAGCTTATGCGATAGTAAGGTGTCCATCTTTCCGTCTGTCTGTCTGTCTGTCCGTCCGTCTGTAAACAATTTTTCAAAATGCTACTCCTCCTACAGTTTTGGTCTGATATCAGTATTACTTGGCACACAAGTAAACTATACTAAGATATGTAATTCTATTTATCGGTTTTTGATTTCAATGAATGCTGTTGCCATGGTAACTAAAAATAGAAATTTCTATGAAATACTTTAGAAATGCTAGTCCTCCTACAGTTTTGGTCTGATATCAGTATTACTTGGCACACAAGTAGACTACACTAAGATACATAATTCTGTACATCGGTTTTTGATTTCAATGAACGCTGTTGCCATGGTTACTAAAAATAGAAATTTTTGTGAAATACATTCAAAACGCTACTCTTCCTACAGTTTTGATCTCTTTTCAACTTGGCACACAAGTAGACTACACTAAGATACATAATTCTGTGTATCCGTTTTTGAATTTGATGAACAGTGTTGCCATGGTTACTAAAAATAGAAATTTCCTTGAAATACATTCATAATGGTACTCCTCCTACAGTTTTGATCTCGTTTCAATATAACTTGGCACACAAGTAGACTACACAAAGATACATACATATGTTTTTGATTTCGATGAACGGTGTTGCCATGGTTACTAGAAATAGAAATTTCCTTGAAATACTTTCAAAATGCTACTCCTCCTACAGTTTTGATTTCTTTTCAATATAACTTGGCACACAAGTAGACTACATTAAGATGCATAATTCTGTATATCTGTTTTTGATTTCAATGAACGGTGTTGCCATGGTTACTAAAAATAGAAATTTTTTGAAATACTTTCAAAATGCTACTCCTTCTTCATGTTTTGTCTGATTTCAGTATAACTTGGCATACAAGTAGACTACACTGAGATACAGAATTGTTATTGTTGCTTTTTGATTTTGTTGAATGATGTTGCCATGGTTATTTAAATCAAAATTTCTGTAAAATTATTTTAAAAGGCTACTCCTCCTACAGTTTTATTCTGATTGCAATAAATCTTGCCACAAAAACAGACTAAACCAAGGATCATTATTCTATTTATTGCTGTTGCAAAGTTTCAAGTCCAAGTGCTACTTTTATCTTCTTTTATAAGTACAACCAGTAGAGCTACAGTCTTATCAGATACTTCTGGTTTACATTTAAGAAAGAGAGGTTAAAAAGTACTCCAGCTGTCTATAAAATCTGATGTGTTATTTCAGTTTGAGGTGGCTGAACAATTGAAGAAGCGCCAGGGTCAGTCTCAAAAGCGGGTAGATTCTAGCTCCCGTCAAGCAAACCAGGCAGTCCTGACCGTTCAGCAGCATATTGCTAGTGGCAACAAGAAAGCCGTCATTCCAGCGGAGCAGATTGTCAAATCTAAACGGAAGAAGCAAAAGATAATTTCGACTGGCTCCAACAAGTCTCTCAACCCCAGATCAAGACTGTACTGTGTTTGCAAACAGCCATATGATGACACCAAGTAAGCTTTGCTTTCTCACACCTTTTAAAATTAAGAGAAGAGCCACTTCATGTTGTTTTGCATAAATCTTATGAAGGTAAACTTTGTTAACTGAATCCAGAGGTAATTCATGAATGCAAGTGATTTTATTGTCCCATAATTTCCGGAAAGGAGGGGAAATTAAATCTCATTCATTTATCTGTCACAAAATTTTAACCTTGATAATAACTTTGAATAAGAAAAGATAGAGCTTTAATACTTCACGTATACATTACCTGTGACAAGACCTTTTCAAGTGTACTATGATTTTTTTTTTACCTATGACCTTGACCTTTAAGTATGACCTACTTTTCAAAAATTTTAACATCAGTGATAACTTTGAATGAGAGAAGATAGGGTGTTCATATTTGACATGCATTCTTTCCAATATGCTGATTTTTTATATTATGACCTTGAAGTTTTGCCTACTTTCCAAAATTTTAACATTGCCAGACTGGATCTTGAGTTTGATGCAGTTTTAAAAAATTTTAATCTTTGCTATAACTTTAATTAATTCAAAAATTTACATCTTTTTTGTATGACAGACAGACAAGACAGGTCATACAGACGAGACAGTTACCTGTGTCGTAAGAGTTTGAAAGTGGGAGACCACAATTCTTTGAAGAACTGCGAACGATAGTATTGTTCTCCTGCCTACCTCCAAGTCAATTTTCAAAAGTTAACACATTTGAATGATTTTTCATATTTATGTAGATATTTATATGGATTTTCATAAAACATTACTTATTTGGGAAAACAAAGAGAGATAACTCTATAATTTTGGTAAAACTCGTGTTTTTCACTATAGAAATCAATGGAAAATATTTATAAAACATCTCTCTCCCCACCCCCCATGAAACAAAAAGTTAATATGGATCAGTATTTTACAAATTCATACCAAAGCTTTTTGTGTTTCACGGGGGGAGGGGGGAACATGTTTACAGACAAAAAACGACAAAAATGCGCATTTTTTCACCAATTTCGAAGGAGTTTACAGCTTAAACGTCTATTTTATCAATCACATATGTTTAATTTTATATGCGTAAAACATAAGAAAAGATTTAAGGAACATTTATTCATATCCAAGAATATTTTAAAATGTGGTGATGCTTTAAAGCCCAATTTCAATGGAAAATATCGTCTACCCTCCTTATTTAAAGAGCTGGAACTGGGGGTAATAAACTATTTAACACTTGTATTAAAATTATCAGTCAGTTACCATTGAATTGTTCTTTGCATTCAACAAAGATTTTATAGCCAAATTGCCATTAGTATTGAATTAAATGGGTGTAAAATGTAGGCGGGAATCGAGAGTTAGCGTGCGTAGTTCTTTGCTTGTTCAGACCTGATTTGTTCTGTGTTGTAGGTTTTACATTGGATGTGATTTATGTTCCAATTGGTTCCATGGCAGCTGTGTAAATATATCAGAAGATATGGCAAAGAAAATAGACACTTACGTGTGTGACGAGTGTAAGAAACAGAGAGATACTGCTACAGAGGAGCTGTATTGTCTGTGTCGGACACCATATGATGATACTCAGTAAGTTAACAGGGGATTAATGCTCAGAGCTGACAACATCATCAAATGAAAAATTATGAGAAAGGGGTCCAGGGGCTGCTAGAGATTTTTTGCGAATGGATTTTTCCACTTAGTTAATTTAAAAATTATTCAGATCACAAATCTGCTTGGAAGAGGACAATGATAATACACTGTACTAGCAAGCACTGTAAGGACTATGACTTTTTTATTATAATATCTAAAACTGAAGTTGGACAGCTACAAGAATTCCCATATCTGGTATTTCAAACTTTTGAATGAGAAAAACAGAAATCGGAAGAGTACTTTGAGAAATCATAAGGCATTTTTTAGATGCTCGATCCATAAGCCATACACAAAAATTGTAAGGGTTGGCAGCTTTGAATGCCTAGCAGCAGGCACTTGGCCATGAACAAAGATTAAGATTTATGGCTAACTTCTAGTTTATAGTACATGTACATGTAAAGTCTCTACGAATTTTGATTCTGGTTTACACATAGAATTATTTGTCTACAACAATCAGCAGAATAAACAACTGTCTTATTTTCCTGTAATGCTTGGTTTATTTTGATGACTGATTGGCTCTGTTTGGTAAATGTTTGATTTATGATGACAGGTTTTACATTGGCTGTGATCGCTGCCAGGACTGGTTCCATGGTCGGTGTGTTGGCGTATCCCAGGTGGAGGCTAATCACATGGACATCTACATCTGTCCGAACTGCGAGAAGAAGGAGGAGGTCGATCCAATCAGCCAGAAAATTCTGCAAGAAAAGGACTATGAAAATGTCCGCAGGCTTGTGAAATCCATGCAGGTTTGTAAACTTTTACCTTCTACAAAGTACATTGAATGCAAAAGCCTGGAATATTTTCACTTGGGTTTGTAAAATACTCTTATTTTTCTTGAATTACAATATGTTGTTGCCTCTATTTGTTTTCCCAGCTGTTAAGAGTCAGAGATGTACTTGTTCAATGCATTCCATTATGAAATAATCATTATACATTGCAGTCACACAAAATGGCCTGGCCGTTTTTAGAGCCAGTTGACCGTATTGAAGTTCCAGATTATTATGCAGTAATTAAAGATCCCATGGGTAAATATGAGCGTACTTTTTTTTCTACCAACATATCTGAGCATTTGATGTTGAAGTGTGTGACTGACTTGGGTTATCTTTCTTTACAGATCTACAGACTCTGGAAAAGAATGTTATGGAGAGAAAGTATCTCCGCTTGTGTGACTTTGTGAAGGACGTGACAAAAGTGTTTGACAATTGTCGGCTTTATAATCCTGCTGATACTCCATTTTATCAGTGTGCCGAAGTTCTGGAGACATTCTTTGTCCAGAGACTAAAATCTCTTAAAGAGAGAATTTAAAACCATTCACATCATGCAATCCATTTTGTTAGCATTTTTCATGTTCTTCATGTACATAAGGACTTTGGGGTACTGTACTCTCTCAGAAGCAGCATGTTAATTAATTTATTGTCATAATGTTAAAACCTTCAAAATATAGTTTTACGATTACTGAGTAGAACAAATAATTTTTTATGTGTATCATTCTATACATTTTCTCTAGAATAAATTATAGTACAATTGCTTTGCTGAAATTTTCTATTTATTTCAATTTATGAGTTTATTGACATCACCATGTATGTGGCATAAAGTCAAGAGAAAGTCGATGGATTTGTTTTCTCTGCATAACACATATCTAAATATTTATATATAATGTTTTATAGTACATGTACTGTAATCACATGGGTCAAAAATTCTCTAGGACTATGGTGTTTCCTTCTTGTAGACTTAAGATGGAACCATAAAAGGGAAATCCACAGTATGTTTTGCACAAAAATATTGGTAATAAGGGAAAATATTTTAAATTTATGAGATCAGCAGACCATACTTAGTCAAATGAATATGTAACAGGAATGGAGAAATTTTTTGGGTGGAAAGGGAATCGAACTCAGGACCTCGTGAATCATTAGTCAGGTGCTCTAGCCACCCATGCAGACACACATGGTCCAAACAAACAAATCTATATTCTCAAATCCTAGGTACAGACCAGACTAGCAGAAAAGGAAAAATTAAAACCTGGAATTAACTGGTACCCCACATTACTAAGTCAACCACTCTAAACAATACACTATCCAGACCAACATCCATGAACCATGTAGCCCAAACCACTACATTCCTCCATCCTTATATTGTCACCACTTTACAGTAAGAATTTAGTAGACTCAAACCAAGGGTTGACCCAAGGTTACTTTACAGTAAGAATTTAATTGACTCAACTTAGGATTGAATCTGGTTTACTTTACAGTAAGAATTTAGTTGACTCAAACTTGGGATTTAACCTGGGTTACTTTACAGTAAGAATTTAGTTGACTCAAACTTGGGATTTAGCCTGGGTTACTTTACAGTAAGGATTTAGTTGACTCAAACTTAGGATTTAACCTGGGTTACTTTACAGTAAGGATTTAGTTGACTCAAACGTAGGATTGAACCTGTGTTACTTTACAGTAAGGATTTAGTTGACTCAAACTTAGGATTTAACCTGGGTTACTTTACAGTAAGGATTAAGTTGACTCAAACTTAGGATTGAACCTGTGTTACTTTACAGTAAGGATTTAGTTGACTCAAACTTAGGATTTAACCTGGGTTACTTTACAGTAAGGATTAAGTTGACTCAAACTTAGGATTGAACCTGTGTTACTTTACAGTAAGGATTTAGTTGACTCAAACTTAGGATTGAACCTGGATTACTTTACAGTGAGGATTTAGTTGACTCAAACTTAGGATTGAACCTGTGTTACTTTACAGTAAGGATTTAGTTGACTCAAACTTAGGATTGAACCTGGGTTACTTTACAGTAAGGATTTAGTTGACTCAAACTTAGGATTGAACCTGTGTTACTTTACAGTAAGGATTTAGTTGACTCAAACTTGGATTGAACCTGGATTACTTTACAGTAAGTGTTTAGTAGACTCCAACCAAGAACTGAACCTGTGTCACGTTAAGGCAAGACTTCAATTCTAGGATTGAACCTGTGTCACATTAAAGCAAGACTATTCAGACCTAGGATAGAACTTGGGTCACATTACTGGAAGACTACTCTTAAACATAGGATAGAACTTTGAAGCATTACTGTAAGACTCTACTCAATCCTGTGATAGAACTAGGGTCACATTAAGTGAAAAGCCTTCTCAAATCTATGATCTACGTGGAGTCACATTATAGCAATTTTACTCTACTTGAACTAAGGATTGAGTCCTGGTTATATTAAAGGGAGACACTAAGATTGAATGCAGGTCACATAACAGCAAGACTCTACTCAAATATAGGGTCCCATAATGGCAAAATTCTAATCAAACCAAGAATTGAATCTGGGTCAAATTACAGTAAGTCTCTACTCAAACCAAGAAGTGAACTTGGGTCACATGATGGCAAGATTCTACTCAGATCTAGAATTGAACCTGGGTGACATTACAGCAAGCTCTACCCACATCTAGAATTTAACATGGGTCTCATTACTGCAAGTGCTCTAGCAATGTGCTACCTGGGCATCAAAGAAACCATAATTAAACAGTGTTGCTTCCCTTGGCATCACAGTTCCATCCTTGTTAGTGCATCTCTTGTGGTTTTTTCCTGCCCTGTTCCTGACAGTTAAATTACGTATGCTTATAATTCATTCAACCTTGTTGAATACTGATGTGTTATTGGTTATTAATTACAGATTGAATTCAATTTTCATCACAGTATAGAATAATAGCACTGAATGCAGCTTTGAAGGAAAAATGAAACATCTCTAAAGTGAAAGCAGTACATGTTTATATTGGACACATTGATATGGAGACTTCATAGACCCTGCAAATTCTATTGAACAAATTCTATTTAAAATCTTGAACCACTTATTGTCTACAAATATGAAAGAGAAGGCAACATGTCTATATGCAGTATTTAATGTATTTTATTCACTTCTGTAGAATCTTTGAAGATAAGAATAAACATCCAATTAATGTCACTGCCAGAGTCACACTAACAACTGGAGTTTGCTGATAGAGGCTCCCAACAGGGATATCAAAATATATACTGCTGGCATCCTGCAAAAAAATTATTTCTTTTTCACCAATCCAGTCAGATTAGAATATTTTTAGAAAATACAACATCTATTATGCCATATTAACAAGGATTGCCAAAACAATTATTTTACAGTAAGGAATGTTAACCCCTTTCTTTCTATAAGAGTAGTAGAAATACTTTTGGTTTTTCCTTCTCAATTAATCTTTACACTCACCTTAATGGCCAAGTTTTTAAATCAATGAGGATAAAGTCAAAATATAAAACATTTTCCAGTTTAAAGAAGCACATCTATTTTAGATTACCAGCAATTCTTGATTTTAGAATCAAAAAGTGTGTGGGGGGGGGGGGGGGGGGGCTTTCCTTTCCTTTTTTAAAAACTTCTTATGTATGGTTCTTCCTACCAACTTACCGGTAACGGGAATCCACATTTTCTAAAGGGGGGGGGGGGGGGGGTTCCAAGATTCATTTCTAAGATAATTTACTACGTACATTTCATAACTCTGCAAATTCTATGCTAGATCTGCATGTTATTAATGTACTACTCACTGTTTTGTAAGATATCTCTGTCCAGGTACAGTTTTCATGTGAACCGCTACAAGGAAATTGTTTCTCTGTCTTTTTAATGGTCTTCAAATCTACAATAATGAAATCCTTTAAGCTTCTGTTCCCTTGGAATCATTTCTTTTAGTCAGTTTAGAGGAAAGGGGTGGGGAAGGGAGTGTGTGGACTTAATAATTCTTTTCACAGCTTATAATTCATTGGCAAAAAGAGAAAATTTCGTTTCTTGTAGTCAGCACATGTTTAGAAAAGAAAAATAGGGCATGAATGTTATGACATATCCCCCAGTAAGGAATATTTACTATTTGTAATATTAATCAGAGTACCGATAACATATTTCTTGAAAGTTTTCAGTCCACCCCTAATTTCCAAGTATATTCAAATATTTAAGAATACTTTTAAATCCTAGGAGAACTTTTCTGGTTACCATTTTGGTGACAGAGAAGATAAATGTGTGGGTTCTGTATTACTACATGTGCTGTACTCTCCTCCGACAAAGGCTGATGATATCGCACATGAACTGGAATTGTAACATTTGTCACAAATTCTGATCCTTCCTTTAAAAGTTGTTTTGGGTAAATTATGAAAGAAAAACTAGTAGATAATTCTTTTGGTTTCTCAATGTCAACTGCTGCACTGATGAACTAAAAAAAAATTGGGTAAAGTCAAATCGTTTGAATTTTTAATTACCGGTAGGAATTTATATACACTAAAATTGGGATGTACACCATTGTAATATTGACAAAAATTAAGACAGAAAATTACTGAAGATGTGTATCAAAATGATTTACATGAAATAAATGATCTCAGATCCTACACAGTGGGCTTTATAACAAGTTACCAGTATTATATCTTTTTTCTAAGACACGCTTGAAGCAATCTGAACTTTGTATTCTCAATATTGATGTTACATGTGAACATGAAGTCCTTTTAAAGACAGATTTTGTGAAACTAATATGGTGTACTTTTGTAAAAACTTACATTTATCATTCCCCTTGTTTAACATTTTGTAAGTAGAGTTAACTCCCCTTGTTTACAGTCAACATTACCTGGGGTCCTCCCTTTTCCCTGAGATTCTTTAATTCATACGGATCTACATACATCCCTGGTGGAAACTCTTCTTCTATCAGACATTCACATCCTGGTTCTATCAGAGAGGAAGGAATCAGAAGTTTGGTGAATAAATCCCTGTAAAAGTTGTCATATTTGTCATGCAAAATATCACATTTTATAAGACGTCACAACACCACACAAAGTGAAGCCCACAGATACCTGTGAAATCCATTCTTCTTCAGTGTTCTGTACATATTTGGAGAAGAGGGAGAACAAACATTGACAGCTGCACTAAAAATCACTAGAATCAAAACCTGACACTCCAGCATCTCTCTGATAACCTGCAAAAATCTTTGTTTTATGAAATTCTATCATCAGCACCAGCTGTATTAATTTTTTTTTTTGTTGATCAGGGGATTTTTATCTGAAACCAAAAGGGCCCGGTCTTTATTTTTAGCAGGGACCTATATACTAGTTAGTATATAGGTCCCTGTTTTTAGGTTACACTGGTTTCAACTATATTCCTCTGGTGACAATCAGTTACAATGGAATAAAAAATCTTAAACCCAAGTGGGAACTTGTAGATACAGATGTAACCAATGTAACCATTATAAATAGTTTAACAAATTAATGACTGAATAAATGAAAAATGCTGTTCATCAGAAGCTTATGTAACCTGTATTACTGGTTACAAATAAAGATAAGAACTTATCACTTTGTAACCATTGTAACCAGTGCAACCAATTAAAAATGGAATAAATGAAAAAATGCTCCCCAGTGAAAAGGATATGTAACCCGTGTTACTGGTTAAAATTGAACACTGGTTAAAGTCAGCACTAAATTCTTGTCATATATGACTTTATACAATGTATATATTTTTACCTGGTGTTGAGACTAGTCAATACTGAGACCTTTCATGACAGGGTCCTATGCAATTTTATTTGGGGTATATAAACGAAATTGTAAGAAAATGGGGAAGGGTATACATGTACAGTACGTATCTTTAAAAAAAAAAAATTTAAACCCCAATGAAAATTATACCTTAAGATAATACAAATTTATCAGATTAATGCGTATCAACTCTGTTAGAAAATCAGAATTACTTTAGTTTATTACCGATGTCCTTAAATTTGATGACTTGCAACAGTTACTTTTCAACTGCCCACATTTTCCTCGTTGTTGTTTTTTTAAATCGGGATCGGGATACAGACACTTTACGATAAAGTGATGGTTCTGAAATAAAAATATTGTCATTTGATTTTAGAGATGGGAGGATTATTTTCTAAAGAAAAGAAGTCAAAACCAACAGAATCAAAGGTTACAGAACAAGATAAAGCCATTCTGGTAAGTTACAATTAAAGTAATATCTGAAATTTCGAATTTACTCTGTTTACAGTAGCAATAATCTATTTCTAAATAGGCCTAAATAATAAAACACACTATGACACTTGGTAGGATTAGTAATTTAGCCTAATAATTTGTATCTAATTTTTTATCTTTTTGATTAAATCCAAAAATCTTTCAAACAACTGGATGTACAACTACATTGCAAGCGTTTGATGGGTGGGGCCCTTGCCCGTGGGAAGCTTTTAAAAAAAAGGGGGGGGGGCATACACTGACAACGAACCAAAAACCTTTGACAAGAAGAAAAGAGAACAACAGCACACAAACAAACACAGAAACTAATAAATTAAAAAAATTAATAATAATGAAAGAAGCATAAATAAACAGATATAAATACAAGTGAATGAATATAAATAAATAACAAACTATTATGAAAAATGAATGAATAAATAAATGAAAGAAAAGCACAAAGAAATAAAATAAAACTTAATCATAAATTTAATCACATTAACCAAAATTGCAGAAAACCTAGATCCATTTTTAATGGTAGTGGGTGGATGGTGCTGAGTGTTTGATTTTCAAAGTGTTGTATGGTTTCCTCATATATTCAACAGAAACTAATCAAACTTAACTATTATGCTTTTTTTTAACATTATGTTGACAAAACAATTGAAATATCAGGTGGGCAAAAGCCCCCCCCCCCCCCCCCCCAAAAAAAAGAAACAAAAGTCCCCCCCCCTCCAAAAAAAGGAACACCATCACCTATACATGCAGGTTCCAACAGCCAGTGAAAACAGTATTATGATATCAGCCTTCAATTGTTTATTTTGCTCTTTCAAAAGTCTATGATTTATTTTAGCAACTCAAACAGCAACGAGACAAACTAAAACAGTATCAGAAGAAAATTGTGGTTCAGATTGAGAAAGACAGAGAAGTTGCCAAATCATTGCTTAAAGATGGCAAAAAAGAGTAAATACTTACATTATATTGTACAGTCAATAAAAAAGGTGTGAGTAATAATGAAGCTGAGTATAAATGTATTTTGTTGTTTTATATGCAATAATTTTTTTAATACCAATACACTCATATAATTAATTACTGATCAGTCACTTCGCACAATATTTCTCAAGAAACTCAATCCTATTTCCATGATATAATTTTAGAAACATACATTAAAATCATTACAGTGTTTACAATTTACACTTTTTAAGACAAGATAATATCAGGAAAACCCAGAATGATTTTAGGTCTTTGAGTAGTGTTTTTGCATCTAGCTGATATAATTTGACACTATTTGACTCTGTTATTTTGACAGCAAGGCCAAACTTATGCTAAGGAAAAAGAAGTTCCAGGAGTCATTGATTGAAAAGACAGATGGACAGCTAGAGAACATAGAACGAATGGTACATCAAGATTTAATTAGCAATTATCTTTGCATTAAATTTAAATACTTAAACCAGAGTCTCTTCATTTATTTAGTTTTTTTTTCTTTTTTTTTTTCTGAAAGATAAAGAACTGACATACTTATTCCTTTGTTTTAGGTTCATGATATAGAATTTGCTCAAATCGAAAGCCAGGTTGTCCAGGGTCTGAAAGTTGGTAATGATTCTTTGAAAAAGTTGCATGAGGTAAGTAATTACCCTGCTTTAACTATTGCCAAATTCGGATAACAACCTCAGATTTTTCAAGAGAGTTCCAAAGTTAATGCATAACTACAAGATAAAATGTTTTGAAGTACTGTTTATTCATTATTCCACAATTCCAGATTTTGTCACTTGAAGATGTGGAGAAAATTATGGATGATACAAGAGAATCTATTGATTATCAGCGAGTGAGTTGGGGGTTCTAACGAACATTTATCTGATTTTTGAGAATTTTAAATAAAAATTCGGTCTTCATGGAAAAATCTGAACAGAGAATTGTTTTAAAACTGTTTTTTTTTTTTCTTGAATTTAGGAGATAGATGACTTATTATCAGGTGGCCTAACAACACAAGATGAAGAGGATGTTCTTGCAGAGCTAGATGAGATTGTCAAGGTAAGAAAAGACTACTTGTATTTGGCCTACTTTGTCTGTACTGTTTATATCATGATCTTAAGTAAAATGTTTGAGAAAACTGTCATCAGCTAAGTGACAAATTTTTACGCAGGTGGATTTACCTGAAGTACCTACTGATGAACTTCCTGAAATAGAGGAGCGAAAACGCAAAGGTAAACTACGAGTGTCACATTTCACAAAGTTTTCAAGTGCACCAGATTGGTGAAGACTTATTGAAGAAATCAAAATTCGTAGCATTTTTGGGGGAAAGGGGGGGGGGGCTAGCTGGTATTTGACAAAACGGCTATTTCATTGCAAAACAAAAATATGTGTTGAATTTGAATTTTTTATGGGTTTGCTAATATGAAAATTCAGTTACCAAATACTTTCTAAAGCAATTTCTGGATAATTTTGTCATACTATCAAGCCATATGATTTTTTCCAAGAAACCTTGAGACAGAAAAATAAGAACATTTAATAGCTACAAAGGAGGATCATTCTTGAAAAGGGGGGGGGGGGTGTGGACATGGAAAACTTTGACTAGATGTTTTGTTAGGCATATGTGAAAATTTTGAATTTAAAGGAAATTCGTTAAATTTTTTAGATAAAATAACTTTCCTAATGAAAGGAAAGCCCACAAAACTGTCATCTTTCTTTATGTATATGTCTGTAACATAGTGGAAATTTTATTTTATTAATTATCCATCATCAAACCTATGGACTATCAAAGATATCTGCATGAAGTAGCTCATGTTGACAATTCGAATTCAACATTCTTATAAAAACAAACTAAAGTGTATTTTGAAAATAAAATGAAGTGTTTTTTGTCAGATCAGCTGTTTACAAATACAGTTCAATTGAAAAAATGTAAAATCCATTGATCAAAAGGCCTGTGTTTGCAAAAATGTGTTTTGAGGCAGAGTCACAATAAACTTAATTCTTTGCTGTTGCTTGAATTTTTTTGATAAGAATACCGGTACTCTTGTACACCTTAACTTGTGAAAATTTCAATCATTTTCATTTTCATGCATGTAAATTCTTAGAAGTTTTGTTCAGTGTATACATATTTATGTGTATTAAAACATTCATTTAATATATTCTATCATACTAGTTACTATATGTCAATATGCCAATGAAATATTATTTTTCAGAAAAGTCCCAGAGAGATCGACAGCAAGCGGAAGCCATGATGGCATCTTGATGTTGGTCAGAATAAAAACCTTAGATCATCAGTGAACTCTGTGATAAACACATCTGACAATATACATAATTTGTATCAATATAACATACTTTAAATTACCTTTTTTATTTACTCCAAATTGACATTGTATTAGTTATGGTAGCATAATGTGTTTTTTTTCCCCTCAATTCTGTGGAGGATGTTTCAAATTTTAATGGTTCCATAATATATATATGGTTCTGTAATATATAATATTGAAGCCACTTTATATTATTTTGAGAGAAAAAAAGGTCCTCTAGAAAAATATGTTACTAGATGCTGCATCTTGCAACATGATAGACAAAATTGTATCAGATTAAGTGTTTAGTTATTATGAGTACTACTTTGTATACCTGTATTTGTCATTTTAAGTGATGAGTTTCTGTATACTAGTGGTTAATTGATTCCATATGTTTATACACTTCTTTCTAAATGAACAATTGTGGGCAAAATTGATATACACTTCTTTCTAAATGAACAATCGTGGGCAAAATTGATATACACTTCTTTCTAAATGAACAGTCGTGGGCAAAATTGATATACACTTCTTTCTAAATAAACAATAGTGGGCAAATTTGATTGCACACACTCTTTTATTGTATTTTCTTTTTAAAATATGTATGTGTTACAAGACACTGTGTTATGATGTGTAATAGGTGATTTATATAATTCTAAGATGATGGTATAATCTTCGTATTGTTGTTCGGTATGTGTTGATTGTTAAAATTCTCAGATAGATTATACCCCAAGATGAAGATCTACTCTGAAAGTGGATTATGAAGACATAGCATGCACATTATTTTGTCAAATGATTGAAGAGTAATGATCCATATGTCACAGGTTTGAATCCAACTGTGGGGCATGGAGACCACTGATCTTTTGGATAAGACCGTATAAACCATGGTCTCTTGTGACTGTAGATTCAGGCACAGAAATCTCTCACTGAGCAATAGCCACAAGTGTTGAGTACAAGTCTAAAATTGCAGCCTTTCTTTACAGTTGGTGGTGTCCCAACTTGTGTGAAAAATTCTTGAAGGGATACACATCAAATGTTAACCAATAAACAAAAGTTTTAATCAGTGGCGGATTTAATTGTCAAAGTTAGCATTAATCATAGTTTCGTTGAGGAAATGTAAAAATGTCTACTTGGTAGACCTCATTTTTACCCTACAAAATCTCTAGAATCCAGAATCCTGGACCCACTGGGGGCCTCAAGGCAACCCCAGATGGCCAGACCCCCTGCCTACTTTTTGCACGCCTTCAATTCCTGGATTCGTGCCTGTTAATCATAACTAAAAACAAAATCTGAAAAAATGGAGATCAGGACAGGTAACTATTTTATTGTTGGACACTGAAGTCAATAAATTGAATATCATACTTAAACAGATTCCAATCTAGGGGTATCCTAGGTGCAGAGCTATAAGCCTTGATCTGAAAAAAAATTGGTATGGACAGCAGCTGCAGTTCATTAGTACAGCAAGGATGTAACTATGGGTAAAAATTGACAAAACAATTGTAAGTACCGGTATATTAATGTAAAGATTTATTATTTTTTTTAAATTCTGTGCCCAACGATTTTTTTCTTTTACAGAGCAATAATTTTTCGGGTTTATATATTTTTATCTTTCCGGTTTCTACTTTTATTTTTCTTCGACAGGAAGTAAACAAATATGTCTGACGACGGAAATGAAAGTAAAGATAGCAAACCCACAGAGGCCGATGAAAAGATCTTACCAACAAGTCCTAGTCATGCTGCTGCGAAAAGTAAACTTGTTACATTTTTAAAAAGTCGATTTCAACGATTTCATTGACACTAATATGTTGACGGTGCGACCGTTGGGGCGAGCGCATTGTTCACTTCATTTTAAGATCCGCCTCTTCAAACCTCACGAGACATTTGGAACGTCTAGACTGTGACGTCACATGACGTATGTTAGCTGCATTTCTAGACTGGTACCCTGACATTGGTTAACGGGCGCAAGCGCCCTGAAAAACCAACGACAGGTAACCACTGCCATTTTATCGCGTCACAGGAAACAGCAATGATGATAAAAATCTATATTTAAACTAGCGTAAATCCATAGTGCTGTTGTAAAGAAACCTTTCTGCACTTCACACTGCTAACAAAGAAAATAAACCGTTAGGCCCACGAATTATTGGCAAGCGATATCATAGGCCTTATTAAAATAACTCAAATCTATGATTATTTACTTGCAATTATTTGCCATTCACATATTGGTATGGTAAATCATTGATTCAACCAGATTCAACTACGACACAACATGTTCTTTACCTTTATAATTTATGTTTTTAATGTTACAGCATCCTCGCAAGCCAGGGGTCCTGAGTCAACACGTTGCCGTTGGACGGCAACGTGTTGACTCAGGACCCCTGGCTTGCGAGGATGATGTTACAGGGAATGAAAGTGTTTAACTTGCCTCTCCAACTCCACATGTTAACACTACTGGAACATGATTTCATTAATTGTGACATTTATAAACTAAGTATACTCAGTCAATACAGTCACTGTCATGTTATTTGAATATTTCCCACGTTTTCCATTGTTTTATTCTTCAGTTTAGATATGCTATGTTTTGTTAACTCTGTTGTTTAGATCACTGGATCCACCTAACATTCTTCTCAACAAGCATGGATGCTATTTATTTTTAGAATGCGCAATTACTATGCGCGACAAAGCAGTGAGATTTTCCACTGTCATGGCGGCGGTGGTTACCTGTCCTTGTAATTCCTAGCGGCAGCGACTGGAATCAAGGGCAGAGAACTAGTGCTACTGCATTTCCATAAACAAAGTTTAAAAAACTGCACATATTATAACAAAGAACGTTTAATCTACTATCTGCATGCAATATCCATTAAATTAAGGTGAGTTTATTTTTTGTGAAATTTTAGTTGTTGTTACCGCGTGAATGAAGTTAGCAGCGAGAACAAGAAGCGATGCATTGTGGGTCAGAATTACTGCGGAAAAAAATTCTATTGAATGAATGTGCAGTAGTCCGAATTTTCTCTTCGCCCAGGCGTTGTCGTTAGAGCTCGCAGTGACGAGCGGCGCTTCGCGCCGCTCGCTGCGCTCGCTATCAATGTCATTGTATTTGGGGGGGGGGGGGGGTGTTAGAGAAGTGGAAGAAGTGGACAGGCATAGCCATTCCTTGTCTAATTTTTTTTTTTTTTTTGAGAATGATGGAATAGGTTTGAGAAAAGTATCATTTTGATAAACGATAGAACAGCTTATTTTACACAAAATGCCCAATTTGTTTCAAAAGATTTCACATGGTTTGTGCAGTATATGAAACTCACCAGAAATCATAAAATATAATAGCTTAATGCTTATGAAAGTTGTCAGCCCAGCAAGGATTTACTAGCCTGAGAAAATAATTTCCCTTTAAGACTATTTTTGTTACATTTGTAAAACCATAGTCATTAATTTGCCTGTCCTCTGGCTGGCAAGAGGTGCTCAAAAGAATTTTTTCAGTACAATCAGTTGTTAATTTGTGGCAAGTTTAACACGTCTAGCTTGGCATCGATACAAGCAAATTTGTTCGCATGAGGCAGAAATTATGCATATCAGGCAGATGGGCGCACGGGTATTTCTAACAACGTAAGTGGGTTTGTGGTTGAATATGATATTTATCCAATGAGTTGTGTGTTCTTATATCACCGAACCCTGGCGAGGGGGTAGAAAACACACAAGTTGCCAAGGATAATAACACATCCAATCTATGGGAGATTCTCATTATCACATTTTACATATAGCTATCACATCATTTTATACTGTTTTTATACTTGAATTGCAATGTAGCAAATCAGAGCTGATCTGCTCCAGAACGATTTTAGAAAAAACAGAAGTAGCACTAAAAATAACTACAATACCAAATCAATTATAACAAACCTGTTTGAGCTATGGATTAAAAAATAATCTATTTACCAGTATTAAAGACAAAAATTCAACTCATTTTTCTCAAGGTTTTTTTTCTTGCTTCAGATTTACATGCCATGTTGACATTCAGAATTCTCTGGACTGTTCATAGTATTTGGCTAAGAATAGATCTGAATTATCAGCCCCTGTTTATTTTGCTATATTGCAAACAAGGAACAAATTTTATGGTTAAACCAGGTCCATAGAACAATATCATTTTAACTAGAGAAGTTCTATTTAGGCCAATATTATCTACAGAATTGTAGGACTGGCTGAGAAATTTCAGACAGGCAAACCAGACGGTTTCAGATCCAAGCATTGTAAAAACCTTCTATTTACAGCCCCACTTAAAGCATAGCTTCCTTCAATTTGTTCAGGTTACGGACTACATGTCAATGTGTCAAATGCTGACTAATTTTTCTGCATGGAATATACAATGTACACTATTATGATATAAATTGTCCTGTATCATTGTTTTGAAGTTGATGTTCTCCTGAAGCCAGCTGGAGATGCCCCTATTATGAAGAAAAAGAAGTGGGCTGTTGATAGAAATAAACGTATTGGTTGGGTTGGAGAATTCATCAAAAAGTACCTCAAGTTAACGTCCCAGGACTCTGTGGTGTGTTAAATGCTTTAGTTATCTCAATTCAATTCTCAGCTTTTCCATCTTTAATGTGATAGATAGAACTAAAGATAAGATAAAAAGAACATACAGAAAAATAATGAAATTTGTTGGGAAAAAAAACTTGTTTTGTTTTTAAACATAGAGATATTTATTTCACTCTGATGTATTTTAATTGTCAGTTCCTGTATGTGAATCAATCCTTTGCTCCGACTCCTGACACTGAAATTGGCACCGTATTTGATGTAAGTAAATGTACTGTATATTTCATTGGACATATAATATTTTGATTTCTTCAGGATTCATGTTTGAATTCTAATTAGCACTTTTGCCATAGCAGCTTTCAGAGTACGTACGTTTCAAACATGATTCTCGCCTCCTTAATTTAGTATCACAATTACCTAGTGGTTATCTACCCTGCTGTGGCTCTTTTGTGGCAAAGTCGAGGAAGCTCTAAATCTCGTGAGATTTCCAGGATACAACATTCTTTATGCTAGTGACAGTCAAATGATTTGAGTGACTATAGTCCCAAAAGTACAATGTACTGCCAAGGTTGCACTTCAGATAGTAGGTCATCTAATTCAGAATGTTCGGAGTATTTTATCATCTTTCAAAAGTAACAGTTATCAGAAGGAAGTGATTGAATTCTAAGCTAGTATGTATACATGTCATAAAAAAATGTATCACTAAAAGACTTACTCTTCTTAAAATCTGTTACCATGGTTCAGCAAATGTTCAGGAAGATTCTTTTTGATGAGCCCTTGAAAAATCTACACAATGTCCCCATCTAATTAATATACCTACCTCGACTGTGAAAGAGTTCCATCAAATTAAGTAATCGCGATGTCAAGTATTGTCACATAATGGATGTATCTGCACTAAGGATTTTTTATATGTATGTTGAATTTTAGGAAGATTTATAAAGGCAGTTGCTCTAACTATACTGCATTAATTAAGAGTGATATTGTATTAAATTTGATAAAATTTTCAGATGATATTATGTAAATCTCATAGAACATACTGCGAATTCTGAGAATGTTTTCTGCTGTAAACCTGCTATAATGCTGTAGGGTATGAACTGATCACTCCCTCAAGATTAACAGAACAAGAACACAAGGGAGATAATGCAGCAAAAGGATGAGAATGGGTGGGAGTGAGCGTATGAGGGCAACAAATTTAGGGAAAAAGAAACTGAGGGCAACATTGCTAGAGTAGGGGAGCAACATTACAAGTTTGTTGTTAATTTCAGTCCCTTGTTCTTGTTCTTTTGCATTCTTACAATCTCACTTTTGCCTTCCCACCCCCGAGCACTGACCCACTGCATTATCCCCTTCTGTTGTTGACTTGTTGTTTTGGCATTCTTGCTCCCTCACCCAAATGGCAAGGAAGTTAGGAAATGAGTGATTCTATCAGTACACAACATTTTACTTTATTGCATCAATTGATCTTGACACAAAATGTTAAAACACGAACTGTACTATTTGCATTTTTTACTGTATGCATTATTACATTTTACATTGTAACTTATATCAGCGAAATGCATTTCTAAATGAAACCATTATTTACAAAGGTTTTTCTTTGTAGTGTTTTGGAAGTGATGGAAAACTTGTTTTACATTACTGCAAAACCCAGGCTTGGGGCTGAAGAACAGTTTTGTGATTTTACAGACTTCATGGCTACAATATTGTCAGCCATAATGAAATGGTCATTGTGCAATACTTTCCTTGATGGCAGATCATTGTAGGTATTACCAAACATGTAAACATTTTAATGTGAGCAGTACAAAGGATATTGTACACTGTGATAAAAATATGTTGTTGACTGAATAAATGAATACTGTGAATGTAAAATTAGATCTTCATTTTTATTATATACCCAAGTGTGTATCACTCAATTTTACTGTAGATTTCGTACAATCACGTGACTGTGTGATCCGACTTTCCGGATCACCACACTGTGGTTTTCTGAATCCATATCACCCCTCTCTGAAATTGATGACGTAGTACACAGAAACATGACGTTATTTTTCATGCGCATCAAAAAGTTCCTTGAGAATATGCTTTGTTTGATGGAAAAATCTTATATAATTGATCTCAAAAGTTTTTTTAAACATATATTTTGCTAGTTGTAAGGGGGGTATATAATAAATTTATCATTATAACAGTAACTTGATCCGAAGAGCTGTATCACGTCTCGTTGACAGGCGCGGATCATCAGATCAAACGGAGCGTCTCGTTTGATCTGATGATCCGCGCCTGTCAACTCGACATGATACAACTCTTCGGATCTAGTTACTGTTATAATAATGTATATATATTTCAGACATAATTACGTGTGTTGGTTTACTCGTTGTAAATGGGTTCAGATACACTATACATATTTCTTATTTACAAGTTACTAAAAGTCTTTGTTTTCTTCAAGGAAGCTCTAAACACTGCTCACTGAAGAGTTCTAAATCAATGGCAGTTTTATGCAGTTAGAGTGATCTGCCTTTTGATGTATTGAGTAAATGGAAAACTAGTTTAAATGACATAATTTGAAATAAATTAAAGTATTCTAGACCAAAATAAATAATTGAATACATTATTTGCATGTTTTCTCCCAGATGTAAGCAAACAATAGTGACTTCCGTACACTAATAATTCATTGTCTGAGAACATTTTTCCCATAGAAATATGGCAGGTACTTTATGCATATCTTTACGATAAAATTTTCACAAATAACAGATCTTTTATCATTCAAAAAGCATATTTAATTTTATGCTTACTGTATGCCCACAGCTTGTATATGGAAAAACAGGAGGGATGTTATGAAATAGCAGTACATGCACCAAAAAAAAAAGAAGAGACCATTATGTTTACTTGCCTAATACCTCTATGTACATTCTTGACACCCCCCCTCACCCCCCCATGGGGGAGCTTTAATCAAGCTTTTCTTTTCAGTGACATTACTCTACAACTGTGTATTCATAAGGAGTTGTACAAGGGACACAACTGTAGGATGTAAATATTTTTGCCTTTAAGTATCACTTTATTTTGTCTAAAAAATCTTAAAAAAGATCTCAAACTTAATACACATTTTTAAAGTAATTTTGTATCCATCAGACTTAAAAAATTTCTGAAATTAATGTAGAGTGTAAGCTTTTTATTTCATATGAAAAGAACAAGTTATATAATTTGCTTACAAAGAAATTAATACATCTTAAAAATCAAGCCATTGTCATCCAGAAATACAATTGTAAGCAAAAAGTGTTTTTTTTCTCCACAGTGAAAATTGTACAAGTTATGAAATGTTAAGTCGGTCTCATACATGTATGTGGTACATACTGCTACATAAACATATATTTAAAAAACAAAATGAGAACAATATTCAAATAAATACTTAGCACATTTGAATTTTTGTACACAATAATGTATTTTCTGCCTTTGGTTTATTTCACTAAGGCATATTAAAGATATTTTGTCAAATTTGTAAAACTCAGTCATCACCTAATAATCATGTTACGCTTCAGTCTCGCTATTCCACCTCAGATGATAGTAAATGTCAGTCTAAAATTGTCATGGTGGGGTGATCATTTGATGTGGGGTTCCTGAGGGAATTTCCATACAAGGATAGCACCATCAGCACTAACACTGACGATGTACCTCTGGTTAGGACAGATCTTGGCCTTCTTAATGGGGGCACTGTGACCGATTCCAACAAATATCACCTCTCCATCCTCATAAGTCCAAACCTGCAAATGTACTTACAAATACAATGCTGTCTTTACAAAATACACCAATATAAAATCTAGCCCCGGGGCCATAAAACTTAGTCGAGCTCACTTTCAATCTCATGCAGTCTCACTTTACCACTATATGGTGAAAGTGAGAACGAGATCAAAAGTTTTATGGCCCCGGAGCCTGATCAATATTATGAGAATATGATATTCTCATAATATTGATCAGGCTCCTGGGCCATAAAAAAGATATTATCTTCTATTGACTGACAATTTACCTTCACTTAATACAAAGAATTTTGCAAAAAGTGTGTGGTATATCTTACCTTTAGAAGTTTGTCATCACCTCCAGTGACGAAATAGTTCTGATCTGGTGAAACATCCATGGCATTGATAGAGCCACTCTTGGATCCCTCAAGCTCTCGAATTCCCTTGCCATCACAGCATTCCCAGTATCCTATTTTCCTGTCTGTACCTCCAGTGATAATCTGACATTCCTTAGCCCCATAACAAACGGCCTGGAATAGGGTGTTGGAAAACACAATCTGGCTCCTCTTTCTACGCCTGTGTAACATAAATGTAAATATTATGAGTGTAGATATTGGAAAAGCAACAAAAATGGACAAATTTAGTATCAGAAACAGATACATGTACATACTCTAAATCCCAAATAATGCATGTCCCATCAGTGCTGGCAGATGCACATTCCTTATCATTCCTCGTAATTTTGATGTCAGACACACGTCCCTTATGCTCCATCATGGTTTCTACCAGTGAGACAATGTCTTTTCCTTTTGGATCCCAACTTTTGGAGATTTTCCAGATTCTGACCTGGCCCTCTCCGCCTCCACTAACAATTCCAAGGCCATCAGATGTACAAGCCAGGGCTGTCACCCCTTTACTGTGAGCCTCCTCAATCAAAAATTTCTCAACAAGGGAAGTGCTTTTGTCTTTAGATGAAAATCCATACCCTCTGATTTTTCCATCATCCCAAGCTATATAGAGAACAATCAAAACCCCACTCTAAATCATTGCTGAAACATTTATCACTGCTAGTGATACTAGTATTTTAATGAATCATCACTGTAGAGTTCGCTTATTTACCTGAAATGATGGTTTTTCCATCCCTAGTAATGTCAACAGCATTGCAGGTCATGTTCTTCACAACTTGTCTGCGTATCTCTTTCTTCAGCTTCAGCTGCCAAATTCTGATTTCTTCATACTGAGAGGTAACAATTAGCTCCCCTGTCCCACTGTTATAAAAAAACATAATCAAAAACTTCTCAATGAAGTGACAAATTGAAACTTCAATTTTATTTAGGGAAACTATCAAATCCGCCCTTAAAACTTATTTCAACTAATAAGCATTACTTACTAAGGGAAGACAACATCTGTTATTTCATGTGAATGGCAGGTTTTTATGAGCTCAGCCCCTTGGTTGGCATTATCTTTGCCTTTATCACAATTGAATTCAGCAAAATTGAAGCGGTAGATTTGAGAATTGGCAGTTCCGACATAGAATTGATGTCCATCTCCTCGGAGACCTATGGAGGTAACAGCAAACTGCTTCTTGGTTTTGTGGTCCCTCCATGACCTGTGAACATTTAAATGTTTGTCTTAAGCTTTTTTTCTTTGAATGTATTTACTTGTAAATGTTGGAGAAAACTCCCAACACATTAGCATACAAAAGTTGTTTTTTAAAAAAACAACATTTTTTGAAATTAAGAATTGTTTGCTTTTGTCATGTGAAAAATCACATAGTTTTTACCTTTTCTTTTCAAAACAGATTTTTCCTTTCTTATTTTTGCTGTCTTTCTCTACTTTGTTAAAGAATTGAACTAGGGCCACTTCTCCATCTCCAGACCCAACCAACAACTGACCAGACTTGATGAGGGACAGTGTTGTCACCCCACTCTTGAACTTCTCTTTTTCTGGCCCCAGGAATTGGAAAAATTTAGTATTCATATTAACCCCAATAATGTCTCCAGTTGTTGTTCCACAGAAAAAGAAGGGTTCCTGGAAGTTGTCGGCCATCTGAAAAAGTGTATTAATAATTAACAGTCCTTCTCTCGTGTGTAGTAGAGCTTTCCACTAACGGTACATGTATTAAAGTGTTTATCCTTTCTTATCTTATTTTCAATGACAAAAAGGTTGTACATAGAGTACCTGTATACATTTGACCACTCGCTTGAGCTGACCCATTGTGACATCTGTTGGTCGGATTTTTCTGTTGCCTCTGTCCAGTTCCCAGACACGCAGGGTACCACTGAAAGATGAAAACACACATGAAATCTAAATTCTAACTTTAATACTTTTACATGCCCTATAAGTAATGACTTTTTTCAGTTCAGGGGAGAGGTGCTAAGTTTATATGCAAATGTTATGCCTGCAGTGATACAAGCAGAGAGAGAGAGAGAGAGAGATAAAAAAACCAAGTAATATGTAATAATAATCTGCAAATTCTGAATGCTTTTTTCCTATTAAATACTTACTCTCCTCCAGTAACAAAAATATCATCAGATTTGTTGGAGAAAGCTACACAGTATGTGATTCCAGCGCTCTCTACTTGTGCTTGGTGTCCACAAATGGCCTCCTTTTTGGCAATATCCCATACCACCACACTGAAATTGAAAAAAAAAATGTTTTTGAGTGATGACTGGATTAAAATCTTTGTCAAGCAGATACAAAGCATGTAAAAATTTTGACAAAATGAATAAGATTTTTACCAGCTGTCATCTTGTCCTCCTAGGGAAACAAGGTACAGTTCATTTGGAGAGAATGAAATGTCTTCCACCTTAACTTTATGGAGTGTAAGCCGGGCATACAACTGTCTGCTCTCAAAGTCCCAGATAATCACATCAGCCTACATTCAAATTTTACAACATTAGATTAACAAATGCTATACTTATCAGTTTTATTTTGATTGTTTATTGTAGATATTTGGATTTCATTAATTTTTAGTGTTAGGAAATGTATTCAGAAGTTGCATCTCATCCTAATAAGATATGAGGTATAAGAAATTCAATGAAAAATTAAATATATTTCTCTTGGTATAGTGTTAATTTAGAAGTAGATAACTAGCATACAGTAATGTGAGGGCCAAAATGACCAATTAATTTTCAAGAAAAGCAATTTAATTCCCCCCATTTCAGTAGAAAGCATTAAAGTGTATTTTCTTCATACCTTGAATCCCATATGTGTGACCTGTCCTGAGGCCAGGTATTTCCCACTGGGAGACACGGTGACACATGATACATTGTCTGTGTGTCCCCATAGGAAATCTTGCTTCTGTGTGGAAATATTTTCAATCACCACGGTGCATCCCAAAGGGTAAATTAGATGTTCTCGTCCTGGATGAACTTTCAGTCCACTTGCAACTGCCCCTGAAGCAATATGTAAAGAAGGTATATTTGATGGATCAAATGAAGACAATTTTCGACAAATTATACGCTTTATTATATAGAGTGTGAATTATATGTAATTACAGTTACTTTTGCGGAAAAGAGCATATGTATATCATGCAAACTGGAAATGCATGGGCGCTTAAGTAAAAATGCATTATCACATTCAGAAGTTTGGCAACAAGACCGGTCGTTGTTATGAGGAAAACATAACATTTTATGAATGTTTCTTACAGGGTATTTAGCTGTAAATTTATTTTTTACAGAAAAAAGTATTCACTTCTACTTACCATTAAAACCAATAACAGAATCAAGTTCCAAGCGAGGAACGTTAATTGGTGAATCTCCCATTATTCACCTCTTATTTGAGACACACGTTCTCTTCCAGCACAAACAGATCAACCCTTTGAAATTTGGAATGTTGTCATTGGATACAAACATGGCGACAAGAAAAGCGCCCTCTATAAAAGTTAATGTTTAATCCAAAACCGCGGGAAGTACAATATACAATAGCTAGCCTTTTTAACAAGCGATTGGTTTTTGTTTGTTTGTTTGTTTTTGCTTTTTTTTTTATTGTTGTTGTTGGACAGACTCAAAAAGAATCGATTGAAATAGCTTAAGGTATGTCACTCGTCAGCCTTTTAGAAAATTTCAGTCAGAACCTCTTACTTAAAAACTATTTATTACAATTCAATCTTTATAACATATTTAAATTAAACAATGTAAAATGTTCAACATCCAATTAAAAAACTGCTCAAAAATTCACAAAGAAGCAAGATTTATAAGGGACTATTTCTTGTGGCGGAAGGATATTTAGCAGAAAATTCTGCAAATCTACACATTTATTAAATTTAATATCTTGGAACTTTAGCCTCACATACTTTTACTAAGAGAATATTTTCCGTTATGATATGCCTGGAATATTAAATATAGGTCTGAATTTATATTTTTATAACAAAATTTACACCTTCGCTCAACAAACATCGCCAAGAAATGAAGATATATCAAGGAAGTCGAGATAAAATTTACACAGTTTTTTGCCTGAAAATCGCATATTTTGATCAATATTTCAAAATTTACATCACTGACCCCAACTTTTTCTTTCATTATTTTAAACTACTCGATACTTTTGACCGATCAGCACTTAAGTCGTAAAAAGTTTGATACAAGAAAATATTCTATTGCCTCTTTAAATAGATTTTTAATACCCCAAATATGAGACATTATTAGTGCAAAAAGGTCACACAATAATTTACGCGCATTAATTTGCATGATTTGTTCAATGATAAATATTATTCAAACTATTTTACGTAAAATAAGATTATGTTTATTGCCATGGTTACATCTTATAAAATATGATAACGGTTAAAGTGATTAACCAAAGAGTTACAATTTAAGTGCAAAAAGGTCAACTTAATTGTACTGTAGCTTAGTTAGATGCACACTGACCCCGATTTTCTCTGCGATTTTAAGTCATACTATATGAGTACTTATCCAAAATATACTTCTCAAAAAATCCTTGATATAACAAATTTCACGAGTGACATACCTTAATTAAAGGTTGGATGACACATTGAATGTTAAAAAAAATCCCAAACTATAAAAGCGAAAAAAAAACCGAGGTCAGTGAGGAACTCACATCTGTATCCCAAATTGCGGAAATAAATCAATTTTTAAAATATATGTATACTGATGATTTGTGCCTATTCGATATATGTGACATTCAACTGAAATGAAACGACCCAGCGTTGGGTACAGAGTGAGATAAATTAACTATTAAACTGACCAAATTCCTCATTGCCTATTTAAAGTAAAACTATACACTGTTAAAGGCTGCTTGATGTACAGAAAAACTTTCGGCCAACT